>NC_044386.1:40320389-40633157 GCF_006542625.1 Nomascus leucogenys | reverse complement strand
ATATCTTCAGCAAATTCACATCAAAAACAATTAAGTCATGTTTCTCCCCAGGGAAATCGATGCCACATTGCCATCTAATAAATACTGGTTATGTAACTTCATGGGTGGATTCGTGAGGCACCATCTTCAATGGTCCACATAATCCTTGAGAATGTCTGGACTTTTATTGCAAAAGTCAGTAAGATTTCTGTCCTGAGTACCATCCAGAAGACGAGGCATCGCCAATGGAAGAAAGAATTACAATAATGTTCTCTATGCCCAGCCCTACACTGGGATTTTTCTTCATTCCTCAAAACAACTTTGCAAGGTAGCAATTTTTATCCACATTTCAGAGATAAGGAATCTGATATTCAGCGAGACAAATCAGCTGTTAAGTAGTGGAACCAGAATTTGAATCTACTCTATCTGGCTCTATATCTATGACCCTTCCTCTGTTTTCCAATGAACAGATGAAACATTAACACATAAAATTACAAAGCAGGGAAGAGGAAAGAGGCTGTTAGCTGTGCACAAAAATCTACATTTGTTATGGGCTGAATTGTGGCCACTGCAAAATTCCTATGTTGACACCCTAACCCCCAGTACCTCAGAATATGGCTGTATTTAGAGACAGGGCCTTTAAAGAGGTGATTACATTAAAATGAGTCTATTAGGGTGGGCCCTAGGACAATCTGACTGGTGTCCTTAAAAGGAGAGGAAATTGAAGCATAAAAAGAGAAACTAGGAATGCACACACACAAAGACCACATGAGGACACAGCAAGAGGGCAGCCATCCACAAGCCAAGGAGAGAGGCTCAGAAGAAACTAACCCCACAGACACATTGACCTTATAAATCTATCCTCCAGAACTCTGGGAAAATAAATTTCTGTTGGTTAAGCCACTAGGTCTGTGGTATTTTGTTATGGCAGCCCTAGCACACTAATACAATGTTCTCTTATTCCTGGGCACAGAGCTAGACAATTCCCAGCTTCCTTCACAGTTAGGTTTGGCCACATGACTAAGTCTTAGCAAAAGAATGCAAAGCAAGAGTGATGTGTACCACTTCCTGGCCTTCCATGCACACTCCTTCATCCCACTTTCCCTCTGGCTGGCTTAAATAGAGACAGTCCCAGAGCAACCTTCATAGCCTCATAATGATGATGGCAACACTGTCCTAACCCAAATCTCAAATGACCATATGAAAAAGAGCTGCCCACCAATATGTGAACCTACGTATTACTAAGCAAGATGTAAATTTCTGTAACATCAGAACCATTATGCATTGTTGGATTAATCTGTTATAGCAAAACTCATAGATTTAGGGCTAGACCACCCTAACACTGAAGCACAAGAAACTACGGGGAAAATGGAAGGAAGGAGATACAGCAATGCATATGGTAGGGAAGTACTAGTACATTAGCAGTAACACTATTTGTGCTGCTTTGCCAAAGACAGCCTCAGTCTCCCAATCCTTTACAACCCAGGGAAAGCCAGGAAGGAAGCATAATGCATACCAATATTGCAACATGCTTTTGGAGAAATAACAAACCAAACCAAAGTATAACGATGCCATAAATTTTCCTAACAGAACATTTGTTAAATCTGGCCCAGTCACTCACAAAGTGTGCTCAAATACACCCTAACAACAAGACTGATAAATAGCAATGGAAAACGTCACAGTTTTGCCATCTTCCACTTGAGGACAAGTTGCTCTATCTGCATTGAAAGCTACGAAGAGGTGTGTAGACAGCCTGTGGTTACCAACCCTTGATGCTGCAACACTTAAGTTTCTCTCTGTTCTTCAAAATGTCTTCAATATCCTCAAAACAAATGAAACTTTATATAACAATATTACAAAAGTCTATATAATCATAAAATACATTGAAGGGAAGGAATTACAGAACACGAATCAGATAACAAAAAAAGTAATATAATTCCAAAAGAGTTGGGAATAACTGATCTATAGCATATAGTTTTGTCCTTTATGATCATAATGCATACAGAATAAGAAAATGAATAATAAATCCTTACTTTTGGGAAAAACTTTAGTCATCAAAAACAATATTTCTTTGTGGAATTACACAACTAGAGTATCAGTTATCCTTGTATCAATTACTCTCTTGCCCGAAAGCACAGGTTTCAACAACTACCATGGAAAGTCATTCTTTTGTGCTATATTTCCACTCCATATCATATGAAAGATAAATTCAACAAGACAGATGGAGAACAAAGCAACATCTCAGGTTCATATATGTAAGGAACTTGTATATTGGAGGAAAACACCTCCCACCCAATTCTCCAGAGACATGGAAAATTACCACAGAAGTCCACATCCTTTGAGGGGTGTATTTTACAGATCCTAACAAGTATAGGTAAAAACAAAAAGTATGGCCACCGTAATCTGGATTGTGCCTAAAAAGAGACACAAGTACATATGGCGTAAGATATTTTAATTTATAATCGAGCAATGAATATGTTCCTTCCTCTCTGACAGGACACTTTCTAGTTCCCAAACAGCCCTTCCACTACTTCCTAATTCTGTCTCCTGAGAGATCTAGCTAGCCAACCACCGCAAACTGCAGACTGGGCATGTGTTCCAGTTTTGAATAATTTAAGAAAGTTAAGTTCCCAGGCTTAAATTTGCCTCTGCAATGTTCCTATCCAAAAGTGAACCAACAGAGTGTTCTATCAGAATTTGGGGATAGCGCTGAAAAAAATAAAAGGAACTGTACCAACCAAAACCTAAGGAAGGTATCCAGAATTATTAGTTCAGCAATATTTGCTAAGCCACCATGTGTACAAACCACTATGCCAAGTCCTGGCATAAATCAAAGACTCCTGCTGTACTCACCGGGAGACAAGATAACTGAGGAATGATGGGACTAAGCACTGCTGTAATAGGAGGAACAAGCAAAGTGCTTTGAGTGCAGAAAAAAGAAAAAAGAACACTACTGCTAAGCAGGAGGCAATAGAAACGATGGAGGATGTAGTAATTGAGTGGAGGAGAATTTCAAAAAGCAGGGAAGGGCAAGGATAGTATTCCAAAGAGAAGGAGCAATATGTGCAAAGGCAAAAAAGTATCTTGGCCCATTTGAGGAGATAATAGCAGTCAACATGGCTGAAATCAGGCCCAGAGAATAAGATATTAGTTTAACACCAAACCTAAAAGCTAAATCAGGACCAGACAATGAAAGCCAAGAAATACCTCCAAGGAATGCAAACTTTATACCACAGGTAACTGGGGAGTGGGAGACTATGATCCAACTCTGTTCAGTTTAGATGGCTTGCTTCATCTAATGATGCTGGGAACCCAAGTCGCCCAAGCTGCTGTCATTGCTAAACAAAAACCCAGGCCTTAGAATAGCTATGGTTCCCCTAAATTAATAAGGACTAGACCTGAGGTGGGAAAGGGGAGAGCTGGGAAGGTATAGGACTTTAAGATGCTCACGAATTTTTAATTAAGTGGTCATCAGGAAGATTTCAAATGGAAAAGCTGGTTTCTGTCAGGTTAAACTTAGTATGTGCTCCATAGTTCTCTTCATTCTCATTGGAACTTACGGTGAAATTTGCCCAAGACACAGTCAGTGCAAAATCACCATGATTCCTTCTCACCCCATACCATACTCCCCTCCCCAACGTACTTATCAGATTTTCAACCTGATTCAGTCCCTTCCTGATTAACTATTCTATGTCTATGACAAGTCTCTCTAAAAGGGTTTCAGATCACTAGGGATGCTAAAAAATCTTGTGTCTCAAAAGGCTTAGCAGAAAAGATTATGAGCACAGCCTGAACATTACCAGAGAGCAGGGCTGCCTTACTTTTTAATGGTAGCCCCAAAGGTCAACGAGCTGGACAGGAAAGTAGAGAGCTTTCCTTTGTGTGCACAGCACCACAAAGTGGGGCTGTCAGCTTGGCCCCATCCTCAAGTTACCTGCACTAAGTGAAATTCTCACCTTTAACCCATCACTCAACCCAATAGGGGAGTGAGATGACGGTATAAGATATCAGGCGGCATAACAACTAGCTAGCTACAGAACTATCTCATTCCACACACAATCTACGTAAGTAAGTACAGTTCATTGTTTTTTCAAGACCACGAAGTGACGTATACCTAGGACAATAAAAATTTACTAACTCCGTAAAGTTGCTCCCTGAAACTAATTACTTACCTGTGTCTGTCTCTCAACATTCTTATCCACACCAGGTCTTCAGTCCAGCCTTCCAGGGATCTCAGTCTATAAATCTTAGCTTAGAGAATTTCTGACATTTGACTTAATCCCCTTTGAATCCACTCAAGGAAAACTTCAGAACAATTTCTGCTCTGAGGGTCCTTCAAGAGTCAGATACACCATCAGGCGACCCAGGCAAAGGCTCAGGACATAAACCAGTAAAGGTATAATGCCAAGGACATTGTTTTCCAAAGGGCATTTGTACCTTCGTGTACTCTTTCAGTCATTTTTGTTAAATGCTCATGCTTTCCGTTTTCAGTGCCCCAGAGATAGGAAAGATCTTTAGAAAAATCACCTTTTTCCATATAATATTCTAATTCACTTGTTTTCTTTCTTCCTTTTTTTTTTTTTTTTTTTCAAAAGAAAGTAAAGGCCCTTTTCAGCCAGCCTTTTGAACTCTGGGCTGAGGTACTGATAAGGACTTTCTGCAAGTTTAATGTGAAGATCGTGGCTTCAGAAAACAAGAAAGGCTTAGTGGAACAGATTAATAAAACTTCTTCAACTAGTCTTCAAGATTGTCATACCTTTTACTAAAGTACAGTAACTATAAACTACTTATAAAATATAAAATATTATGGGGAGAGGGGAAGGCCCTGAAAGTCAGTATGTGTTTATAAAATAAATCTTGAGTACTATCACTGACATCTAGCTGTGTAATCAATAATAAATCTATATACTCTATTCAAATTATCCCTAGTTCTTTACAGTATGAGTTGACTAAATAAAACTAGCTTCCTATCCACATGGCTTACTCCATGAGTAAATGTTTTAGCACCCTCTACTGGCCACTTGTTACATCTAATCGTCTCATAACTTCCCCCCTAACGCGCAGCTGCCTCTCAGAGGTCAGATGGTGGCTGCGGCATATGTCACCCCATTCCTTCCTCAGAACCACCTGTGAAACAGCTGAGCCAGGAGCCACTGCCACACAAGGAAAGGATGAATCCTGAAGTGCTCTCCTGACACTGCTTGTGCATGAGTTATGTCTTCACTGACAGATTTCACAAACACTATCCTGGGTCCTGGGTTTGTCTGATCTGCATGCACCTCCAGAAACCAACCACAGGCCTCATTCCTACACTTACAGATGCTCCCATTGCCTGAGCCCTGCCGAGACCCCCATATCAGCCTCCTACCTGTCTGCTTCATCTAGCCGCTCTGGGGGGATGCGGTTATCTGGAGAGACCAGCTCACCTATCACCTGGGTTAACAGAGGACAGAAAGAAAAACACACTTGGGAGGCTTGTTTTCCCCCACAAGCTCACAGATCTGATGCCAATCAATTCTTTGTCCTTGGGTTTATATTAGCCAGGTTTTTTGTTGTGGGGGAAGCTACTGGAGGAGAGTTTCTCCTCTTTCATAGCCTCATGACAAAGCAAATTGTAATTCCCCACAGTACCTCAGAGAAAGTGAGGCTCCTTCACTAGGATCTAACATAAGCAACCAAGAACCCTTTAAGCTCTCATTATATGACCCACTTTCTTTCAGAAAGGAAAAAATTAGAGTCAGTATGGTATTCATTATTCAGTAACAAAAGGAAAGGATAGGTGAAGAGGTGAGACTATAAAAGGTGGACAGTTTCTTCACTCCCACATTTTGCTAGATCAAGCTAATGCTTACTGATTAATAAACACTTGCTGGTTTGACATCAGTCATGCACTGAGTACAAAATACTCTTTAGAAGGAGATTTGTAAAGGGACTAGAAAGTAATTCCTACCATCAAAAAGCTCACAATTTGGCTGACAACATATCAAAGGAAATAATTTAAAACTGACAAAGGGTCATTTCCATAAGTAAAAATATACACTGAAAATTCCATAAATACATGTACATACAAAGTCCCCTATCTCTCTCTCACATATATAGAAAAATATGATCAAAATATTAATAACAGTCATCTCTCTGGTAGAACTTCAAATGATCTGTATTTTTTTTCTTATTTATCACTACAGTTTGAATTTCCTACAAGGAGAAGGTAGTATCTTAACAAAGAAAATGTAAATAAATTAACAACCAATTTATCAAGGGTTTGAGCAGAGGATCCTGCTTATGAATATAATATTGTACATACATCAAGAAATGGTGCTGGGATAATTGGCAAGCCACATGCAGAAGAATGAAGCTGGATCCTCATCCCTCACCTTATACAAAAATCAACTCAAAAATGGATCAAAGACTTAAATCTAAGACCTAAAACCATAAAAATTCTAGAACATAACATCAGAAAAACTCTTCTAGACACTGGCTTGGGCAAAAGAGTTCATGACCAAGAACCAGAAAGCAAATGTAACAAAAACCAAGATAAATAGATGGCACTTAGTTAAACTAAAAAGCTTCTGCACAGCAAAAGAAATAATCAGAGTAAACAGACAACCCAGGATAGGAGAAAATTTTCACAAACTATGCATCTGACAAATGACTAATATCCAGAATCTACAAGGACTCAAACAAATCAGCAAGAAAAAAATAAATAATCCCATCAAAAAGTGGACAAAGGACATGAATAGACAATTCTCAAAAGAAGATATACAAATGGCCAACAAACATATGAAAAAATGCTCAACATCACTAATGATCATGGAAATGCAAATCAAAACTACAATGAGATACCACCTTACTCCTGCAAGAATGGCCATAATTTAAAAATCAAAAAATAACAGATGTTGACACGGATGTAGTGAAAAGGGAACACTTTTACACTGCTGGTGGGCATGTAAACTAGTACAACCACTATGGAAAGCAGCATGGAGATTCCTTAAAGAACTAAAGTAGAACTACCATTTGATTCAGCAGTCTCACTACTCAGTATCTACCCAGAGGAAAAGAAGTCATTATATAGAAAAGATATTGCATACACATGTTTATAGCAGCACAATTCGCAGTTGCAAAAATATGAAACCAGCCTAAATGCCCATCAAACAACGAGTAGATAAACATACATATACATATATATACACACCATGGAATACCACTCAGCCATAAAAAGGAACAAAATAATGGCATTCACAGAAACTTGGATGGAGTTGGAGACCATTATTCTAAGTGAAGTAACTCAGGAATTAAAAACTAAACATTGTTAAAAGTGGAAGCTAAGCTATGATATAATGGGGTTTGGGGACTCAGGGGTTAAGAGTGGGAGGGGGGTGAGGGATAAAAGACTAAACATTGTGTACAGTGTACACTGCTCAGGTGACAGGTGCACCAAAATCTCAGAAATCACCACTAAAGAACTCTTCTATGCAACCAAACACCACCTGCTCCCCAAAAGCTACTGAAGTTTTTTAAGTTGCAGAGAAAATAATAGTAATAATAATCTTTTCTAAATAAATGGTGTTTTATTCTTCGGAAAAAAAAAAAACATTGTACACACTATGAACTTATATAAAAATTCACAAAGGGGCTAGGCACAGTGGCTCACGCCTGTAATCCCAGCACCTTGGGAGACCAAGGCGGGCGGATCACCTGAGGTCAGGAGTTTGAGACCAGCCTGGCCAACATGGCAAAACCCCGACTCTACTAAAAACACAAAAATCAACCAGACGTGGTGGTGGACGCCTGTAATCCCAGTTACTTGGGAGGCTGAGGCAGGAGAATCGCTTGAACCCAGGAGACGGAGGTTGCAGTGAGCTGAGACCATGCCACTGCACTCCAGCCTGGGCAACAAGAGCAAGACTCCATCTCAAAAAAAAAAAAAATTTTTTCACAGAAAAAATACTTGAAGAAAATTATTAATGACTATGAATTTTGTCATATGTTTTCTCATTTTCTAGTACTTTTATAATAGAAAGTACTAGCTCCTTCCTTAAAGAAATTCAAATGTTAAGCAATCATTCACTCTCGCTTTTAAAAAAAAAAAAAGAGTAAAAGTGCTTTTAAAATAACCATTTACTTAATGGCATACCTGGAATAAGTGCTGTGCTGATAAGGATGTCTACCTCCTTGCATTGTTGAGCAAAGAGTTTCATTTCGGCTTCAATGAACTCTTTGGACATCTCTTTTGCATATCCTCCTTGTCCCTCACCAGATTCCTTCAAGTCCACCTCCAAGGGCTCAGCACCAAGAGACTTGAACTGTTCCAAAGCTGCAGCTCTAGGGTGATTGTTAAAGTTGAAAGAGTAGTTATTTCAGGCCCTAATAAAGAAGTCAAGATCATCATTTACATATACCTTTTTAAGAACAACAAACCATATATTCAAAAGTCAACAGTCCCTTTGATGTCGTACTTAATTGTTCCAATTTTTTTTCTAAAGGCAAGTGACATATTTATGAGAATATTCTTTTCTGAAAGAAAAATAAACTACTGAGAATTCCAACTTCTACTTAGTTAAGTTGCAAAAGCGATTTCACAATTGCCAACTCCAGTAATCAACTGTGTTCCTTATGACCCCGATGTGGATGACGATGTGATTCCTGATACACATCAGGATTTGGTATCATTCAAATCACTCAAGATGAGGTTTTTCACTTGTAAATATTCTGAATTTGTTCTTACTAGAGACCTTTCCCACAAAAATAACTCTTTATATGTAAAATTATTCTGATAAAGTGATTTTTTGCCCCCCAACCAGTCCTCATTAAATTGTGTTTGCAAAAAGTAACCTATAAATAGTAGTAAAGGATAAAATGTGAAAAGCTAACACATTTAAATTATATAAAAATAAATTCAGTTTTAAATAAACAAATAAATGCTACCCAAGTACTGTCTCCCGGCTGGAAAACCAGAGCCAACAAAGACCTCAGCTCTGTGGTGGACGTGCATGTAACTCATCAATATTCATTCCACTACAGTAAATCTCAAACCCCCCTAATGACAATAATCACTCAGGGTACTTGTTAAAAATTCAAATTCCCAGGCCCCTTCCCAGACCCACTGAATTATAATCTCCAGCAAGCAGGCCAGACGCTATATTATTTTTAGCAAGAGTTGCAGTTCATCCTTGTCATCAGGGAAGTTTGGGACACCGTGATCTGAGCCAATAAATCCCTAGCAACCATCATGGTCAAGAGTATGCATAAAGGGTAGGACATACAGTCCATGGTTGAGCAAGAGGTTCTCCCTCTGCTGGCTTGAGCAAGGAATCTGGTAGCCCAGATTGCCCCCTGGAGGTAAAGTTGCAACCACAAGTGGAATCAGCCTTAGGAGGAAGCCAAAGCCAAGGACAGCAGAGAGGAGTGACAGAAACTGGTCCTTGATAGCACGGAGGAGCATCTCACTCTAATGTGAAAAGGAAGTCATTCCCCTGGATTCTCAGTTAGAAGAAATAACACATTTTCTTATGGTTTAAGCCAATCTGAGTTGGTGTTCCATTTGTGGCAGCCATAGGGATATAGTTCTTTAAAAAGCTTCAGAATTGTCTACCAATATTAATAAGAAATAGATGAATTCAAAATTTTATATTTGTATTTATGTTATATATATATACACACATACATATATGTGTGTATATGTGTGTATACACAGACATATATATTATATATACACACATATATATACACACACATACATATATATACATAAATATATGTATATAAAATAACCCAAATTTTGTTCAGAAGTTATATATATATAATTTTTATAAGAAATTACACCAAAATATCACCAGCAATTATATCTGGCTGATAGAATTATAAAAGGTATTTTCACTTTCATCCTTATGTTTCTCTGTATTTTTCAATAATGAATATGCATCATTAGAAATATAAGCTATTTCTAAATCTTTGTAGTTATATCTTTGCCCATAAAATAATCTCATAATTTAAAAATATTGTAACATATTAGCATTTAAAATGTGTATATCTTTTGACTCCAATATTTCCTTAGAATTTATCTAAGGAAATAATGAGATATCTCCATAAATGTATGTTCTCAGAGATAAAGTCATCGCTCAGTATCCATGGGGAATTTGTTCCATGATCCCCCTCAGATATCAAAATCCACGGATGATCAAGCCCCTCATAAAAGACAGTGTAGTATTTGCACGTAGCCTACATACATCTTCCCAAATAGTTTAAATCATCTCTAGATTATTTATAATGCCTAATAAATGTAAATGTTATATAGTTGTTATACCATATTGTTTAGAGAATAATGACAAGAAAAATGAAATTGGTACTAGCTCCGTACAAACACAGTTATTTTTTCTGAATATTTTTGATCTGGTTGAACCCACATATAATAGAACATGGATAGAAGGCTTACTGTATGTACATGTATGTGTATATTGACCTACAGAGTATTGTTTAAATATAGCAAAAAATGAGGCCTAGTTAAATAAATTGCTGTACTTCTATACAATGGAATCTTCTGCAGCCACTAAAAACATTTACAGGTAAGGAAAGATCTTCATGATCTACTGTTAATTGAAAAATGATAAATGGAACAGTAAGATTACATTTTTAATTAATGTGTAGATGAGGAAACACATAAAAAATATCTCTAGGCAGTGAGACTTTAGGGTATTTTATTTTCTGTTCTTGTGCTTATTCGTATTTTTCTGAATTGGAAGAATAATCATGTACTCTTTTATGACAGGAAAGAAAGCAAGGTTTTTATATATTTAAACTTTGTGATACAGGCATTAGGCAAGATAATCACTATTGCTAAGAGGGGTACCTCCTAGTTATTGTTTGAAAGAATTCAAAAATCAGACCATTTAAATACCATTGGGCAATGAGCTGTCTGTAAGTTTTCAGGATATTTAACTGAAAATACATACCACTCCATCTTCCAACAAGAATTTAAAATCAAGTATGTTTTCCAATACATTTGGATTTCATACTTATAATATGAAACCAAACCCATCTCAAAATAGTGACTAGAGTAACTAATGAGTTATAATTCTTAGAAAAGTATTAAATCACTTCAGCCACATCTTTCTTCACTGTATACTTGAGATACCTGTATAACGAACTTAATTATAAAGAAAAATTGAGTTTCTGTATTTTCCTAATATAAGCAACAACCATATTCTAGCTGTTGATTGTGTACACAATCTAAAAAATGACATCGATATACTAAATTCTCAGTAGTTCACCCACCACCAAGTTTCAAATCACCTTTAGGTCAAATACATACATTTCCATTTTAATACTACTGTCCACTACAATGAAAATTTAAACAACCTGCTTGCTACGGTCTTGCAGGTCTTGAGAAAAATTCACATCAACAAACAGTAAAAATAAAATGACAGGATCAATGGCATGCTTAACTCTAACTATCCTTGGTTTGTGTCCTGGTTACTTTGGAAATGCCTTATTTTCTCATTTCAGCAGGACAGCTTTTTTCAGTATATCACTTTAACTCTAGATAAAGACTATTAATCATATTCTATGGAACATTCTTTACTCTGAAAAGTCACATTCTTCCAACTTTGAATGGTTGTTTTTCTTTTTTGATCATTCTATATTCAAGATTAACAGTTGTATTATTCCTCCAGTACCCTCAGCTGATAATAAATAACTACATTTTTCAACCTCAAAAATTATTAAAACACATATTAACTGTACTCAATTGACATTTAATAAAATCCAGTGTCTAGTGTCTTCTGAAATGAAGAAGAATTTTAATCAAACTTCTCTTTAAAGACAATCTAGGAAAATGTGTGTATGTCTGCATTAAAGAAATACACAGTGTACATAATCAAGTACTTTCACCCAGGGGCTCAAAAATTATCAGAAAAATAAATGCAGCTCTATCTTAACATAAAACACAGGAAGCATAAATAACGCAGCATAAATAATTCATGTGTTGCTAGTCAGGTGAAGTGCCAGTCAGCTTTATTTGCTTCTATTCATTCAAAGTAGGGCATGCCCCCAACTCAGCCTGCTATTTTACTCTTTCTTCAGATTCATAAACATCTTTGTTCATGCCCTAACTAGTGCCTAAAAGCATTCTGAACAGAAATAGGTAAAGCAACATGTTAGAAACTCAGGATAGAAAGGATTCTGATCCCACTGTCAATCCACCCAAGAAAACAGAGCTGTGAGTTGTTAGTTTAAGTAATAGATTTTCACTTTGCATTAACTTTTAAAAAGTAGAAACGTTTAAATGGAAAGAGCTTATAGATCAATTGCAATGTGCTGCTTCAATTTATAAGTTTTAAGGAAAGCATAATATGGCCCTGAAACAAAATGTTTTTACCTTAACATCAGTCATTAGTAAAGCACTCACCTTGTGTCAAATCCTCGAACAATTGCACCCATCGACTTTGCTGCGCCTGCAGAAGCAAGCCCAGCAACACCGCCACCAACTATCAGAATCTAGAAAAGAAGATAGACCCAGTTATATATTAAGGCTCATTATCAACTAATAATGAAAAATCATCAGCTAACAATTATTGGTGCTTAGTATAAGTTTAGCATCGATAAATGGCGGTGCTGATGGTGATAATGATGATCAGCCCTTAGTAACTGTATGGAGTACATAGACTGAACCACCACTGATCTTAAAATTTTATCAAAGAAACAACTGCTAGCAAAGGCCAACAACAATTCACTAAAAATAGCCTGATAATCAGCATATCCCTGTAAAACTACCTAAGCATGATCAGCATTACATATGTTGAAGATTAACAGATTCGTTTCCACTGTCTAAAAGTTCCTTCTACTAAAAGTCCCAGTGTGGCAATCTAACTACCTTTATCCTATCAAATTATAAGGCTTTTCTTTGTTCATCAAACATCAAAACACATTTCAAAGATGGGTACAACATTGGTGAAACATCTACCCCAACCTCTATTTTGAGCCAAAATGCTTCTGAAAGGAACAGCTGATGAGCAATCACAATTCTGAACCATTTTGAGCAACTCTCCGAAAGTCTGAAGCAATGTAACTAATGTCCCTAATCACGGAAGGATCAGCAACAAGAGAACCAAAGAATTCCTCAGAAACAAGAGTCTCCCCCAACCCCCACCTTCTAAGAAACAAAGTAAGAACAACAATGTCTCCAGTCTGGAAGGGCCTTCCAGAGTAAAGTCCTGTTATATATCCCATAAACAGTCAATTGAAAGCAACACTTTGTTCCTGTAGAAAAAAAATGCCACCCACAGAATCAGTGAAGCTTACAAATTGTCACCCACCCATCATGCCCACATGTCCTTCTGCCTTTACAAAGACTAGGCTAGTCAGACTGCTCCAGTGAGCTCTGGGCAGTGTCTCAGAGGTCATGTGAATTGATCTTGATAATGGGATGTTTGGTGCTGTGTTTGGGGACAGGGGTAAGTCTATAGGAAAGGGGGCAAAGAGTGACCAGAGGGAATAAGCAGGCTCTAGGCTCCAAAGCACCAACCTCTTCCACACAGAAGCTCCACTACCACTTAGAGAAAGAAAAAAAGAAAGAAAAAGTAAATAAAAATAAATAAAAGTCACAGGACTTGGCCAAGTTATCCTGAATCAAGACATAACAAAAAAAAAAAAAAACCCGTAATTTAAAAAAACAGAATCTCACAAAAGCAGCAGATCTTACTATAGAAATTTACTTTTTCTCTCTAAAGCATGGAGTAAAGAAAAAGACACAGCGAATAAGAGTCAGAGAGCTTAGGTCAAAATCCTGACTCTGTTACTAACTAGTTCTGGGTGATCTTGGGCAAGCTACTTATCATCTGCAATACAGCAATCAAAGTGCCTTCTCAGACTGTTGTTAACATTAAACAATTGAATCTAACCGAAGCGCTTACTGCTAACTGTTACACTGTAGGCATATGCTCAAGAAATAGTACGGGGCCAGGCAGGTGGCTCAGGCCTGTGATCCCAGCACTTTGGGAGGCCAAGACAGGAGGATTCCTTGAGCTTTGGAGTTCAAGACCAGCCTGAGCAACATAGTGAGATCCTGTCTCTGTTAAAAAATAAGAAATAAAAACTTTTTAAAAAAAAGAAATAGTATGGGAAAGGGCAGGAGAAAGGAAATAACTTTAGGAACACTGTTCGTGTTCACTCATATAACCTGCCCCTCCTCTGGCCTTCCCCATCAAGTAAAGGCAGTAACTATGCATAATTGTTTAAGCCAAAATGGGGAATTCATCAACTCCTCCCTTTGCACATATTTCCATTTCCAATTCATCAACAAGTAGTACTGGTTTTAACTCCCAAAGATCATCCCTAATCCAGATAAAATCCTTCACCTTTCTCTACATTTCTGGTGCCACCATCTTCCCAGGTGCAACCAATTGCTGACAGATCTTGCCTTCACCCTACTATCCATTCCCCCACAGAACAGCCACATGATTTTTTTAAATCCTAAGCCAAACATTTCCCTCACCTGCAGGAGAATCCAAAGTCTATAACATGACCTAGAAGAGAGGACTCACATGATCCAGCCTAGACCTTCCTTTCCAACATGATCTCAGATCACTCTTCATCTTGTTCACCACACTCCAAGACCAATGGTATTCTTTATTTTTCCAGAACCTAAATACTGGAATCCTAAATGCTTGGAATCCTTAAACTCCTGTTTCCTTCTTCCATGCTTCAAATCTCACCTCAAAGGTCAGAGGAAGCTTCCCCATCACTCTACTAAAGTGGCCTGTGCCCATTACTGTCACATCATCCGGTTCATTTTTTTTCCTATGGGAAATTATCTCATGGCCAGGTGAAGTGGCTCATGCCTGTAATCCCAAAATTTTGGGAGGCCAAGACAGGAAGATTGTTTGAGCTCAGTTCCAGATCAGCGTGGAGTGAAAACTCCAGGCAGAGTGAGACCCTGCCTCCAAAAAAAAAACAAGTCAAAAATAATAATAATAATAAAATAAAATTATCTCAGGTATTTATTTGATCGTTTGGCTCCTCACTATGACCCCCACTGGGGTGTAAGTTTTATGCAGCAGGGATTTTATCTTGTTCATGCCATATTCCCAGGTCCTAGAACAATGCCTCGCATATCATAAGCCTTCAACTGATTGATTTTCGTTCAATCTAGGCCAGGGGCCAAACTTTTGGCTTCCCTGAGCCACAATGGAAGAAGAATTGTCTTGGGCCACATATAAAATACACTAGCTAACACCAACAATTGCTGATGAGCCAAAAAAATAAAATGGCAACAAAAATCACATAATGTTTTAAGAAAGTTAACAAATTTGTGTTGGGCCGCATTCAAAACTGTCCTGGGCCACATGTGGCCCACAGGCTGTGGCTTGAACAAACTTGTTCTGGACAGGTAAGAACCCTCCATGTTTAAAGGAAATCCAAATAAAAGACAGTATTATGCTATCCACCTTAATGAGCTGTACCAGTGCCTTCAATTTCAGAAAACTATTTCTGTCATATAACCAAAGTCCCTTAAGCTGCAATTTAAATTTTCATTAAAGATAGTCACTTTTCCACCTTTTAAAGGCTGATTCTCTTTTCTTTAAGCCTCTTGTCTTTTGTTTCACTTTTTAATATCTTTTATTAACAGCTTTTCTCTCAACTTCCGCATATATCTAGAAAGATTATAACCAAAATTAGTAGTAGACTTGTGCATCAAAGCACTCAGTCAATTTAAGAACAGCATCGAACTTCTGGCCACTATGCGTGCCAGACATTTTTGTATGATCCTGAGAAATAAGTCAAAATTTAATCATTTTACATCTCACGTCTGCGTTGTTTGCTCACACTTTCTTGCTAAGTATTCTGGCTTCCATTTAAACCACTTGCCATTTTTTTCACCTGGCCTGTTTTTCAAAACAATATAATTTCTCAAAGCTGCTATTTGCTTTTGTTTTAATTTTTTTCCAGGAGATTTATTTTGTGTGAGAACTCTGGGCTTATATAACAAAGTACTTAAGAGCAGGAAGCACCAGTAAACTTGTAACCTACAGGTAGGTAAATGACCACATTTAAAGTCAAGTTTCCTGTACCTAGTGCTATAGTTTGGATATGCTCTGTTCCCACGAAAACTCATGTTGACATGTGATCCCAAATGTGGCAATATTGGGAAGTGGGGCCTAGTGGGAGGTGTTTGGGTCATGGGAGTGGATCTCTCATGAACAGATTAATGCCCTCCCCGGGAGTGGGGGGCTGAGTTCTCACTCTGGGGGGTTAATAGAAGAGCCTGGCTCCCTCAGTTTCTCTCTCTTGATTCCTCTCTCACCATGTGATCTTGCACACGCCTGCTCCCTTTACACTGTCCACCATGAGTTGAAGCAGCCTTGAGGCCCTCACCAGATGCAGCTGCCAAATCTTGAATTCCAGCTACCAGATCTTTTTTTAAATAAATTACCCAGTCTCAGGTATTTTCTTTTAGTAACACAAAATGGACTAAGACACCTAGCCTCAGGGTTTCCATTGTTACTGAGCGTACATAGGATTGAAGGATCACAATATGACCTCCTGTTCTTTCAGCAAGCCATCGTCACCTCTCATCATTAGCTGCTCCTCTCTGCTCTCAGTGTAGATTAAAGAAACTGGCACCATTTCTTTCTGCCAAATACCCTGATTGCACCACCTCCCATTTCCTGTCTTCTTGATCCAAAAATTGACAAGAAGTGAAGAAACCAAAAATACCTTGTATATGTGCCAAAATGTTGCAAAAATTGAAAACCCAGAACCTTCTGAATGGTATCTTGAAGGTTTTTTAAAAAAATTAATAATATATAGGTTACAGAGAACGAGTTATCCAAAATTCTTTTAAAAATTCAAATTAGTAAGTCAAAAAACAGAAAAGACTAGAACTTTCAGAAAGTCAAAGTTCATTTTCTTCCAGCAATCTTAAAAGTTAAGCTTTGAGGTTTCATGAAATATTTATACACACCAAAAAGTCATCAGTGAGGTTAACATATAAAAATTTTTAAATAACTATATTTTAAGACTATACATACCCTTTCCTTTAATCAATGCATATTATAAAGAAACATTAAAAGTTGTACCTACCTTAGCTGGAGGAACTTTTCCAGCAGCTGTGATCTGACCAGTAAAAAAACGTCCAAAATGATTTGCTGCCAGGACAACGGCCTTGTAACTTTAAAAATAAATAAATAAATAAATAAATAAATAATTCCATAAAAGGAGAGATCTCAGATTCACATATCATCATAAGTCATCAATGAAGTTTTGTCAAAGAACAATAGCTAATATTTATGTAGTATGTACTATGTGTCAAAAACAGTTCTAAGTGTTGTATATACACTTGCTCCTTTAATTTTCACAACAAGCCTATGGATAGGTACAATTACTGTCTTCATCCCATAGGTGAGAAAACTGAGATACAGATTGAGAGACTTGCCCAAGGTCACTCAGCTAGTAAATGGTAGAGCCAGAAGTCTAACACAGGCAGTCTGTCTACAGAGGCACTCTCTTATCCATTATGCACCCACCCTCTTCATAACAAGTACTGTAGAACATAACAGAAAATGTAATGAAAGAAAGATAGGAAAATACTAACAATGGTTTTCTTTGGGTGCTAGGACTATATATCCTTCACACTTACTTTACTATATAGTCCAAATATTCTTTGATGACTAGGTAGTACTTAGGTAATGGGGGGAAAATCTTTAAAATAAAACAAATTAGGTCAGCCATAGGCTTGTAGATAATAAGATTTCAACCTCGGAGAACAGAAGAAACACTTCCCTTGATCTCTAATGGTTCAAAGTATGGGATTTTCTGACATACTGACCTTAGTTCATGTCCTAGTTCTCTGATTACCTTTGTGACCTTGGGCAAATTTTTAACATTTTCTAAACCTTGGTTTTCCTCATCTATAAAGTAAGGACAAAAAGCATCTATCTTTTAGGGTCGTGAGGACTAAATGAGATAACGCAGGTGAAACACTTCGCATAAAGCCTGTCACACAGAAAATGCTCAGTGAATATTAAGTGTTTTAGCCAAAGAAACAAACTATTTAATAAATCAAATAATATGCATCATCTTTTCTTTAACAGGATATTTTTAACATTACACTAATTTCATTTTCATACCATTTTATATGTAAAAGGCACTTTTGCATTCTCACTTGGTAATATATACACTGGCTCAATATTATAAAGCAACTATTAAAACTCCCCTGCTAGGTGACAAGAAAATCTTCTCCCTGATCATATTTTTACATAATAATACTTGATACAATAATTGATGCAAAAACATATAAAGTCACCATTATTAAGTTAATCACACTGGAGCAAAAAACAATACTTTAGAAATTACATTATCTGTTGCTCTCCTGAATTCAAGTGACAGCAATTTTTAATGGGCAAATATGACAAAGATTCAAAGGCCACTGAAGAAATTAATTGTGGAATTAATGCTCTAAAAGATTCAGTTGCTATTCTGAAAAATAAATTATAAAAGGAGACTGATTACACAGGAAATGTACAAGAAAACATTGATAGTGAAAAAAGTAATAAATTGGACATTTTCTTCATGACAGCAAAAAAGTTCAGAATGAACAGTAATGAAAGTGGAAGTAGCACATCTTCACTGTAATATGGCCGTGTGTATGAATGAGACAGATAATGATTTATCATACATTGTATGGATATGTATACTAGATGATTCCTTTCACACTATGCTCTCTGCATATATCAGCTCAGGACATAAAAGAGTGATTCCTCAAATTCTGATCCCTGGGTCCCTGAAGGTTTAAACTTCAGACAAATCTGGGGCCATAGTGGATGACATGGAGAGTAGGAATGTTTCTGCACAATCCTGCCATACTCAGTGTTCCCAAAGCTACTCAGCTCTTATTGGATTTATTTATATTGTCTCATAATATTTCATTTGCTCAAAAGATTCAACAGCTAAAACCACTTGATCTAGAGTGACTGGTTTTGATATTCTTTCACGTATGTGCATTTCAGAATCAACAGCACCCTTAAAACTTTATACATTTTCTAGATAAAATTTTAAGTCACACATTGCATACTATAACTCCCTTACAGGTTAAATAAATTTAAAAGTGTGCAGCTAAAACACAAAGTAGAATCTATGACATATTTCCTATGCTAAAATATAAAACCTAAGAAAACTTTCTGCTAATGTGTCAGGCTATAAAAGGCTTTATTCATGTTAGTCATGTTAGTGTCTTTTTATGCGCTGTTTTTTTAAAAAGATTTTCTTTGTGCCTCATTAATATTAGCAAATTGTCAACTACTAATAGTTTTCATGCTTAAAATCTAATTTAATTAGTTTCTTAGAGAAGTTGATTTGTAAGCATTATCCCATTTCCAGATTGTTCCCACCCTTCAAGGCAAAGTCAGCAGTACACTGCATTCATGTAGCTATTCCTGTCCCTCACCCATGGCAGGCATGATTACTCAATCATAGCCACATTCCTCCAAGCAGAATGGGCCTTAGAATCCTTCTCAACGTAGTACTCCAGGCAATCAACAGAGAATGTATTAGTGCTATTGGGCAAATGAAGCTTATTACCATCTTGACCTTAAAGGTAAAAGACATAGCCCTCAGTTATCAATATGGGTTTTGACATCAGATGAAACTTCCTCTAGTCTAGGCCTTTTTCCTATTCTTTAAATATTTTATAAATTTACCTAAGCAAAACCTAATTAAGATGGCAAATCCACTAATATATGCATATAATTTAACCACATGAAATTGTCACTATTCAACCATTTTTGACCTATAAAAACAGTAACTTCAACCTTATATATACATGTACACACACACACACATATGAAATACAGTGTGTTCCTCATACAAATAATCTGACAGCTATTTGCTTTGGTGGATGGAAACATTACTACTCTTCTCATTAAGATTAAAAAGGATATATAATAGAGTTCATTTCCTATCTAATTACTGTAAAACAATAAAATGAGTCAAAAATAATTTAAATGCACTCTCAAAAGGCTGTAATCTCCAACAATAATTACAAATAAAATCACTGTAAGACAGAAGAGCTACAGTGTGAAGGTTTCTGTAGCACTATTGTGCTTTTGTTCAATTAAAATGGAAAAGAACCTACCCCGCAATGTTGGCCATGGAGCTTAGTGCATCATATCCCTGAGCAATTGTGACTCTTGGAACCTGGTCCATTGCCAGAACTGTAGTTTTTCTTTGGGAAAGTTTATTTAGCAACTCTGGATTTTGGGCTGGGTAAATAAAACTAATCAGTGTTCCCGACGTCTTTAAAAGGTCAGCTTCATGAACACCTAATGTTGGATTAACCATAGGGGCTCGCACCTGGGGAAAAAAATCAAGTCACAGCTTAAAAATATAAATACTTTAACCATATTTTTAAGCAAACAGGAAAACTTAGATAATATGCCATGACTGAAATAATACTCCAGAAATAAATCTCCCATCAATAAATTTCTGACTAAATTCTTAAGCAATATAAGGCACACACAGATGTTTACCATCTATCCCTTGCCTAACGACCTGTGGACTGGTCTGAGTAAAGGGCACACACACCTGGGAAATACAAAATACTAAGACTGGTTTGACAATTAACTGCAGAGAGGTGAAAAAATATATGGAAGCTCTACAACAAACCTGCAGTCCCCAAAACTTATTACCCTGGTAAAATTAACAGATATTAGAATAAACAGACAGGAAGTTTTGTTGTGTGTTCAATCCTTCAAGCAAGATTCAGTCCTTGCTAATTTTGGCAAGCATGAATATTTGGAGTGATGAGACATCAAGAACATCGTAAACTAAAATTAAGTATAGATTTATGTCACTTTAAAATTCCAGATGACTATTTATTAGATGAACACAATTCACACTAGTAACCTTGCTGAATTGGGTTTAAGCCAAAAGCTACAATATATTCTGTTACATTAAGAAGTATCAACTAAGTCAATGAATACACACTCCATATGCTTGAAAGTTTCTAATATCCACTTTTTAAAGCCAAATTTTTTTAATTGTATTTTAAATGTATTTTAAAATGTTTTAGATCCAAGTTTAAAATCAACCTTCAAATAAAATATCCCATTTCATTAGTTCCCAGTTAGCAATAGTGCTTTTAGGCAAGTAAACACAGAAAACACAGCCTCTGGGACTTATGTTTTAAATACAAACACAAACATTGGGTCAATAGGTTTATCTCACAGCATTTCACCTCAATTTACCTATGAGACACCTTTGTCTGCTATTCCCATTTCAGTTGTTGATCTGGTGATGCATATGTTTCTAGGTTCTGGACTTTAATTAAGGCTCTCTGACAAGGTCTACTTTTCCTCCAAGAAAATCTATAACATAGATTTAGTAAAAGTTAGAAAACAACTCTGAATTGATTCTACTGGCCCCTATCAAATGCTCAGCTGAGACTGTTGTCATCTGATTAAGTCAAGCCAATAGAATGTTTCCCTGAATGCGCTCCTCAGGATATTAACAGACCTGGCTCAAACAAGAGGCCCCCAAGATCAAGAAGTTTATTAATGCTAGCACTGTATAAAGTCATATAATATTCTATGTTACAGGATTTCTGAGCACACCATTAACTGCTTATATACATTGTGAATCCCTAAAAGGAACACATAGCACTTCCAAAATGTAAGCACACCCTTATAGGGCTTTTTCAAGACATCTCAAAAGATGATCCCTAGAATATATATGAGAATGAATTATACTTTTCTTTTTTCTCTAAGTAATTTTACTATATATCTAGTTATATCACCAAGTATTTGTAAACTTAAACCTTTAAAAACTTTAGCTGAGTTAACAGTTAACCCCCATGCCACAAATTTTACTATTAACTTTCAATAGCAAAAATTGGTTTTGTAACTTTAGCAAAAACCACCTGTCAAGTGTTAGGATCCTCTCAAGTTATTCAGTGAGCTTTATGTAAGGAAATAAAAAAACTATGTGATTGATACCTCATAGAAATTAATGTAGAAAAAAGCTTGTATTTCCTGAAAAAATGAGTTACTTCCCTGTTTGCCTTGGTTGCAGGAGCCTTAGCATTTAATTTAATGCTCAACTCTAGTTATCATCTATGCTAGACCCTTGACACAGTCTCTCTCCCTTTCTCTAAAGGATTTTTTTATTTAATATTTTAATTCTCAAGTCATTTAGTATATAGATTTCTGTTATGTATTACCTTAAGAACTTATTTTAGGGTAGGTAAAGCTACACTCCACTCAGCCCAAAGCTGCTTTCTCCAAAATAGTCATGCCCTCTCTAGAAATAGCACGTATGTCAGTGTAAATCATTGTGCCTTCAGGTGTCAGAAGATCACTGAACATTCAGTCCCAGACTAAGTTCCATACCTTCTTTCCATTCTAGCAGTAAATGTTCACGTGTGGGTATTCTGGATATATATATGGACCATGTAGAACAAATTTTTCCTAGCCAATTAAAAGAAAATGTCCATATAGCAAATGTAAAAAGGAAGATCACTTTTCCTCTCCTCATGGTTATACATAGATCATATTGTCTGATACAAGTTTTACTGGAGCATGAAGAATATGACAACATGCAATCATTTCTTTGAGAAAAACACACTGTTTGAAAATAGGAAAAGGTGTAACTCCAGAGAAAGTAATTTAATTTTTCTATGAAAAGATTTCAAAAAGTCAGCATGCTGCAAATGGGAGAGAAAAAAAGGAATAATTACTTTGACCACCAAATCAGAAGCCAGCACTTCCTTTGCCCCTTGGATTTGGGCACCTGCCGCTCTATAGTGATCATCTGAGAATTTGGAAGCTTCGCCCGCACCCGATTCCACGACAACATTAAAACCCTGCTTGACCAAGGTCTGAACGCCAGCAGGAGACAATGCCACTCGCTTCTCATTTTGGAATATCTCTTTGGGGACTCCAATAGTCAGTTGCTTATATGGAATTCCTACAAACAAGCAAAGGCAAAAAAAAATACATTTGGTAAAAAACAAACAAAAAATGTTTAAAAACAGATTTCAGAAAATTGAAAGGGGCAATCTTTTCTTCAAAATATACCACACATGCAAGCTGCTGTTCAGAATGATGTTCCTGATTCATACTTATAATTCTTTGACTTTTTTGGTAGATGATAAGAAACTTTTATGCCTACTCTTCTGAAACTTCTAAATATTTTATTTAATCAATTGGCTTTCTTCAAGGAATATAACAAGCTTAGTTGATTTGTAGGAGAAAAAAAATGGGTTTAGAGATCCCTCCACATGCTGACTCCACTCTTCAAACTAAGCCTCTTGGGTTATGGTCTCCTTGCCCGTACTTTTAACAAAAATGGAAGTAATTAGCTATTTTGAAGAACAACTGTATCCTAGACACTTTGATGGCCTGCCACACTCAAAGTTCCCTTCCAGGCAATTTGGCCACACACAATGCCTCATAAATTTCTAAGTGTTGTATCTTAAGACTCTACACACTCAGCCACTTAGACAAGGGATCAGCAACTGTGTCAAGGACAATCATCTACAGGGCAGATGAGGAAAACTAGCAGCTGCACCTTATAAGATGACTTAGGAACTCTGTCCAAGGACACTCTGTGTTGGCCAGTGACTACTCAACACACTGGGTTCTCTCTCAAGGAGTTTGAATGGGAGACCCACAGAAAGGGACAAGGAGAGTAGATCAGTGCAAATGTTATTTGTAAGCACAGCTATGAGGTAATCAAAGGGAGGTCAGCAGTAACAGTGATAGAAACATCAGTAGTAGATATTTAAAGAGAGAAGATGTGTCACACCCATGAATTCTACAAATAACATTCCACTTATCCAAGGAGTAGATGGGGGGTTTCTGGGCTCTCACACTTGCTAAGAATCCACACAGCAAACCCTCATCACAAAATATAATCTGATGTGATTCTGTTCCTTGCAACCCAAAAAAGCCTATACAGTACAATCTTATATTTAGATATGGTTCAGACCATCTTTAGCTACAGGACATCAGTTTCTCCTGATGTTTTACTTAATATGCAGCATAAACATTTTTTAATGAAGAGTATCCGTTTCTATATAAGGTTTATTAAAGCTTAGGAAACCCATTCTTGCAACCTAAGATCTGAATATGTATAATTTCAAAATGAATGAAATTATCCCTACAGAGTAACTTATTAAGACCTTAGAGAAATTAAGTCAACCTAGACCTGAATTTGAACACTGTCTTAGATTCCACACTACCTATACAGTAATAATTTACAGTACACAAAAGGCAAATAATGCTGAATCTTACTCCTTACTGGAAGGAGAGGGAAGAAAATAATAGAAAGCTGGCAAATATTTGGATTGACAGACAAAGCTCAATCACATACACTTAGCTCAAGTTCACTTATCTGACAACCTCAAATCGTCAGGCTCTACATGGCAAAAGCAAGGAAGCTACCAAAGATGACTGAAGCCATGTCAAAAGGATTTTGAAGCCAATTTGAAAGGGCTTCCACTGACCAAATAAGAGATAATTTGAGCACATACGGACTGGCTAAACAATACCAAGAGGATTCAATCAGCCAAACCTAGAATGTTGTAAATTCTACAGAGCAACAATAAAATTCTTCAGTATATTAAAAGGAAAAAAGAGAGGGGAACTTATAGATAAAAAGAGACAAAAGAGACATAGCAAATACAATGTGTGGACCCTGTTTGGATCACTCTTTGAACAAGCCAACTGTAAAGAAAAAGAGGGAGGAAGAAAGGAAGGAAGGAAGGAAGGAAGGAAGGAAGGAAGGAAGGAAGGAAGGAAGGAAGGAAGGAAGCAAGCAGGCAAGCAATTGAAAAAATATGAATACTGACTGTAGCTGGAATTGCTACACTTTTCAATATGGTAATGAACTTATGGTTATATTAAGGAAAAAATAGACTCCTTATCTTTCAGAGATAAAAATAATTAGGAAATGGTGAAGAACCAGAAATTAAACACAAATGTCTTATACATAATCAATATAGAGATCTTGATGTCCATGGATTTACTCACAAGGACAGTTTTCATGTCTTCAACAGTTATTTACCTTTATTTTATACACAATTTTATCACCAGGATAATCTGGCTTTCCAGAGCAGTTTAAAAGAAAGGCATCTGAAGATAAAGTTGGAGGCTTGTAAGGACAGATACCCTGCCAAGTGTGACTTGTCATCTGAGAACAAGAAAAGAGGCTATAAAATCTATTCAAGGCAAACATAAGATCTCAAATCACCTAGCAGTTTAGAGGTCCTTAATGAATCGACAAACAGTCCTACAAACTTAAAAAACAAAAGATGGCATTATTCTAGGTGACAAAGGTTGCCCCCCAAAATATCCATCCTGTTCCTCCACCTTAATAAGAAAATGCCATTTTTAGCTGGATACATTCCATCTAGAATAAAAGACAAAATGTCCAAGTCTCCCTTACAGATATAAACAGCTACATGTCTGAGTTCTGGACAGTGAGGTGAAGTGATAGAAGTACTGGGATGGTCTTTGGGCAAGACTGATAAAAGAGAGGTGACTTGGGGGCAACCCGCTAGGGTCCTCTTCCACTCTGTGGAAGCTTTGTTCTTTCGCTCTTTGCAATAAATCTTGCTGCTGCTCAAAAAAAAAAAAAGAAAGACAGTTGACTTGGTTTAGAAGGGCCCCTTTTAGCCTCTCCTCCTTCTGGCCTGTACTCCAGAACAGAAGCAAGGAGACATTCTATCAGGGAAGGCCTTGTAGGCCACTGGAAGACTTCAGATCTTCCTCTGTAAGAGCTAGGAAGCAAGTGGCAAATTTTGAATTGAGGAGTGACATGATTGTACATTTTAAAAAGATTATTCTCACTGTCCTGTGCAGAACAGACTGTAGGGGGCAGAGGTAAAAAGCACAGAGACCATTTAGAAGACTGGTGCATCAGTACAGGTGATAGATGACGATGGCTTGGACCAACATGATAAAAGTAGCAATGGCAAGAAGAGGACAGTTTGTAGATATAGATAGAGCTGACCTATACCTACTAGGAGGATGTAGAATGACTCCAGGGTTTCTGGCCTGAGCAACTGCAATCAAATTGCTACTAACTAAATTGGAAAGCATTAATGTAGACCAATTAATATACTTAATTCCTAATTCCTGAGCGTAGATGAGCTGTATATGGTACAATTCTCAAATACTAACCTGGAATTAGAAAGAGCTTCTAGGAGAAATGGTTATTATGAGCAATAGGCTCCAGGGACAACTCAACTGGTTTATCTTTTTTGTTTGTTTGTTTTTTCTATTACCTTGTCTTCTCTGTTAGCGCTGGAAATCAGGAACGTCTATAGTACATGGAAAATACAAGATAGCACTTACTTGTTTTTTGTTTAAAATGATCACTCACAAGCACCAGGCCATAAAACTACATGGCTTTTCCTTTTATCGATCATCAGATCTATTAGTTCCAATGACTTGAAGGTTTCATTTACAATCACTGAAGTGAGACTTTACCTGGTTTTACAGGCGCTTTACACCACAGTTCTTGGTGAGTATGAAATGTTCGTAAAAAATCCTTCTTCACACGTAGACCCTTACAGGACCCCAAATTGCTAAGTAAAGGACACGAGCAGCCAGTCACCACTGTTTTCAATAGGTTTGCCATGTTGATATGAGTTCCCAATTTTCTGACTCCCCAGTTTCCTTGAAGGCAAATCACTAAGAAAAAAGAAAATAGGATGTTTACATGCCAAGAAAAAAAATATTTGTCTTTTAAACATGAAAAACATTTAAAAAATACTAATCTAAAGAGCTTGAAATATAACAGTTACATGTAGACATCTATAAAGAATTTATTTGCCAAGTTCCTTACTTATAGAAGATGCTCAAAATTCGTTTTCCAGTTCAGGCATTTAAAACTTGGAATCCATTTTCCCACTAAAATTGGAGTTCTAAACTCACTATTCAATTCCAAGCCTAGGTCATATAACCTATTTGATCCTTAATGTAGCTAGAAAGCTTAAATACACACACATATTGCTACAGAATCAAGTCATATCTTACATGAAAGTTATCTTCTAAGTCAGCATGTCCAGCAAAAAGTGCATGTAATTCAGTTACCTTTGAATTTCCCTTAAATTACCTAAAATACTGTACAGTATAATGGTGACTTACATTTAGCCACCAGGTCATACCGAATACTCTGACATCCTATTCAATGCAGCAGGATGCTTATCCACTGAGACCTCTGAACTGAAGCTGAGTGAGTGAACAAAAGATTCATGTTTGCCAAGTGCACCTCTCAAGAAAATTAAACATGCATGACACATGACTCTAAGAAAAGAAGAAAGAAAGAGAAATTCCATAGTATCTTTATCAAATAGGCTTGTGCTTGCAGATGTGGCCATAACTATGAACTCTTTTGTCAGTGGTTCTCACAAAATGGCCACTTTTTGCGAGTTCTAAGCAGGCTGGGTGAAGTGTCACTGGGCTTTGCTGTTACTAAGGCTTCAGGAACTACCTCCACCACATTCCTCAGTAGATCCCCAGGGATGCATGAAAGGCACTCCCACTGTCCCCATAATTCCCAGTGGTCCTCCATACCTTTCTCTTCTTTCTTTCAAGAATGGAAAGAAGCTAGGCATGGTGGCTTATGCCTGTAATCCCAGCACTTTGGGAGGCCAAGGTGAGCAGACCACGAGGTCAGGAGATCGAGACCAGCCTGACCAACATGGCGAAACCCTGTTTCTACTAAAAATATAAAAATTAGCTGGCCCTGGTGGCTGGAGCCTGTAATCCTGGCTACTCGGGAGGCTGAAGCAGGAGAATCGGTTGAACCTGGGAGGTGGAGGTTGCAGTGAGCCAAGATTGCGCCACTGCATTCCAGCCTGGGTGACAGAGCAAGATGCCGTCTCAAAAAAAAAAAGAATGGAAAGAAGCCGAGGACTTAGAATTTTATCAGCCAAACTCAGCTAACACTGCTAACTCTGCCTGTAAGTTCTGCTGTATCACGTGGACCCTCACAGGACTGAGCACCTGATCCTAGCAGGCTCTGTAAACGTTCTTTCAGACTCCAGAGGGAGAAAGACTTAGCTCATTTTTAATGTCAGAACTGCTGCCACTGGCCAGGCATGGTGGCTCATGCCTGTAATCCTAGCACTTTGGGAGGCATTGCCTGAGCTCAGCAGTTCAAGACCAGCCTGGGCAACATGGCAAAACCTCGTCTCTACTAAAAATACAAAAAATTAGCCGGGCATTATTATGCACATCCGTGTGAAGAGCCCACCAAACAGGCTTTGTGTGAACAACAAGGCTGTCTATTTTCACTTGGGTGCAAGTGGGCTGAGTCCGAAAAGAGAGTCAGCAAAGAGAGAAAGGGGTGGGGCAGTTTTATAGGATTTGGGTAGGTGGTGGAAAATTACAGTTAAAGGAGGTTTTCTCTTGCAGGCAGTGGTGGGGGTCACAAGGTGCTCAGTGTCCAGGAGAAGGAATGTCACAAGGTCAATTGATCAGTTAGGGTGGGGCACAAACAAATCACAATAGTGGAATGTCATCAGTTAAGGCAGGAACTGGCCATTTTCACTTCTTTTGTGGTTCTTCAGTTGCTTCCGGCCATCTGGATGTATATGTGCAGGTCACAGGGGTTATGATGGCTTAGCTTGGGCTCAGAGGCCTGACAGGAGTGATGGCATGCACCTGTAGTCCCAGCTACTCATGAGGCTGAGGCACCAGAATCGCTTGAACTTGGGAGGTGAAGGTTGCAGTGAGCCGAGATATGCCACTACACTCCAGCCTGCCAGCCTGCCAGCCTGCCAGCCTGCCAGCCTGCCAGCCTGCCAGCCTGGGCGAGAGAGCAAGACTCTGTCTCAAAAAAAAAAAACAGCTGCTGCCACAACTCCCTGAAGAAACATCTTTTTAAAATACCACAAAGCAGCATAAGTAATGGAAATTTTTAATCCAGGGAGCATTTATTCATAAGATGCCCCTTAATTCAACAAATATATACCAAGGGCAGAGTTTTGCCATTAAGAAGCACTTGTAGAATCAAACTGGAATTTTCTTGGATATAAGAAGTCAACAAATAATAACACTACAAAGTAGAGTAACACAAGCTCAGAATATTTGAAGGATCAAAGAATGAGATTGTGTCCTCTTTTAGAGCTAAGGAAGGGAAAGCCATTTGAGATGAAGAGAATCAAATGAAAAATAGCTAAGGAAGAAAGAATGCAAGATGTGTTTTGGCATGCAATTAAAAATATGTATGAATAATTATTTGCATTTGGACAGACAGCTTTACATGTTCAAAATGTTTCCACATATCATGTCATTTCATTTCAGTCCTAAAGTATTCTCAAGTCTCATAAATACCCTACTCATTCATTCATGGGTCACATCTAGAGTTATCATGGCTGAGAATAAAGAGAAAATTAGTTCAAGATTCAGCTACACATTCAAAACCTCTACCGAATCTATGCCAAGAACTAAGGGAGATGCAAAGATGTGTAAAAGATTATTCTTGTCTTGAGTGAGATTTTTTTTCCCCACCATTACTGAGTGACCTACTCCTATCCCAACCTTCCCACTTACCCAAGTTTCTCTTCTTGGATCATCCCAACTCCCCAACAACCACCATTTTTATAGGGCTGACAAAGAGTTCCCAGACCTCAGCAAAAGAGTGAACTGAGCTTTAATAGAGTCCTGTATTGTCCAAATCTGCCACTCACTTACTGTTCGACCTGAACCTCCCCCTGCCTCAGTTAGCTCAACTATAAAAAGAGCACAGGTTTCAAAGGCCATTTTAGGCTCTAGAAATCTTATGATTAGATGAGACTTTGTAATGCTTTAAAACTGAAGTCCTATTTCATGGCCTGAAATTTGGAAAATTTGTTCCTTCTACTTGGAAAATGGTAATCTGATGTTCAGCAGATCCCTGGCAGGTGCATCAGACATCAGTAGGGCCAAAGCCTTCATAGGCCAATTTCTGTGAAAAATTCCACTTGATTCAACTGTGAACATACAGGGCAGAGATCAGGAGGTCATTTATTGGCAAGAGCAATACATATCACTAAGTCTAAACCAAATACAAATGGCCCTGAAAGATAGACAATATTTAAACTATCTTATCATTGGCCTGTACAGGTTTATACAAAAGATAATACTCCATCTTAACCATCACATTTTCCTCCATCTTCACTGTAAAACTCTCATTTATCCATGTGCTCCTGTGGCTTTGAAGCAATAAGAAAAAAACTTTATAACTCAAAATTAGGGGAAAAAAGCACAACTTTTTAAACATTGCTTTCATATGTGTGTTTAATGTAACTTATACAGGTTATTTCCCCTATTAGATATTAAAATCCTTGAGGGCAAGCACCCAACCTAAAGAGGGAGGATACCACAGATATTTAAGAGAGTCAGCTCTGGATCTGTGGATTGGAAGCCCCCACTCTACAGCTTATTGGTTGTGTGACCTTGGGAAGTCACTTAACTTCTCTGTACTTAATTTCCTCATCTTTAAAATGGGGAATAATAGCACCCAGCCAGGGTGGTGGCTCACGCCTATAATGCCATCTCTTTGGGAGGCTAGTGGGGAGGACTGCTTGAGGCCAAGAGTTCAAGACTAGCCTGGGCAACACAGTGAGACCCCCCAATGCTGAAAAAAAAAGTTAATTAGCAGGGCATGGTGATGCAAGCCAGAAGTCCCAGCTACTTGGGAGTCTGAGGTGGGAGAATCACTTGAGCCCAGGAGTTCCAGGCTGCAGTGAGCCATGATTGTGCCACTGTACTCCAGCTTGGACAACAGAGCGAGACTTGAAAAAATAAAATAACAGCACCTACCTCTCAGGGTTGTTGCCAGGATTGAGAATATCCTTATCAGCTGTTATATTCACTTTGGTGTTACTCTCCCCCAGTGCTTTGCACAACACAGAGGAAGTCCGTATTTTTGACTGAATGAATAGGGCTAGGTGACCTTAAGCCTAAGTACCTACTGAGCACATTTTCCAAGGATTTTCAGAAAATTTCCTTTGAAAAGGAAATGTTTGTGTAGCCTTGTGGAAAACTGATTCTATCACCAAGGTAAGCAGCCTAAGCGCACCTGCTGGAAAGAATGCAATCCTAAACTGTCTGTTAATAAAAAGTCAAGGTTTGCAAATAAAAGGGGTGCAGTGAAGAAAAGGGGCACACTTTAAATAAGAAGAGTAGGTAGGCACCTAAGCCCCACGCGCTGCTCCGAATAAGTCTGTCCTACAAGACTCCTGACAAACAGACCACCTAAGGACTGGCCAGCGCCGCAGGGTGAATAAAGGACACCGGCAACCATAAACAAGTCACGCTTTTAAAAGCGAGACATACCAGCAAGGACACAATACCCTACTGAGCCAGCTTCGGCTGGCAGGCGCAGTGACCTTACCCAAAGCCACCGGTGTCACGGCTACTGCCACTGGTGCCGCCCCTTGTTCGGCAACTAACTGCCACCCGCTGGCATCTGCACGAGACCGCTATTTATAACCTCCCTAGGAAGCCGATTGGCCACGGCTGCAAAGAGTCATTCCGGCTGTTGAGTTTGAACTAGCTCTGCCCAGGTCGCCCTCTCCGCTGTCTCTTCCTCCTCATCAGCCTAGGCCCCAGAAACCTGTACCCACCACCGCCAGACCGCCCCGACTCACAGTCACAATTTGTGCTCGCAATCTCCTACGTCCCCAGCCGGACACCCTCTCCGAACTCCCTCAAGGGTCAAGCATACCTCAGGGGCATCCAGCTGCCACCTCTCTGGGTGAACCGCCCATCGAAAGTCCTCTATGACCTCCCTCTCCACCACCCCCGATCTTGAGGGCCGAAATGACCCCGTACGACTCTCGCTGTCCCCCAAAGCTGCAAATATCTGCACCTGCACAGCTGCCGCCTCGTTCCCTGCCCTCTGCGGGGACCCAGTTCCCAAATCCACCAGCCCACTCCCTTCCACATCGCCCCAGCAGAAGACGAGAAAGGAACCCCAAGAGGCACGGTTCTTCTTCCTCACCTAAGCCTGCGGCCTGCGGACACCCCAGTGCACCCTGCGCCCGGGACACCGCCGACCCCGCCCCCCTTTGCTCTTTGACAGGTCTCTCTCCCGGCGAGGGCCGTGGTCTTCAGGGAAGGCCCGAGCCCCTTTCCCAGCTGCGCCCTAGGCGCGCGCCCCGGCTGCCCGCACCCGCCAGTGCCGTCGCGCTCACCTGGGCCGGGAGGCTGACAGCCTTGGGCTGTGCCCTGCGGGCCGCGAGGGGACTTCGCGCTGGCCTACCCTGGCTCGGGCCCCGCGGCGCTGCGCCGCGCCTCCAACCCGGAAGAACAGCCCCACATTCGCGGCGGCGGGCGGCCACGTGACGGCAGCTCCGCTCCCACCTCCGCCCGCGCCCCTTCCCCGCCCCGGCTTTCTTCTCGCCAGGCCCCCTCCACCCGATCGCCGCGCGCTCTCCGAACCAAAAGGCGACCTCACGAAATGCCCCTTTGAGCTCAAAGGCTAGTTACCCCCCGGTGCCCTTCCACTCTCGGAGACAGGCAAAACCTCTTTGTCTCTGCCGCGGCCCGCGGCCCCCAGCCCAGCCTCCGCGCTTTCCCTCCGCCAGTCCTTGTCAATCAAACCTGGTGCCAAACGCGGCAGCTGAAGTTTTCAGGGACACATTTGCTTCTCCCCTTGAAGAACCAGTTACAAAGCGTGATTTCCTGTCCGGGGTCCCATCAGAACAAAGAAACAGGTAATATAACTCCACTCCGGGTACCTGCCTTTCCTCCAGCTCGCTAGGAAAAATCAGAACTTCTGTAACAGGAGAGGACCCAAGGGAAAGGGGCAGGCGGAGAACGGTTGGTGAAGGGCGGGAATGGGGGCGTTGATTTTCCATTCTGGCAGGAGAGGTGGAGTTAAATTCCTCAGAAACGATGTCCAGGCTTGAAAAGTAACACACATCTGCGTGCTTGTCTTCCAACATCAGAGCCAGCCTAGAGGAAGCCGGCTAGTGTCACTGCTAGTACGAATATCCCCGAGGCTGGAAACCATCTGGGTGGAGGCTGTGAGCTTTCCAGACCAGGCCTCGGCTGTTTTTGTAAAACTATTAACCGTAATGACCTAGTCGTTCTTTTCACACAGTTCTGTTACTTATTCTGCAGATGTATTCTGACTAAAAGTGGGAGGAATAAAAAATAGAGTGTAAAATGGTTCACTTGCCCAAAACTTAATCATCATGAAGTGTCAGTAACGTTATTTCTTTCTATTAATTGAAATTTTGATACAAGAAAAATAACTATGAATCTAAAAGGCATAAGCAGAACAGGTATTCCATATCTTTAAAAAGAAATTAGCCGCAGGGAAACCCTTAGTTTGAGAACTTGTCTTGTGACTAACCTACACAGAAGGTCATTCAACTAATGGATTCCCGCTGCAGTCCAAACTCACAGACAGGAAATGACACAGCCCCATGTTTTAAAATAATAATGAGCCGTGGTAAGCGTGACCATAGGGACGGTTTCCAGATACTGAAGGTACAATGAAGTGGGATTAGTAATGGATAGGGATTTTAAACTAAGTTATTGATTTAAAACTTTTTGTAGGGGTCAGGAGTTGCTGCTTTGTCTTTTAGGGATTAATAATTCGTGGTTCCCAACTGGGGACAATTTAGTTCCGAAGGATATTTGGCAATTTCTAGAGACATTTTGGTTGTCACAACTGGAGAGGGGACCTATCTAATGGGTTGGGGCCAGGGATATTACTGAACACCTCACACTGCACAGCCCCTCACGACGAAGCATTATCCAGCCCCAAATGTCAATAGTGCTGAGGCTGGAAAATCCTGGCTTAAATTAATGCTCAGTACGTTATTTAATTTGACTTGCTTATAAGTTTATATCACATGAAAACAAACTCAAAGATAACATACTGTTTTTCACTTTTGAAAATCACGAATGGTAGGCATATGATAATTTTAATAACAAGCATATGATTATTTTATTCTGCTTACTTGTACAACATAATTTGGGTACCATTTCTTTGGGTGAAACCATTTATCATTTGGAATGCTCTGTTTCAGTCCTTAAGCTTCTACGTATAATTACAGCATATTATTCATAAATGGAGTCCCCAATGAAAATAGGATTAAGTTCCAAAAGTTTGCTTCTAAGTTAGTTGCTTCTAAGTCTTAGACACTGTCTTGAATAAAATTTTTGTAGAGATTTGATATTCCCTATTAAGTTGTTAAGGGCCTTTCCCACTCTGACATCTACTCTTTCCTCCCTATCTTGACCTGCAAACTCTCATCTTAAAATAGTACCTCTCACTTATGTGTAAGTTTTCATTACAGATTGTTCTATTATTGAATAATTTTTAAAATATTTAAAAATTAGGATAAACATCAATGTAAACCCTTTGAAGTTCAGGAGTTTTTGTAGTCGCAAATGCTTAAAAATAGTTTTTAATAATTAGAGTTCTAATCTGTCAGAAGCAAAAAGGATGAAACATTTACAAGACTATAATACAACATTTGGATCTGCTTTAAAGCCTGAAAACCAGAGAGGTGCCCAATAGCCAAAAAGCAAAACATAGGCTGAACCTGAGAAGACATGTAATCAAAAACTGACCTATAGTGATGGCTTGTTACCAAAACCCAGCATCTAGGTAAAATCAGGCTAGAGAAAAGGTAGCTTTAATGTCTTTTCATTGTGGTTATTATGTTACATGGTTATTGGCAATTTATTGTCTCAGCTTCCCTTTTATGAATAATTATTAGTAAAGTGAACAGCCCCAGAGAGATGGGATTCTTATTTTTTTTTTTTTTTTTTTTTTGAGACAGAGTCTCGCTCTGTTGCCCACGCTGGAGTGCAGTGGCGCGACCTCAACTCCCTGCAAGCTCCGCCTCCCGGGTTCACGCCATTCTCCTGCCTCAGCCTCCCGAGTAGCTGGGACTACAGGCGTCCGCCACCATGCCCGGCTAATTTTTTGTGTTTTTAGTAGAGACGGGGTTTCACCATGTTAGCCAGGATGGTCTCAATCTCCTGACCTTGTGATCCGCCCGCCTCAGCCTCCCAAAGTGCTGGGATTACAGGCGTGAGCCACTGCGCCCTGCGAGAGATGGGATTCTCAGATTTCAGTATGTCTAAGAATGCAGACACTCGACAGGTTTTAAGGGAACCATCACTAACCTTAATCTTAGCCCTCCTCTCCCAGGCTGACCAATCAAGAGTGTTTGATTTTAGGAAATAAATGTTAACTGACTAAATGAGCTGATGCTAATCAACATTAACTGGAAGAAAAAAGAGAACTGATATTAAAGAGCCAGCACAAAGTTCAACAATTGGCATTTGTTTAAGCTACATAAGTAAAACCAGTTTGCATTTGAAATTTCTGTGAGCATCTAAAAAACTAGCTGATAGCATACTACTGTGAATATTGTCCTTTGCATATAATAAGTACCAATTACAAAAACCTATGGATTTTTAAATCAATATAAAATATTGGCCGGGCGCAGTGGCTCACGCCTGTAATCCCAGCACTTTGTGGCCAAGGCAGGTGGATTGCCTGACGTCAGGAGTTCGAGACCAGCCTGGCCAATATGGTGAAACCCCATCTCTACTAAAAATACAAAAATTAGCTGGGCATGGTGGCAGGTGCCTGTAACCCCAGCTACTTGGGAGGCTGAGGCAGGACAATTGCTTGAATCCAGGAGGCAGAGGTTGCAGTGAGCCAAGATCATGCCATTGCACTCCAGCCTGAGTGACTAGAGTGAAATTCTGTCTCAAAAAAAAAAAAAAAAAAAAAAAATTATCTGTGTAATCATAGTTTAGGGGGTCTGGGAAGCTGGTGAGGAGTAGAAGCTATGTTAGTTTCCTAGGGCTGCTGTAAGAAATTACCACAAACTGGATGGCTGAAAACAACAGAAATCATTTATATCACAGTTCTGAGGTCAGAAGCCCAAAACGAAGGGGTTGGCAGGGTGGATTCCTTCTGGAAGCATTGAGGGAGAAACCATCCCATGCTTCTGCCAGAGCTTATGTTGGTTGTCGGCAGTCCTTGGTGTTCTGGCTTATAAATGCAGCCAATCTCCGCCTCCATCTTCACATTGCCTTCTTCTCTATGTGCCTGTGTCCAAACCTGCCTCTCCTCTCTCTTATAAAGATACCAGTCAGTGGTCTTAAGGACCACCCTAAATCCAGGATGGTTTCTATCTTGAGATCCTTGACTAATTACATCTATGAAGCCTGTATTTCCAAATAAAGGTGGACACAAATACTTTGAGGGGGAACACTATTCAGCCCACTACATGGGCATTCTGTGTGTTTAAGGGTAACACACTGTAAAGAGGGTTTTGGGGGTTTTTGGGGGGGAGTTTGTTTTTTGAAGACGGATGGATTTGCCAGTTCTTGAGTTTAAAGTGAAAATCCAGATTATTTGAGGGAAATCCAGGTGAAAGTCATTTTCTATTAATAATTGGGGAAACATTTCCTCAGTTACATACCTGTTTTACTGGTTTAATAAACACTCAACCTAATTGAACTTTTCCTGCAATTTCTATATGTCATATATTTATCACCATTATCAAACTACTTGATTATAAAACCCCATAATAGTGCTTGATAAAAGAACTTCAGCCAAATTAAATTTAAAGGAGTTTAATTGAACAATGAACCATTCATGAATCGGGCAGCCACTAGAATCACAGCAGATTCACAGAGACTCCAGGGGTGCCTTGTGGTCAGAACAAATTTATAGACAAAAAAGGTAAAGTGAAGTACAGGAATTGGAAATGAGGTACAGAAACAGTGAGATTGGTTACAGCTCAGCGTTTGCCTTATTTGAATGCAGTTTGAACATTCAGTAGTCTATGAGTGGTTGAAGTATGGCTGCTGGGATTGGCCACCACTCAGCTATTGTTACAGGTGCATACTTATTAAGTTAGGTTTTCAATTTTGCTTATTAAGTTAGATTACAGTTCATCCACAAAGACTCAAATATAGAAGTATGGAGTGTTTCTCAGGCCATATTTAGTTTGCTTTAACACGCTTAACATTTTTATAATATTTCACTTTTTAAATATTGCATTTGATTAAAAATTCTAATTTGATATAAGTTTTGCAAATCATCATCTCTTTGAAGATCTTCTTTTATGCTACATGTTACCCATAATAGAAAAATAAAAACCAGATTATTTCACCTCCACTCGTTTTTGTTATACTCTACTATCTCCTCTCCTCCTACCGTTTATTATCAATTCTTTTTTTTTCTTTTTCTTTTTTTTGAAACAGTCTCACTCTGTAGCCCAGGCTGCAGTGCAGTGGGGTTACTTCAGCTCACTGCAACCTCTGCCTCATGGGTTCAAGTGATTCTCCTGCCTCAGCCTCCCAAGTAGCTGGGATTACAGGTGACCACCACCACGCCTGGCTAATTTTGTATTTTTGATAGATGGGGTTTCACCATGTTAGCCAGGCTGGTCTTGAACTCCTGGCCTCCAGTGATCTGCGTGCCTCAGACTCCCAAAGTAGCCGGGATTGCAAGTGTGCACCACCACACCCAGCTCATTCTCAATTATTTTACCACTTAAATGTGCACATGTTTCTAATGTTCCCTTGGCCCTCTGTCCTATTAACTCTAATACTTTCTCTGTGTACAATGTTACTTGTGCTAGGACCACTCCCAAAGCTCAATCTCTAGCCCAGACCTCTCTCCTAAGCTCCAGACTCTTGCAGCCAACTGCCTGCTTGTCATTGCCATTGAGATATCCACAAATATTTCAAGCCAAACATGAGAAAATTCCCTACTACCCTCCTTTTAGCTATAGCAAAACACTGGATGTTTCTTGAATGTATGGAGCAATTCCTTACTTCCTTGCCTTTTCCATGCTTTTCCTTCGGTCTAGAATGCTCTCCCTGCTCTACCTTTTCTTTGCAAGCTTATGTTCATCCTTTAAGGTGTAGCTTTTGTCTCTTCCTCTGTGAAGTATTCTAGGAAGCCTTGTTCGACTCTTATTTCCTCAAGCTTAGCACAGTGTTGGCACATAACAAACACTAAATAAAAGTTAGCCAGATCAATAAGCAGCAGCCACTATGGAAGAAGACTGGATTGAATCCTGAGTCTGGCTGAGTACCCTTGGGAAAGTTCAACTATAAAAAATATGGAGACAATAACTATTTAACAGGCCATTGTGAAGAGGAAAAGAGAATTTATGTAAAGAATATAGCCCAGAGTCTAGCCCATCATAGGTTTTAAAAAATGCATCTGACTTTTGGCAAGGGTGCAAAAGCAATTCAATGAAGGAAAGATAGCCTTTTCAACAAATGGTACTAATACAATTGGACATCTGTAGTCAAACAAAAATGAACCTCAACCTAAGTCTCACAGATTTTTACAGTAAAGTCAGGATGGAATACACAGTTACATGAAAAACCATAAAACTTTCAGAAAAAAATAGGATAAAATCTCCAGGACCTAGGAATAGTCTTGACACCAAAAGCGTTATTTTTTTACCTTATTTATGTTGAAGGACTAAAAAAGCATTATTTATAAAGGGAAAAACTGATAAATTAAACCTTGTCAAAAAAAAAAAAAAAAAAAAGGCCGGGTGTTGTGGCTCACTCCTGTAATCCCAGCACTTTGGGAGGCAAGATAAACAGATTACTTGAAGTCAGGAGTTCGAGACCATCCTGGCCAACATGGTGAAACCCCGTCTCTACTAAAAATACAAAAATTAGCTGGGCATGGTGGCAGGCACCTATAATCCCAGCTACTCGAGAGGCTGAGGCAGGAAAATCGCTTGAACCCAGGAGGCAGAGGTTGCAGTGAGCCAAGATTGCACCACTGCACTCTAGTCTGGGCAAAAGAGTGAGACTCCATCTCAAAACAAAAAACAAAACAAAAGCAAAAAAAAATTTAGCTCTGCAAAAGTGTCAATCAGTTATATATATATAAATTTATGTATATTTAAGAAATATATAAATATACATTTAAGAAATATATAAATATACATATTTAAGAAATATATATATATTTCTTAAAAACTCTTAAAACCTATCAAACAAATTTACAAGAAAAAAACAAACAACCCCATCAAAAAGTGGGCGAAGGACATGAACAGACACTTCTCAAAAGAAGACACTTATGCAGCCAAAAAACACATGAAAAAATGCTCATCATCACTGGCCATCAGAGAAATGCAAATCAAAACCACAATGAGATACCATCTCACACCAGTTAGAATGGCCATCATTAAAAAGTCAGGAAACAACAGGTGCTGGAGAAGATGTGGAGAAACAGGAACACTTTTACACTGTTGATGGGACTGTAAACTAGTTCAACCATTGTGGAAGTCAGTGTGGCGATTCCTCAGGGATCTAGAACTAGAAATACCATTTGACCCAGCCATACCATTACTGGGTATATACCCAAAGGACTATAAATCATGCTGCTATAAAGACACATGGGCACGTATGTTTATTGCAGCACTATTCACAATAGCAAAGACTTGGAACCAACCCAAATGTCCAACAACGATAGACTGGATTAAGAAAATGTGGCACATATACACCATGGAATACTATGCAGCCATAAAAAAATGATGAGTTCATGTCCTTTGTAGGGACATGGATGAAACTGGAAACCATCATTCTCAGTAAACTATCACAAGGACAAAAAACCAGACACCACATGTTCTCACTCATAGGTGGGAATTGAACGATGAGAACACATGGACACAGGAAGGGGAACATCACACACTGGGGACTGTTGTGGGATGGGGGGAGGGGGGAGGGATAGCATTAGGAGATACACTTAATGCTAAATGACGAGTTAATGGGTGCAGCACACCAACATGGCACATGGATACATATGTAACAAACCTGCACATTGTGCACATGTACCCTAAAACCTAAAGTATAATAATAAAATAAAAGAAAAAGAAAAAAGAAAGAAAATGTGGCACATATACACCATGGAATACTACGCAGCCATAAAAAATGATGAGTTCATGTCCTTTGTAAGGACATGGATGAAACTGGAAACCATCATTCTCAGTAAACTATCGCAAGGACAAAAAACCAAACACCGCGTGTTCTCACTCATAGGTGGGAATTGAACAATGAGAACTCACGGACACAGGAAGGGGAACATCACACTCCGGGGACTGTTGTGGGGTGGGGGGGAGTGGGGAGGGACAGCATTAGGAGATATACCTAATGCTAAATGACGAGTTAATGGGTGCAGCAAACCAACATGGCACATGGATACATATGTAACAAAACTGCACATTGTGCACATGTACCCTAAAACCTAAAGTATAATAATAAAATAAAATAAACCTAACAGTAAAAATTCAAATAGAAAATGGGCAAAAGGTATAAAGAGACATTTCACAGAAGAGGAATATAAGCACATGAAAAGATGATCAACATTATTCGCCATTAAGGAAGGGAAAATTAAAACTGCAATGAGACAACACTACATATCTATAAGAATGCCTAAACAGGGCTGGGCACAGTGGCTCATGCCTGTAATCCCAGCAGTTTAGGAGGCCAAGGCCGGCAGATTGCTTGAGCTCACAAGTTCAAGACCAGCCTGGGCAATATGGCGAAACCCCATCTCTACAAAAAATACAAAAATTAGCTGGGCATGGTGGCATGTGCCTGTAGTTTCAGCTACTCAGGAGGCTGAGGTGGAAGGATGGCTTGAGCCTGAGAGGCAGAGGTTGCAGTGAGCTAGGATCCAGGATTGTACCACTACACTCCAGCCTGGGCGATAGAGCCAGACCTTGTCCAAAAAAAAAAAAATGCCTAAAACAAAAAATAGCGATAATATCAAAATCTGGCAAGGGTGGGGAGAAATTGTATTATTCATACATTGCTGCTGAGAGTATAAAATGATATAGTCAAACTGGAAAACAGTTTGATGGTTTCTTTAAAAAACCTGTAACTATCATATGGTTCTACCATTTATACTTCTAGGCATTTGTCACAGAGAAACAAAAATGTATGTTCACACAAAAACCTGTACATAATTGTTCATAGTAGCTTTATTCATAAGAGCCAAAAACTGGAAACAGCCCATATGTCCTTCAACAGGTGAATGGTTAAACAGACTGTTATACATGCTTACCATGGAAGACTACTCAGCAATGAAAACGAATGAACTACTGAAACACTCAACAACTTGGATCACTCCCCAGAGAATTATGCTGAGAGGGAAAAGCCAGTCTTAAAAGATTACATACTTACTATTCCATTTACGTAACATTCTCTTTTATTTGTAGAAACGAAGGTCTTATTATGTTGTCCAGGCTGGTCTCAAATTCCTGGCCTCTGGTGGTCCTCCTGCCTCAGTCTCCCAAAGTGCTATAATCTATAATTATAGATTATATAGCTATATATACATTATTACTATATATTATATTAATATATAATGTATATATATTAGTATATGTATTATTATATATATTTACAATGTGTATATATATATATAGTTGTTGTTGAGACCAAATCTCCCTATGTCACCCAGGCTGGAGTGCAGTGGTTCGATCTCGGCTTACACCAATCTCCACCTCCTGGGTTCAAACAATCCTCCCACTTCAGGCTCCCAAGTAGCTGGGACTATAGACATGTGCCACCATGCCCAGCTAATTTTTGCATTTTTAGTAGAGACAGGGTTTCACCATGTTGGCCAGGGTAGTCTTCAACTCCTGGCCTCAAGCAATCCGCCTGCCTCGGCCTCCCAAAGTGCTGGGACTACAGGCATGAGCCACCGCACCTGGCCCCCTATATAATATTCTTGAAAAAATGAAATTTTCAAAATAGAGAATAGATTGGTAGTTGCCAGAGTTTGAGGAGGGGATGAGGGTAAAAGAGATGTAGCTGTGGCTATAAAAGGCCAACCCAAGAAATCCTTGTGGTGATAGAAATGTTCTGTATCTTGATTACATCAATGTCAATATCCTGGTTATGATATTGTACTATAGTTTTGCAAAATATTACCATTGGGGGAAGCTGGGTAGAGCCTACAGGGGATCTCTCTGTATTATTTCATACAACTGTGTGTCAATCTCCAATTATCTCAAAATAAAATGTTTAATTAAAAAAATAAGCCTGACAGGTGTAGCAAAATAGTAATGGTAGAATCTAGGTGGTAGATACACAGGTAAGTATATAAAATTCTTTCAGATTTGCTGTTTTTTAATGTTTCTTTGTAAAATTAGAAAAAAAAATGTTAAGTATCATAATTATTCTGAGACTAAGTCCCTCACTCTCACAATCTAAAAAATAAAAGTAAGGTACATTTGGTACATTCAGCTTGCTGAAAATATTCATTAGTGCCTCTTTTCCTGTGGCATAAATTTGTCAAATGAATTGCCTGTAGATTAAGAAAGCAATTTCCTATAATTGTTTCTTATCAGTGGAAGCAAATGTTGAAGGTTCAGGATGCCATCCTGAATTTGGGATAAAGAGGTTTTTCATCTCCCTTACCCCACACCTCATCTTTCTTCGGTGTTTTCAACATTTATTTGGCATGTTAATTGTCCAATTCCCCTTTCAAGTGATCTTTTTATCTGATAGAGTGGCCAAGGCACTCTAAGGATTGCATTGCTGGCACACTCTACTGTTAGGTTACAGTTTAGGCACTACATCCCTCTGTAGTGGCTTTTGAGTAGAGGAAAAATTGTAGGAATTTATAGCATTAACTCAAAAATTTTAGAAAGCCTCAGGGAACAATTAATTTCAGGGTTTAAACTTGTCACACCTGAAAAGTAACTATAAATTCACATTGATTGTTATGAATTCTTTGTTTCTTAATCTCTATAATGGGCTCAAGAGTCCAAAAGCATAAATCATGCCACCTTAGGACAGTAAGAATAGTTACTTTCTGTGTAATATTTCAGTTTACACACCACCTTGACATGTATTACCTGATTTAATCACTTTAATAACTCAGAAGAAGGTTCTATTATTCCTGGGGGGGGGGGGTTGTTTTGTTTTTTTGTTTTTTGAGATGGAGTCTCACTCTGTTGCCCGGGCTGGAGTGCAGTGGTGCAACCTCCACCTCCCAGGTTCAAGTGATTCTCCTGCCTCAGCCCCCCGAGTAGCTGGGACCACAGGCGCACGCCACCATGCCCAGCTAATTTTTGTATTTTTTAGTAGATATGGGGTTTCACCATATTGATCAGGCTGGTCTCAAACTCCTGACTTCATGATCCGCCCACCTTGGCTTCCCAAAGTGCTGGGATTACAGGCGTGATCCACTGCGCCCAGCCTATTCCTGTTTTAAGGTGAAGAAACAATGGCTTAGGGTAAGCTGATACATCTGAAGTCACAACAACAAGAATTAGAGCTGAGACTTAACTGTAGATCTTTTGGTTCTGAGTTCAATGATTCTGGTGGGAAAGAGTATCCTCTGGGAGGGGATGCTAAAATGACTTCCCTGTGGGAATGAAGGTACCAAGAGAAGCAAGGAAAACAGAAGCCCCTTTATAGAGAGAAAGAGGGAGTCCTCTGTGAACATCAAGTCCCTCTCATTTTTCCCTCCCCATTCATTTTCCTGGATTATCCTACTAATCCTTAATTTTATTTGAGATGAGGCCTTTTCACAGAAGCCTTTCCAGACAATCCAAGGTTAAGTGCCCTTCCATAAGTCTCAAGTTTTAACATTATTGTAGTGTTTATCACTCTGTATCTTAGTCTGTTTGGGCTGCTATACCAAAATGCTATAAACTGGGTCATCTATAAACAACAGAAATTTATTTCTCACAGTTCTTGAGGCTGGGAAGTCCAAGATCAAGGTAGCAGCAGACTTGTTGTCTGGTGAGGGACTGTGTTCTCAAAGACAGCTATTACCTCACATGGAGAAGAAGCAAGGTATCTCTCTGGGTCTCTTTTTATAAGGATAGTAATCCCATTCATGAGGACTCTGCCCTCATGACCTGATCACCTCCCAATACCCAAGGTATTGGGTATAGGTATTACCCCCTAATACCATCACCTTGGGGGTTAGGATTTTAATATATTAATTTTGCAGGGACATAAACATTTGGTTCACTGCATTCCATATTATTTCCTATTTGTATAATTCCTGCACTGAAGTGCAAGCTGCTTGAAGATGGATATTTTATCTTATTCATTGGCATGTCATCAACACCTAACAGAGTGTCTGGCTTTCTTAGGCAGTCAGAATATACTTGTTAAAAGGAAGGAAAGCATTGTGAATATTCTGTAGGAGTTGAAATAGAAAAAAGTTACTGGGTTTTGACCACATGCCAACAAAAAGAGCAGTTAATAGATTGAGCGAGAGAAATAGGGAAACAAAATGTGCCAGTGGCAAAAGCCTGCTTGCTGACATTTATACATTAAACATTGATGTTCCTGTGTTTTTAAGTGCCAAATTTGGAATCTGTACATTACTTGGACTCTGTACATCATCTGATTAATGAGCATTTCCAGATATTACATTACCTTGCTGCTGGTCAGCAAGCACTCAGTTCAGTTAGTTGAATTGTGCTATTAGTAGTATATTGCATGTTTATTCATTCAGAACTTCCTCTAAACTTTTCAACACCGACATCTCATGGTCTGGCCATGACTTTCTTTTCAACTCCCTTATTTCTGTGTCTTGATTCCTTTTTCTTTCCAATCTATCTATCTTCCGTCTTCAACCCTTCCTCTGTCTAGTCTAAGCCATGAACAGTCTCTCAGCCCCTTCTGTCTTAATCCTTGTCTTAAACTACATAACAAAATTACATTCCCACTAACAGGTTTCCCAATGCCTATATCAGGTTGTCAAGAGTTGCTAGAGAGAAGCCAGGTACGGTGGCTCATGCTTGTAATACCAACACTGGGAGGCTGAGGTGGGTAGATTGCTTGCGGCCAGGAATTTGAGACCAGCCTGGGCAACATGAAAACCCCTTCTCTACTAAAAAACAAACAAACAAGCAAAATAGCCAGGCATGGTGGTTCATCCCTATAATCCCAGTCTCTTGGGAGGCTGAAGCACAAGAATTGATTGAACCCAGGAGGCAAAGGTTGCAGTGAGCCGACATTGTGCCATTGCACTCCAGCCTGGGCCACCAAGCAAGACTCTGTCTCAAAAAAAAGGGGAGCTGCTAGAGAGAAATCACAAAATGGTCCAGAGTGTTGCCCCTGCAAATCTCTACTTTCCAACCTCAACTGGGCCTCTGCACCACCCAATAGTTTTCCTAGGATCACACTCCTCCCAGAGCAGCTTTTGCTACTGTTGTCACTTTCCTCAAGTCCTGTTTTTTTACATCCCCACCCTCACTCTCAGCAAAGACATTTCCTTCTTTTTCACTGAGAACATGGACAGCATCTTGTTTCCAACATTCTCTTCTCCTGCAGTATCTGCATCTCTTTCCATTTCTTAGTGAAACAGAGTTTCTCCCATCCAAAGTTATTCCTGCTGCCTGTACTTTGAATTTGCGAGCTGCCACCTCCTCCAGTACTTTCCTCTCTTGATTTCCCCTCTTTTCCCTGATGTAGTCCTTCATCTCATTGTCTTTAGCTGACATATTTATGTTTATATAATTTAAAAAAAAACTCTAACAGCAACAGAAATTTCTTTAATACACTTGCATTGCAAACTAGTTCCATATCTCTTTCTTTTATTTCACAATCAAGCTTAGACAAAGCTGTTTACACTCACTGTTTATGTTTCCTGGTACTGACAATTGCTGGTTTCCAAATCATTCACAAATTTATATTATTCCAAATGCTAGTATGATTGGGAGGCCTATTTATTTATTTATAGTGAGAAATATAATTCAAGAAGAATGGAATGTTTGCATCAATATGATCCATTTATTCTGGAGACAAAGTGTAGCATATTGTTTAAGCTTGTAGATTATGTATTTAGAACTGAGTAGCTCACTATTTATGTGATCTTAGGCAAGTTAATTTACCTTTCTGAGCCCCAGTATTTTTATATGTATAAAATAGGTAAGCAATAATGCCTACTTTATAGGGTTGTTTTGAAGATCAAATTGATGCAGGCAAACCCAAAAATTGGGGCTCTTGGCTTCAGGCAGGAAGGAAAGAATTCAAGGGTGGTGACAGAGTAAAGTAAAAGCAAAGCAAGTTTATTAGAACAGCAGAGAACAGGAAAATGGCTGCTCCATAGACAGAGCACGGCTACCCCATAGGCAGAGTAGCACTCATGGATTGCTGACTAACAATATTTATAGCTACTCCTTAATTATATGCTAAATAAGGGGTGGGTTATTCACAAATTTTCTATGAAAGGGATGGGAAGTTCCTAGAACCAAGGGTTCCTCCCCTTTTAAACCATATAAGGGACACATTTTTAAGCAGTAAAGTGCTCAAAATGTAAAAGAAGACAACGCCCCTGAGAAATGGGTCAGAACTGAGAGGCTGACTCATATCCAACGAGGACTCAGTATTGTTACCTGCTATGTAAAGGGTTACCGGAAGCTCCTCTGTGGAGATAGTAAGGTGTCCAGTGGGAGCTGTGGGGGATCTCAGGCCCCATGAGTCCTCTGTTCTCTTGGCTGTTATGAGTTTGGTTGACCCCCTCAGAGCCTGGGGCAGCCCTTTTCCAGTGGTCCTCTTGCTTACAGAGGGCACACTGACTTCGGCTCAGGGACCACTAAGTCAGGCTCTCATTTATGCGTCCCAAATGCCAATCTCATGGCACTTCCTCAGGATGTGTAACTCTGAGGTGGTAGGGGGCTCAAGGCAGCCACCAGGAACTGTGTGTTTTGACTATTTCTTTTGGTTTTCTCTGCCTCCTCTGCCCTGTTCCTACTGTTGTAAACTCCAAAGGCCATGTTTAAGAGTTGGCCCGGCCAGATGTGGTGGCTTACACCTGTAATCCCAGCTCTTTGGGAGGCCGAAGCAGGCAGATCACTTGAGGTCAGGAGTTCGAGACCAGCCCAGGCAATATGGTGAAACCCGTCTCTACTAAAAATACAAAAAAATTAGCTGGGCGTGGTGGTATATGCCTATAGTCCCAGCTACTCGGGAGGCTGAGTCAGGAGAATCGTCTGAACCCAGGAAGCAGAGGTTGCAGTGAGCCGAGATCATGCCACTACACTCCAGCCTGGGCAACAGAGTGAGACTCGGTCTCAAAAAAAAAAAAAGAGTTGGCCCATGGGGGTTTGAAGTGTCGTTTTTGCCTTATGTAACTTCCTTCTAATCTCAACTAAAGACTGAGTAATAAAATGCATACCCAGGAAAGCATACCTTTCCAGGGAGTCTGGGTCTGTGTTAGTATAATACCTGAGTGCCTCAACCAGACAGCCCTGAAATAAAGCAGGATTTCCATCCTTTTCAAAATTACATCTCTAACCGTGTCAAAATTAGCTGGCTTAACCGCACACTTTTTCATGCCTTCTATTAAACAAGTTACCATGTGATTTCTGCATTCAAAATCTTGGCAACTCCTCTGGTAATCTCTTTGAGGCTCCAGATCTGGAACTGCAACTCCCGCCATATGATAAATGGCATGGCCTTGGTTATAAGCATTCTACCTGCATTTTTATGGGCAGTACCCAGAATCATTTGTTTATCCTCTATGATAGAGCAGGTGGACAATATTTGCAAGTCATGCCAAGTTAAGTCAAAGGACATGGTCAACTTAACAAACTTCTCTACGAACTTCCCTGCATCCTCTAAAAACCAGCTAAATTTCTCCTTGCATAAAGGCAAATCAGATATAGAAAAAAAAACATGTATTCTGATTGTCCAGTCATCTCTATCAGCTACCTCTCACAATTAACATAGGTTCAGTTTTAGGGGCTGATATGAGACCCACTCCTGGTGATACTAGTTGGGCTTACTTCCTTGGGCAGGGCGAAATATAGGCTTGGGATATGGTGGAATCCTGTGGTGTGGAACTAGTGAGATCACCCTCCTCAGAACTGGGGGACTGAAGAGACTTCAGGTTGGGGAGCACATGGGCCTTCTATGGGGAGTAGCTAGGAGGGGATTATCTAGGATATCTAGTGTGGCTTTTTGGTGTCGGGATGTAACATGAGCAAGGCACATCCTACAGATGTCCCTTAAGTCAGGATTCTAGTAGAGAGCCATAAGAGCCTGTACGTAAGGGATTTCTCTTCATTCTCCTTCGTTTTTACAGAATAAGTTGAATTGTAAAATAGTATTATAATGTAACAAACAATTTTTAGGCCAAATTTCTTGGTCTCTTAATTTGTATTGGACCCAAACTGTGTTGCAGTAGAAAATGAGTCTCGGCTTACACAGTATGGCCAGCCACATTAGCTAGCATTCGCTCTACTCTCTCTGACAGGGAAGCAGTGGAATTAAAGAGACTGAACTGTATCTGCCTCTCTTTCCAAAAGATTCACGTTCAACTTTCACTCACACAAAGCCGGGAAAATTTTACTTTTTTTTTTTTTTTAGACAGAGTCTCGCTCTGTCACCAGACTGGAGTGCAGTGGCTTGATCTCGGCTCACTGCAACCTCCGCCTCCCGGGTTCAAGGGATTCTCCTGGCTCAGTCTCCCAAGTAGCTGGGATTACAGGCGCCCGCTACCATGCCCAGCTAATTTTTGTATTTTTAGTAGAGACGGGGTTTCACCATGTTGGTCAGGATGGTCTCGATCTCCTGACCTCATGATTCGCCTGCCTCGGCCTCCCAAAGTGATGGGATTACAGGCATGAGCCACCGCGTCCAGTCATTTTATTAGTCTTTAAAAAAAAAAAAAGGAACCTGAACTTTTGTAACACAGATGGAACAATTCACAACAGCTGTGGCAGCTGCAGCAGAAGAAAGGATTTAATTTAGTTGATTTTCTGTGGTTGATTGTTTGCTAGTCTCATGGTGATGGAAGCTGTACATTTTTCCAAAGGGACCGAGAAGCTGCTGGAGGTTTGGTTCTCCTGGCAGCAGCCCAATGCAAACCAAGGATCTGGGGATCTTCGCACTATCCCAAGATCTGAGTGGGACTTTTTTTTTTTTTTTTTTGAGATGGAGTCTCGCTGTGTCGCCCAGGCTGGAGTGCAGTGGCACGATCTCGGCTCACTACAAGCTCGGTCTCCCAAGCTCACGCCATTCTCCTGCCTCAGCATCCTGAGTAGCTGGGACTACAGGCGCCCGCCACCACTCCCGGCTCATTTTTTGTATTTTTAGTAGAGACGGGGTTTCACCGTGTCAGCCAGGATGGTCTCGATCTCCTGACCTCGTGATCTGCTTGCCTCAGCCTCCCAAAGTGCTGGGATTACAGGCGTGAGCCTCCGCGCCCGGCCAAGTGGGACATACTTTTGAAGGACGTGCAACGTTCAATGATAAGTGTGACAAAAACTGACAACCAGGAAGCTTATGTAGTCAGTGAGAGTAGCATGCTTGTCTCCAAGAAACGTTTCATTTTGAAGACACGTGGTACCACTCTCTTGCTGAAAGCACTGGTTCCCCTGTTGAAGCTTGCTAGGCATTACAGTGGGTTTGACTCAATTCAAAGCTTCTTTTATTCTTGTAGGAATTTCATGAAGCCTTCCCCCTAAGGGTACCTACACTAGAATTTCCAGGAAGAAATAGAGTTTCTTAATGCAATTTTCCCAAATGGAGCAGCATATTGTATGGGACGTATGAATTCTAACTGTTGGTACTTATGTACTCTGGATTTCCCAGAAAGGTAATCAGTCAGCCAGATCAAACCCTGGAAATTTTGATGAGTGGGCTTGACCTAGCAGTTATGGACCAGTTCTACATGAAAGATGGCGTTACTGCAAAGGATATCACTTGTAAGAGTGGAATTCACGACCTGATACCAGGTTCTGTCATTAATGCCACAATGTTCAATCCTTATGGGTATTCGATGAATGGAATGAAATCAGATGGAACTTATTGGACTATTCACATCACTCCAGAACCAGAATCTTCTTATGTTAGCTTTGAAACAAACTTAAGTCACCTCCTATGATGAGCTGATCAGGAAAGCTGTGGAAGTCTTCAAGCCAGGAAAATTTGTGACCACTTTGTTAATCAGAGTTCTAAATGTCGTGCCGTGTTTTCTTCACCTCAGAAGATTGAAGGTTTTAAGCGTCTTGATTGCCAGAGTGCTATGTTCAGTGATTACAATTTTGTTTTTACCAGTTTTGCTAAGAAGCAGCAATAACAGCAGAGTTTATTAAGAAAAATGACGAGAAAAATGCAAAAAGAGAACACACATAAGAAGGTGGTGGATGCTTTCTAGATGTCGATGCTGGGGGCAGTGCTTTCCATAACCACCACAGTGTAGTTGCAGAAAGCCCTGTACGTAATGATAGTGTAATCATTTTGAATTGTATGCATTATTATATCAAGGAAATAGATACCTTGCATGAATATTCTCTTCTGTGTTTAGGTATTCTCTGCCACTCTTGCTGTGAAATTGAAGTGCATGTAGAAAAAACCTTTTACTATATGAAACTGTATAACATTTGTGAAAGCAATTCAATTTGATTTATGCACAGTGTAATATTTCTCCAAGTATCATCCAAAATTCCCCACAGACAAAGCTTTCATCCTCATTAGGTGTTGGCCTCAGCCTAACCGTCTAGAACTGTTCTATTAAATTGCTGCCAGAATTTTACATCCAGTTACCTCCACTTTCTAGAACATATTCTTTACTAATGTTGTTGAAACCAATTTCTACTTCATACAGATGTTTTTTAAAACAGCAGTTAAAGTTTTTCTTCCATAAAAAAAAAAAAAATCGGTCTCTTTCTCTTTAAGAGAATTTGAATTTGATCCAATTGCTTTTGACACCCTAGCAGCAAGTCCTTTGAGATGCTCGCCATTGTCCCCATGTCTAACAAGTATCTCCACTAGACACGGAAGTTTTTCTAAATCTAGCAAGAGCATAGTTAATTTTTCTTTCAAATGCCTACCTCCCTTTTCCCTCAAGAAAGGTCAGTAGGGCAATCACCACTAATTCCTGCAAAGAAGGCATAAGTACAGTTAGCATGGCATAACAAAAATGAATTATGAGATATGAGTGGACAGTAGAGAGATGGATGGCTGCATCCACTAGCAAATGGAATGCAACAAAAGAGGAGGTTTTTTTTGTTGTTGTTTGTTTGTTTTTTTTGAGACGGAGTCTGGCTCTGTCCCCTAGGCTGGAGTGCAGTGGCACGATCTCGGCTCACTGCAAGCTCCGCCTCCTGGGTTCACGCCATTCTCCTGCCTCAGCCTCCCGAGTAGCTGGGACTACAGGTGCCCGCCACCATGCCCGGCTAATTTTTTTGTATTTTTAGTAGAGACAGGGTTTCACCACATTGGCCAGGATGGTCTCGAACTCCTGACCTCATGATCCGCCAGCCTCAGCCTCCCAAAGTGCTGGGATTACAGGCTTCAGCCACCGCACCCGGCCAAAAGAGGAGTTTTAATAAGCAAATTATTGAAGGAGAGATTAAAATAAGGAAATGGGATTCTTATAGTCTCAATTCCACGAAAAGTGAAGAAAGCATTTGGGTTTGGAGAAAAAGTGGGATGACAAAGACAACAAGAAAAAATGATGACAGAGACCAAGATCCACCAAGGATGGGACTCTAACCCACAATCCTAGAGGGGATACCTAGATCCCTCTAGAGTGGGACTCTAACCCACAATCTTAGAGGGACAAAAGCAGTTAATGCTGAAAAACCTGGAGCATCCAGGCATCAACCAATGACAGTCCCCCACACCAAATGCGACACATCCCAGAACAACCCAGAGGCAGACAACAATGAACCCCAAAGGCACAAGCCCAAGGTCCTCAATGGTGGGATTCTCACCCACAATCCTATGGAGACAATTCCAAAACATTTGGGGGCACAGAACAACATGACTCCAACATTCCAAAGTCAGCACAATGGGGGATCACTCATAATAACAAAAGAAAAAATGCGGCCAGGCGCAGTGGCTCACACCTGTAATCCCAGCACTTTGGGAGGCTGAGGCGGGTGGATCATGAGGTCAGAAGTTTGAGACCAGCCTTGCCAACATGGGGAAATCCCATCTCTACTAAAAATACAAAAATTAGCCAGGCATGGTGGCGCACGCCTGTAATCCCAGCTACTGAAGAGGCTGAGGCAGGAGAATTGCTTGAACCCAGGAGGCAGAGTTTGCAGTGAGCTGAGATCACGCCACTGCACTCCAGCCTGGGCGACAGAGCAAAACAAAGTCTTGGAAAAAAAAGAAAAAAGAAAGAAAAAAATGCAAAACAAACAAGGAAACTGTCCTACCTCATATAAAATAGAAACAATTGCCCAAATAGCAGGGGAAACAAAGGAGACACCTATCCATGGAGGGCAAATGGTGCTGATTGATGTTAGTAGGGGGGCATCCAGTGAAGGTCTCCTGCAGGTCCCCTCGGCTTGTTAATCCCTTCATGGGCTCCAGGAAAGATGTTGCAGGTGAATCCCAAAACTGGGGCTCAGCCCAGGAGGGTTCTTGGCTTCATGCAGGAAGGAATTCAAGGGTGAGCCGACAGAGTAAAGTGAAAGCAAACCAAGTTTATTAAGAGCAACAGAATACAGGAAAAAAGCTGCTCCATAGATAGAGCAGGGCTACCCCATAGGCAGAGTAGCACTCATGGATTGCTGACTATATTTATAGCTACTCCTTAATTATATGCTAAATAAGGGGCAGGTTATTCATAAATTTTCTAGAAAAGGATGAGGAGTTCTCAAAACCAAGGGTTCCTCCTCTTTTAAACCATATAAGGTAACTTCTGGACATTGCAATGGCATTTGTAAACTGTTTTGGCACCAGTGTGAGTATCTTTTAGCATGCTAATGTATTATAATTAGTGTATAACACAGATCAAGGGCAATTAGAGATCACATTCATTGCCATCTTGGTTTTAGCTGATTTGGCCGATTTCTTTAATGCCTCCTGTTTTGATTAGCAAGGTTGTGACCAGTGTTTGGAAAACAAGTCCTGCTGATCTACCTCAATATAAGATAATTAAATTAAATAATCCATGTAAAGTGTTTATTTGGAACATAGTAAGTGCTAAATATTAGCTATTATTATTGTTATTATTTTCCTCCCAATATGCAAATTTAGATGGATAATAAAATTATAATAAGAAGATTGCTTAGCACTAGATTCTCAGAAGTGGTTGTTTATTCATTAGTTTAATGGCCTCGGGCAGAATACACGCACTGCAGCATCTAGAGTGCTCAATCTCAGGAAAGGGTGCACTTTCATGGACTCTTCAGAATCCTACTATTATTTCACACCTCTGCAACTGTAGGGTCCCAGAAAAACAATACTCCCATACAAAGGCTTCAAAAGCAAGTCTCTCTGACCTTCTACCCTCCTGCCTCTGGCCCCTCATTCTCCCAAAGCTAGCCTTAGAAACTAGAATTTTTCTTCCTCAAGGCAGGTCATAGAAACCAGAACCCCATTTCCCCAACACCAGGCATAAAACCTAAAAGTATTATCCTAACGTTCCCCCAACGTTTTTGTGTAAAAATCAGCCATAAAAAAAAATTATTTGACCTACCTTGTTTGATTGTAGGTCTAAAGACCCTCATTCCAGAGAGTATCCTGCCCCATACCCAGAATGAAATCCATGCTCAGAGATGCCAAGAATCTAGACAGGCCTTTCTGGGTTTCCACACTCAGTCTTTAGCATTAGATCATACCCTTTTTGTCCAATCATATTTCTACATAGTTGCCCATACTTTGTTGAACCTAATGATAAAAATGGACAGTTTCCTCTATATCTTTGGGTCCGCATTCTAAAGGCTCCTGTGTCAGGTACAACTCTAACCAAATAAATTTGTATGCGTTTTCTCCTAGTAAAATGCCTTTTGTCAGTGATTTTCAGCAAAACCTCAGAAGGCAAAGGGAAAGATTTCCCATGGCCCCTAACCAACATTTGGCACACGTAAGCTCTTCCTCTTTAACCTTCTATTCTCCACTGGCTTCTGTCATTTTATTCCTATGTAAATGAAGAGAACAATTTCTCTTCTTCAATCCAGCCATTAAACTTGATAATTTTCTCTTCTCTTCTGTCTCACTTTTCCTAAGTAATCTCATTTCTTCCTGTGGCTTCAGCTATCAAATCTTTAACTCAAGCAACATTGCTCTGAGTGCCAACACCATAAATTTAACTCTCCTCTGAAGAACTCCACTTGGATGCTCCAGGTACCAAATGAAATATCCCAAACGGAAGAAATGAGAGTCCCTTCATTTCCTGAATCTGCTCCCTTCTGGTATTCTGAGTCTTACAGGCTGAGGCACCAAAGCCAGAATCCTGAAAGTCATCCTGATCTCTGGCCTCTCACTAATGCCTCACACACAATCTGTCAACTTCTTCCTAAACATCTCTTCAATGTGGCCCTTCTGTCCAACCCCACTACTACTAGCTTAGTAGCTACCATCATTTCTCACCAGAATTCCTACAATAGCCACTGAATTTGTTTTCCTGCTTCATGTCTCATATGCCTCCAACCTACCAATCTCACACCGCTGCATATCCTCAGCACCTGGAACAGTGCTGGCACGAATTAGACACAAAATCAGTATTTGTTGAATGAACAAGTGAATGAATCAATTCCTATCATAGAGGCCAAGGAAAAACTTCCCCTTTGCCCTCTGAAGTTTTGTTGAAAAGTCAACTGACAAAAGCAGATTAAAAGAAGAAATGACATGAGGAATAATTACTCTGTGGTTCTCCTTTGTGGGTATGTTAATAAATTTCTGTGCCATTTCTCCTATTAAGCTGCCTTTTATCAGTTGATTTTTTCAGTGGAACTTCAGAGGGCAAAGAGGAAGTTTTTTGCTTGGCTCCTACGGTTTTGGTGCTGTGAGCAGGATACCAAAACTGTTCTGCTCTTAAGCCACAGTGAAGGGAACCCAGGACCTGACTAGCTGCCAGAAGAACAAGAATTTCTTACAAGCCAAGCTTCTGGCCTCTCTTTCTGTGGAATCTGATCAAGATGACAGTTAAAATCCCTGTTTGTCTCTTTTCTCTGCAAAATCTTGATTAATGGGAGACAAGGATTTGTGTGAGTAGTCTTGGGCGTTATGACTCTGGTGTAATTTTTGGTTTAAGTATTCATATTATTTGATCCTTTTCGTCCCAGAAATCAACTTTTTCTTTCTTTGTCTTTCTGTGTTGTTATGTCATAAAGAAGGGTACCAAGCATGAGATAGAACACAGGCCTAAAGCCTTTATAAGCCCATTGTTCCAGCCAGCCTTGCGGACTTGTCAGAATTGTAGTTCTGACCAGAACAGCATATAAACTTTGTTGTGGGCCCCCAAAATAAAAACCATATGAGATTCTCCTTTCATCTTGTTTTATATCCTTGAAAGTGTGGCTGGTGACCAAGTGGGAGCACTCTCTCTTGGTCTCCACCATCTATGAGGCATGATTTTCAGGTCATATAAGGTGACCAGTCTGAAAATGGCTGGGACGTGAGACATGTAAGATTTTAAGCAGCACACTTTTTGTTCTGAATGTGTCAAGCTCTCAGGGGAGTTTGTCTTAAAAAGTCCCATCGCTGTGGGCTTTTGTCATCTCAACCCTTGTTGCTTGGTTCTAAACAATTGCCTTCTTTGCGTTTATAGACAGAACAAATTAAAGACATAATAGTATCATGGCTAACCTTAGAAATTCTCTTGACAAAATTAAACAGCAAAAATCTGACCTAACACAAAGTGAAAATCATAACATATGTGCTCAAACTGTCTGTAGGATTCACAATAAAGCTACTCCACCTTTCAGTCCAGTAGTTAAAATTCTGTGCATTCACTACTGTGGTCTGGGTTTGATTACCAGTCAGGGAACCAGTACCTTTTGGTTTGATATTTGTGTGACTTTTGGCTTTTGGGGGTACCCATTTGTTGTTGATCCTTTCCCCTTTCATGGACAGCTTTTGATTTTCTGCCTCCTTCCATCTGTGGGGGCGTATGCGGCTTTTGGGCCTTTGTGTAGACAGTCAGGTGAGAAGTTGAGACACTAGACAATATGGCTGGACAGATGTGGGTTGAATCCCGTTTGCAGCTACTGAAACTTTATTTTCTTTGAACTGTCTTTGAGTGCATCTGTATCTTGTGAGGACTGCTTTTTACCTCTTTGGAGACACCTCATGTGTCCTTAGTTAAATTGTTGAGTCACTTGCAAAGTTACCTTTCATAAAAAAGTTTAAAAGTCAGGAATATCAGCTATTTATCCCAGCTAAAATCTGATAATAAAAGATCTGAAAATATATTTTTAAAAAGCTCTCAGCGGCCGGGCACGGTGGCTCACGCTTGTAATCCCAGCACTTTGGGAGGCCAAGGCGGGCGGATCACGAGGTCAGGAGATTGAGACCACGGTGAAACCCCGTCTATACTAAAAATACAAAAAATTAGCCGGGCGTGGTGGTGGGAGCCTGTAGTCCCAGCTACTCGGAGAGGCTGAGGCAGGAGAATGGCGTGAACCCGGGAGGCGGAGCTTGCAGTGAGCCGAGATTGCGCCACTGCACTCCAGCCTGGGGGACAGAACGAGACTCCGTCTCAAAAAAAAAATAAATAAATAAATAAAATAGAAATAAAAATAAAAAGCTCTATGATCAGAAGTCAGCTTAATTAAAAGCTAATATTCAACATATATGTTGAATATATATTATATACATAAATATATAATATACATATATTTATATTATATTATATTATAACTATATTAAATATATAGGTATATATTTAATATATAGTTATATATTTATACAAATATATTATATACCTATATATTTATAGAAATATATTTAATTTATATTTAATTTAATTTATATTATATTATAAATATATAGTTATATATTTATATATTATATTTATATATTATATTCCATTCATATAGTCTATTAATGTATATTATATATTATATATTATACATAGCATGTAATATATAAATATAAAATATATAATAGATAAATATTATTTTTATATTATATATTATAATAATATATAAATGTATTATTACAGTATATAAATATATGTGTATATAAATATGCAAAAATATATTTTTATAAATATATATATTTAAAGGCCTTGCTGCCTTTTTTCTTTGGGATCCTATTTCTGAGGATTTTTCTAGTTTGCTTAAACTCCTTTGAATTATATATTTGGTCTTTTTGCATGCTTCATTTCTTGTGGTATCATTTTTGTTAAGAAAAGCGTAAAACTTCATTGGCTTTTTGTTCCTCCTTTCTCTTTGCTGTCTTGAATATCACATAAAAGGATCTGTGGAAATGTCTAAAGACCCTGTAAGAAACAGAAAAAGCTGCCACTCACCCACTTTGTGGGGATGATCTTCTGTCTTCCTGTGGAGTCTGAAGAGTCATGGGCAAGTTCTTATCAGGTCTAAAGCTCCACTCTCCTTTGCATTGCATTACCTGGTCTCTTTGGCTTTGAGGTTCAAGGAATTACTTTGATCTATTAGAGAATTTGACCTTGTGTGTGCAATGGCTGGTGGGTCACTGGTGAGGGATGCAGTTTTGGAGGTAGCTGACAGTGGTTGCAATTAATAGTTATTACTGTATGTAGGCTACTTGTTTCTTTGCTCTATTCTATAAAAAAGGCATAGTTGAATACATGGAGACTGTGGGAATACTCATCACCAAGGAATAACACTCCCATGGTGGATGGGCTGATCACAGAATGGGCTGATTGGTATGGGTCCCCCACCCACTACTGCCTCACACACAATCTGTCACTCTCACTAATGCCTCCCACACCCCCACCAGCCTCAGGGTGACATCTTTGTAGTGAGGTGTACTCTGGAAACACTGTGCAGCCCAGTCCTTTGGTGTTTCCCTCTTTTGTGGGGGACCCATGGTTCAGCATAAAAGTGGAATCCTTGATTTTTAAAAATCTAGATGCTCTGCCTTCCAGCTATGCCTACTTTTTACATATACCAATATTAGGCCCTAAAAACTGCAAATGCTTTGTTTGCCCTGTTCCTTAATGGGCTCTGCCCAGAACTCAGTGGTCTAAGTAGAAAATAGAGACTAAATTAGAAGCCACCTATATGACTAGATTGGTCTCCAAAATATGACTTTCTGAAATTTAGGTGTTTGTTTTTGTTTTTGGTGGGGTTTTTTGTTTTTTTTGTTTTGTTTTGTTTTTTGAGACAGTGTATTAGGCCATTCTTGAGTTGCTATAAAGAAATTCCTGAGACTGGGTAATTTATAAGAGGTTTAGTTGGTTCACAGTGCTGCAGGCTGTACAAGAAGCATAGTGCCAGCATTTGCTTCTGGGGAGTCCTTAGGAAGCTTACAATCATGGTGAAAGGAAAAGGAGGAGGAGGCACATCTCAGGGCAAAAGCAGGAATAAGAGAAAGAGAGTGTGGGGGGAGGTACCGCATACTTTAAAATGACTAGATCTTGCAAAAACTCACTTGGCACCAAGGGGATGGCCCTAGCCATTCATGAGGGACCTGCCCCCATGATCCAAATACCTCCCACCAGTTATTACATTTCAACATGAGATTTGGGTGGGGACAAATATCCAAACCATATCAGTCTGGGTCTTCCTCTGTTGTCCAGGCTGGAATGCAGTCACACAATCACAGCTCACTGCAGCCTCAGCTTCCTGGGCTCAAGCAACGTCCTCATCCTCCTACCTCAGCCTCTCAAGTAGCTGCTATTACAGGCACACACCACCATGACTGGCTCATTTTGTTGCTTTTGTAGAGACAAAGTTATATACCATGTTGCCCAGGCTTAGCTAGTTATTTTTAAAAGGCTTCTGAATTTCCTCTCTGCTCATTTGTATCTTTCATTGTAACATCCTATGTGAATTTCTATAATTTTGTGTTACATTGGTGTGTTTGTCTGCTTTGTGTTGCTATAAAGGAATACCTGAGGCTTGGTGATTTATAAAGAAAAGTTTATCTGGCTCACTATTCTGCAGGCCGTAGAAGAGGCATGATGCCAGCATCTGCTTCTTGTGACAACCTCAAGAAGTTTACAATTGGCCGAGTGCGGTGGCTCATGCCTGTAATGCCAGCACGTTGGGAGGCGGAGACGGATGGATCATTTGAGGTCAGGAGTTCAAGACCAGATGGCCAACATGGTGAAACCCGTCTCTACTAAAAATGCAAAAATTAGCTGGGCATGGTGGCAAGTGCCTGTAATCCCTGCTACTCAGGAGGCTGAGGCAAGAGGATCACTTGAACTTGGGAAACAGAGGTTGCTGTGAGCTGAGATCACACCACTGTACTCCAGCCTGGGCAACAGAGTGATACTCCATCTCGAAAAAAAAAAAGAAAGAAAAGAAAAAGAAGCTTACAATCATGGTGGAAGGTGAAGAGGAGGAGCAGGCATATCACATGGCCAAAAAGGGAGCAAGAGAAAGGTGAGAAAGACACTAGACTCTTTTTAAAACCAGCTCTCACATGAGCTAACAGAACAAGAACTCACTCATTACCACAAGGACAGCACCAAGCCATTCATGAGGGACCTGCCACCATGACCCAAAAACCTCCTACTTGACCCAACCTCCAACACTGGGGATAACATTTCAACATGAGATTTGAAGGGGACAAATACTCAAACTATATCACTTGTTGTCCATTTTTAGTCTTTCTCTAACATACCCAAACTTCTTCTTGACAACACTTAATTTTCTCTGTTTTAAGATGTATTTGCTATCCTGTTTTTCTTAAAACTTGGTAAGATCTTCAGCCATGAAGGACAAACAAACTGTAACCTTTCCATTCACAAAGCTGCATTTGAATTCAACTGTCCTTTTAAACTAAGGAGTTTTACTGGGCTCGTGGCTAAAATTGTAAAGATGTAGGCCAGGTGCGGTGGCCCACGCCTGTAATCCTATCACTTTTGGAGACCAAGCAGGGGTGGATCACCTGAGATCAGGAGTTCAAGACCAGCCTGGCCAACATGGTGAAACTCCATCTGTACTAAAAATACAAAAATTAGCCAGGCATGGTGACACACACCTGTAATCCCGGCTACTCGGGAGGCTGAGGCGAGAGAATGGCTTGAACCCGGGAGACGGAAGTTGCAGTGAGCCGAGATTGCACCATTGCACTCCAGCCTGGGCAATAAGAGTGAAATTCTGTCTCAAAAAAAAGAAAACATGATATAAAGTATTTTTTGTGTTTGTATTTTATGGATACGTGTCTATGTTTATAGATTGCCTGTATGGTACCAACTTGATATAAATAAATTAGTACTCATAAGTCAAGTAAATAAGCCCAAATGCTTTTCAAGTTCACAAGGCATTAGTAATCTGTGGTAAATGAAGATAGTTTAAAATTTGGGGTAAAATAAAATAGAAACATCTTCTGAATTTAATTTAGATTTTTTTTCTGGGTCTATTTGTCAGACAGGTTTACACTATCTCTGCTACTTTTTTAAGGACCTAAAACTGAATGGACATAGAAAATTGAGGAAAGAAATAAAACCGTAACAATTACAAGAGGTTACAAAAGGTTCATGGAACCTTTTTATGTTTTTTCTTGTGCAGTCAAAACCAATTGCAGGCTGGATGCAGTAGCTCACACCTGTAATCCCAGCACTTTGGGAGGCTGAGATGGGCAGATCACTTGAGCTCAGGAGTTTGAGACCATCCTGGGCAACATAGTGAAACTCTCTCACTACCAAAAATACAAAAGGAATTAGCTGGGCATGCTGGTACACACTTGTAGTCCCAGCTACTTGGGGGCTGAGATGGGAAAATCGCTTGAGCCCGGGAGTCAAAGGTTGCAGTAAGCCAAGATTGCACCACTGCACTCCAGCCTGGGTGACAAAGTGAGACCCTGTCTCAAATAAAAAAACAAAAAAGGAAAAGAAAACAATTGCAATTGGATTGATCTGTTTATATAAGGCTTTATTAAAATTAGCTTTAGCATTTATAATACAGTGGCACAAAGTTAGAATTTGGATTTCTCTTTTGAACAAGATTTTTGTATATATTAATAAGAAATAGTAAAAGATTTTTGTTTACCTTTTGAGTAAACTGCAAAAAATATTAGTAATAAGAGGAGAGAATTTCCCTAATGCTGTTTTTATTATGTCTTTTGATTGTTTGGAAAACTGAGTCTCCTCTCTGTCAAAGAGCAAAGTTTTTGCTTTTTGAGATTTCTGAATTATCAGTTTGGCTAAATGAATAACTATTATCTTACAGTGACCTGTAATCTTATTTTAATCAAGTGTTTTAAACCTTTGATATTTGACAAACTTTCCAAAATCAAATTTAAAATTCTAAATTAAATGTTTTTGACCTCAAGCTAACTTTTGGGCATTAAAGCCCTTGGAAGTCCAAATAGGGCCCCTGGAAGTCCAAAAGAAACATATTAGGCTAATTTGTTATATTAAAATCATACAGGAAGCTGATTAAGTAAAAAATGTTGTTTAATTTTCTTTGAGTTGTATTTGTATAAATCTGTTATTAATATGCATCCCAAAATTGTGTCATATTGCTAAAATGTTGATAGATCTTGTTATATGTTATTAGTAATAATTGTTATCCTGTTAAATTATTGTATACCACAGAAATAATGAAATTTCTTTGTCAATTGCATCAGTAATCATGGCTTTTCTAAGTCTTTTGTCATTCACAGACAATTACTGTTTTACTTGGATTCTTTTCAAAAGTGGTTTGTAATTGGCTACAGCCTAAAATCTGCTTGTTCAAAAAAAAAAAAACAAATCCATGGAAAGGGCCCTGACAGCACATACACTTAAACACAGTTTTCTGATAATTTTGGAATTCACACCATTGGACTAGTTAAAAACTTCTAAAATAATTTTTAAAAATCTAATAAATTAATGAAGATTGCTAATCCAACATCAAGCAGAAAAAAAGTTAATTACATAGGGCTGAACTGATAAAATGCCAAAATAATATTTTCATAACCTTTTTCTGGTTTGAGACATTGCTGATACTTTTTAGTTTTGTTTTCCAGAGTAAAAAGAAAATTGTTTTTTTCTTTTGAGCTGTACATAGCTTACAGTAGTTGGATAAATTACACTTTTGTGAGGACAATTGAAACACTAACCTTTCTCTCTACCTGATGTCTCCAGAATTTGGAAAGTATTTTTGAGTATTTTTCACTTTTGGCAATATAGTTATTTGTACGAATTCAATAAGAATCTGTTTTCTTTTGTAACAGAACACAGTTGGATACACTGATTATTTTGCCAAGGCTTTCATTGGAATGGCATCATTTTTTAATGACCAGACTGCTTTGAGGATTTGAAGTTGACTTTATAGAGCCTATAAAAAGCCTGTTGGAAAAATTAGCCTGGTACCTTGTCTATACAGTTTCCTTACAAGATTCCTGACCTTGCTGTAGTAAAGAATGTCACTCTCTGGCAGGCCCAGGAGCCTCAGGATATTTTGGGGACCTTGACAAGAGAGGAATGTACCCAATTTATACAGGAATTACAAGTGCAGTCTGATGGTGAATCCTTGTCTTGGCTTCTTAGCCTTGAGAGTTTTTAAAAGTTGAATGTGAAATTCCTTATGAAAAAGTTCCAACAAAGCCAAACTTTAAAAGAGCCTATATGTGGTCAATCACTATTTTTGCTGTGCTTTATGCAAATAATCAGGCCAAATATAATAAAACTAAAACTTATTTTGCAAATAAATTGGTCCTACTATGATTTGCCTTTAATAGAAAAGGGGGACTGGAGAGAGAAAAATTATGTTTCAGAAGAAAATGATAGCATACCTGTTGTTAGATTCTAGCTTTGTCCATTGTTTTTAAGTTTTAATTATTTGCCTACATTTGAACTAAATCTTAAATTCTTTCCTGGCCACAAGTCTCCAAGCTAACATTTAAATTTTTTTCTCCTATTTTTCTGACTTGGAATAAGTAGAAGTTAAAACTATGCTTTTCTTGAAGCCCTGCAGTCTGGAGCAAGACAACTTGAATGAACTATGGGAAAAATCACTACAGCAACTTATATATAAACAGCCTTTATGCTTGTTGATGTATGGAATACTCAAGAAAGCTCACTGCAACACCTGATTTAAACTACAACCAGGAGACTCTGTCAGATTAACATCACAATCTGAAGAACTACAGAGACTCTCAAAAAACTAGTATATAGTCTACAGTAGATAATAACTTTTTCTTCTGTTTTCATAGAAACACCTTTTATTAAAAATCTGTTTGCCTGCTTCATACAGAGAGTCCTAGTCCATCTGTAATGCCACCCCCTGGAATGAGACATAGCCGTTTAACTGAACTGATCTATTCTCGGGACTAAGAGACTGATAAAAAAGATATAAAATGATATATTCAAGTTTGCTCTTTTCTGCTTATCCATTTTGTTTTTCCACTCCTTTGTCTGTTTCTGTAACCAAAAAGGGGTCCTGATCCAGACCCCAAGAGAGGGTTCTTGGATCTTGTGCAAGAAAAAATTCGAGACAAGTCCACAGTGCAAAGTGAAAGTAAGTTTATTAAGAAAGTGAAGGAGTGAAATCGTCTATAGACAGAGTAGGGCATTCCCAAAAGTAAGAGGAGGAATGCACCCACCCTAAGTACAGTGCTTGTTTATATATAGGATAACAACAACAACAACAACAACAACAACAAAAAATCACAGGGAGATGTGCTCTACGACAAGGGCTTGTGATAAAGGACTAATTTTCTCAATTACTGTATTTTGCAAAAATTGATATTATTCTGTTTAAAGCAAAATTAGGAATGTCTTTGTTCTCAGGATGTCAGGATATCGGTCATTCCTGGGCCTGGGTCTGTTTAGTAAACATTTTTAATCTGTTCCCTTAACCAGAAACATCTAGAGGCTAGGAATACCTAACCTCCTGGGAATCCAGCCCAGCAAGTCCCAGCCTTATTCTTCTAGACGGAGTCACATTCAAGATGGAGTCACTCTGGTTCGAATGCCTCTGACATATTTCCCCCATCCCTTTTACAAGAGGACCCGTAATCCTAAGGGTTGCAGAATAATGAAGATACATCTTCTGTAACTTCATGCTGAACAGGGGCAATGATATTCCTACCTACCTATTAGGGTCTCTTATATTCAGGGTAGAGAGGAACTCAGTCAGAAAGCTTCAGTATGGTGAGGGTCATTTGTAACTCTGAGTCCCAGCAAAAGGGATATCTGGAAGATTAATAAGTGTTCAATTTAAAAAAGCGTTGAGTAAGCTTATCTTGCATTCCTACACAAAAAGTACAACAGCAATGTATTCACAACAGCAAGGCAAAATAAATGAAATCATCCCAAGTAAACTAAACAGGAAGGCTTGCCGAGAACTAGGCAGTTTTTGGAACCAAGCTGATATCGGGTCAACTGACAGTGCATCAGTGACAGAGATATGAGTGTCTAAAGCTTACATAGACTGGGTAATATTATGTATACCGTCCAGAACATACACACAACATTCGGTTTTGATCAAAGCACAAGTTTCTCCCTAGGCTGCTGTTAAAATTCCACAGCCATATAATTTTGTAAGGTCACCTGCCTAATCTGAGAAGTTTCCTAAGTTATGGAGGTAAGGCATGGTAAGTATTATTGAAAGTTGCAGCTGTGTGCTTGGCTAGGGCTTCAACTTGCAGCTCGATATCCATCATGGCACCTGTGGGGAAAATATAGCCAACAGATAGAACCACAAAAATGCCCATTTTTGTCACGTATGCCGAGCCTTTACAATTTCTCAGTTAGATGAGAGAGAGTCCAATTTGGTGAGGATATTTCCTGGGAGACAAGGATGACCCCACATGCACTGTCCAGTTCAATTATAAGGTAAGTATGGCCAGCCGTGGGTTCCACAAGCCCATAACCATCCCCAAGGGGAAGGGTAAGCACCCATTTTTGGTGAATTATGTTGCCATCCCAACCAAATATGGTCTGTTAAAAGAAGGGTCTGATTACATTGTTGAGGCAGCAACCATCCTATGTCATGTGTTCCAGTGTGGTGGTGACTATTATTGCACCTTTCAAAACATAGAGGTCCTTTGCCTGATACCAGTACTTGAACAGCTGTCATCTGCTTAAGTCCATCATGTACAGTATAACCTAAAGTTGGGGTGGAGTTTAGCTGTTTCCTAATTACATTAAAAAGTGCCTTTTTTTCTCTCCACAGGAGAGGAAAGGACTAAGGCCCGTGTGGCTATGGTATAGGGGAAAAGAGAGAATATGTTTACAATATTCAGTTTCCCAATCATAATAAAGTCCCCGTAAACTTAGGTTGGCCAGTTGAATATGCGAGGGCAAACCAGAAGTAGAGGAAAGTGGCAATTCTCCACATACCCAACAGTTTGTCCGATTATGTAGAGAAATTAAAGTCTGTGCCCACTCAGCAAATAAGTTACTCTGTGTGATTCCATCTTATACCCAAAAGGAGGATGCCAATCCATATCTTTGTGTTACCAATCCCTTTTGTTTATTTTGAACAGGAGCCACAGGTCACTGGTTGATTCACAGGAATAAGTGGTATTAGTCTCTTGTGTTCCATTGGCCTGTGGGACATTGTAAGAAACAAATTTAATTCGGATAAGTGGACCCAGTTGTTTATTCCTAGAAGTTTAACTGCAGTTGGGATACTAAGAAGAACTTGCTAGGGTCCCTTCCATTTGGGGGAAAGTTGATCTGCTGGGGATCCTTCCTCCCAGGTTTTTAATGGGACACAATCTCCCAGCTGGGTTATAATAGGATTTTCTTCCTTAGTAGGGGAAAGAGTCTTTGGTTTCCATATCCAAGGGGTGTCTTTTGCACTTGTCCTGAGTTGATTACATAATTTTGTAGTGTGAAAGTATCTATGTCTTTCAGGAAGTCTGTAGTTAAGAATGGCCTTCCATACATTATTTCAAAAGCACTGAGCTGCAGATTTCCCTTGGGGGGCCACTGGAATCTGTAACAAGGCTACAGGCAATAAAGACGGCCAGGTTGCTGATGCTTCCTGTTAGAGTTTAGCAAGAGTCCTTTTTAGCGTTTGATTGGCTCTACTTTCCCTGAAAACTGTGGCCTCCACACTAAATGAAGGCAGTACTGAATTCCTAGGCCTGAAGATATGTTTTGGGGTATTGTCACTGTGAAAGATGGGCCATTATCACTCTGCAATCTCTTAGGCAAGCCAAATCTAGGAATTGTTTCCTTCAATAGCAGTTTAGAAACCTCAATTGTCTTTTCAGACCGGGTAGGGAAAGCCTCAATCCTACTGGTAAAGGTGTCGATAAATAACTAAATATTAAACCCTTTACCTGGGGTAATCTGAGTATAGTCTACTTGCCAATCTTCACTAGGGTATGTTCCCCTAAGCTGAACAGACCTTACTGAAGAAGGAGGTAAAGATTGGTTATTCAGATTATTCTGGGCATAGAGTTTACAGGCCCGAGTTACCTGCTTTACTGTTTTAAATAAGCCTTTTACTAAAAAAAAAAAAAAAAAGACGAGACATTAACTGAAATTGGGAATCTCTTCCCAAATGAGTAGAATCATGCAAATCCTTAACTATTTCCCACTGATTAGCACCCAGTATCAACAGTTGTTTTCACTGATTACCCATCCAGAAGGATCTTGAATTAAACCCTGACTTTTAGCCCATTCTCATTTCTCTCAGTACATCTCGGTTCTGTCATTACTGGGGTGGTGGGCACTAATATGCCTACAAGTCCAGCTGGCTCCATTAATAGCTGCAACATCTGCAAAGGAGTTTCCCTTTGTCACACTACAGTCCCGTTTTGATGCCTTCTGAAACAGATTACACCTACTTCTTGGGCAGCAAAGCCACATCTAATAGATTTAAATTTTCCAAGTGATGTTGCACAGGGGAGCCCTTAGCAGTTCCTCCCAGATAGCAGCATGAGCATGAAGTACCAGGAAGTGTAAATGTTGATTCTTAAGTCTTTTTCCAATTGCAGGGCTCTAATGAGAGCTACTAATTCTGCTTTTTGAGCCAAAGTAGGAGCTGGTAAGGCTTCTATTCAATTACCTCATGTTGACTGACAACTGCATACCAGCTGTTCTGTTTCCCTGGGGCACAAAGCTACTTCCATCTATAAGCCATTCTACTTCAGGATTATCTAGAGGCTTAGCCTTTCGATTTGGCCAGCTGGAATAAATTTGCTCCATAACTTGTATACAAGAATGATCGTCAGGGTGCGGTGGCTCACACCTGTAATCCCAGCATTTTGGGAGGCCGAGGTGAGTGGATCACCTGAGGTCAGGAGTTCGAGACCAGCCTGGCCAACATGGTGAAACCCCATCTCTCCTAAAAATACAAAAATTAGCCGGGCGTGGTGGTAGGTGCCTGTAATCCCAGCTACTCAGGAGGCTGAGGCAGGAGAATCACATGAACCCGGGAGGCAGAGGTTGCTGCGAGCTGAGATCATGCCATTGCACTCCAGCCTGAGGGACAAGAGCAAGACTTCGTCTCAAAAATAAAAAAATAAAAAAATAAATAATGATATAGGGTGCCTGTGGGTTCAGGCAGATAGGCAGCTGGATTAAAAGTCTAGCATACTTAAGAGTTACATAAAAACTCAGACTCATCTATGGATTTTCCTGAATTTTTCAGAAAAATGGCCAAACTTCTCTTTACATAGAGCCACATCAGACATAGAAAAAGGGACATGTACTCTTACAGTGCCTTCTTCTCTGTTTGCCACTTGTCTAAGTGGAGAAAGATTTCCCTTTGGAGATTAAAAAGAGGCTTCACTACAAGTAGTACCTGCAAGGCTAGATTCTTCAGGAGGTGGTGGGTATAAAGTAGGACTAGACAAGTAAGGAGAAGGGGATGAAGGGGCTTCAATACAACTTGCAGGTGGACTAAAGGGAGAAGAGGCCAACGCACTGAATATTCAGAGCTGACAGAGGAGGTTCTGCTCCACCCAAAAATGCCCGCTGAACTTGGGGGGCTTGCATCAAGGGATCACCTATTACGGCTAGTTTTTTTCTTCCTTTCCTCTCATCAAACATGCACATGCCTGCTGCAGGGTTTTCTCCTAACTGAGCAACAAAAATGCTTGAACATGTGGCATTTCATCACATTTTCCCTCCCTCTTACAAAACAAATCGAGTTGAAGTGTAGTATTCAAGGCTGTAGTTCCAGTAGGTGGCCATTTTTTTTTTCCAAATAATATCAAGGCCAAACACTGTTACACACTGATTTCCTCTTCTTAAGCCCATTTAATTTAAACTGGTCCCAACATTCAAGAATACATTCTAACATTGAGTCCTTTGGAATCAACAACATGGTTCCCATGAAGGAGGCAGGTGATGTTGGAAGAAAAGTTCCAAACCTACAAGACTGTTTTGCCACTGGCCAAGTTCCACTGAAAAGGATAAGAGAGGTTTTAAGGCCGGTTGCATTAATGAGGAGATCCCTGCTGAAAACTAAATTATCTTATTCACACAAGCCAAATAATATAAATGAGCTAAGCCATGCATCTTAAATAAACCATAATATGAAATCTGACAAAATAAATGTCAAATAAGGCAAACCAAATGAAGAGGATTTAGTTGGGGATGACCAGAGCAAGCATGTTCTGGGCAACAATGGTAGCATGGATTGGACAAGCAAAGTCAATTTACCTGAATCCAAGAAAGGAAAGAATTTTTTCAGTGTGCAAATGAAACAAAAAAGCAAGGAGAAAAGTCCCCTTATTTCTATCTGTTTTAGTCTGTTCTCATGCTGCTAATAAAGACATGCCTGTGACTGGGTAATTTATAAAGGAAAGAGGCTTAATTGATTCACAGTTCATCAGGGCTGAGGAGGCCTCAGGAAACTTACAATCATGGCAGAAGGGGAAGCAAACACATCCTTCTTCACATGGTGGCAGCAAGGAGAAGTCCCTACCAAAAGTGGGGAAAGCCCCTTATAAAACCATCAGATCTGGTGAGAACTCACTATCATAAGAACGGCCTGAGTGTAACTGCCCCCATGATTAAATTACCTCCCACCCATTCCCTCCCATGACGTGGGAATTATGAGAACTACAATTCAAGATGAGATCTGGGTGGGGACACAGCCAAACCATATCACCATCCTAGTGCTTCTTTCTTACACCTAGTGGGCATAGCTGCAGTAAAACATAACCACATCTATCTAATCTTATTGCTCATACCCGTTAAATACCAAATCTCAATCAGCAATTTTAGAGATGGGACCTTAGCAGCTAGAGTGTTAAAGTAAGCCAAATATAATAAAACCAAATCTTGTAATGCCTTTTGTTCCCAATGTTTCAAAAGCAAGTGGACAGAAATCAGGAGGTACACAGGGGAAAAGAAAGTTCAAATCCCTAGGATCAGTTAAATGAAGTTTCCTGAAAATGACAGTGAAACCGAGACAGCAACCAAGAAATTGATTCATGCAGCAAAGAGGACAAGGCAGATTAATACAAAGAACATAGCAGTTAACATCCCATGGTGCCAAACCCATTTTTAGCCAAGAGGGATTTTACTGAATGGGGCCTCAACCCCCTAAACCTTGGGAGGGACTCCAACCTTCCTAAGTTGGGCCTGAAACCAAGTTCTGTCAAGTGTCTTTGACTTTTATTAAGAGGGGCCTTTAACCTTCCCTGTCTTAGAAGAGAGTTAAGTTGGGCCTCTAACCTAATCCCATCCTCTACCTAGGTAAGTGCACTCCACTTACCCAAAGTTGGCCAGTTGGTGTAGTGCACAGATGATTTTCCTTTGGGTCAGGGGTCTCTTCAGTATAATCTCTTTGTGGTTCACCAGAAAGATGTTACTGGAAAGGGGTCCCTATCCAGACCCCAAGAGAGGGTTCTTGGATCTTGCACAAGAAATAATTTAGGGTGAGTCCACAGTGCAAAGTGAAAGTAAGTTTATTCAAAAAGTAAAGCAGTGAAAGAATAGCTACTCCATAGACAGAGCAGGGCATTCCCAAAAGTAGGAGGAGGAATGCACCCATCCTAAGTACAGTACTTGTTAAGGTATAGGATAACAAAAACAAAATCACAGGGATATATGCTCTACTACAGGGTTTGTGATAAAGGATTTTCTTAATTATTATATTTTACAAGAATCGATATTATCTTTAAAGCAAAATTAGGAATGCTTTTGTTCTCAAGATATGGGCATATCCGGACATTCCTTGGCCGGGGTCTGTTTAGTAAACATTATTAATCTGTTTCCTTAACCATAAACATCTAGAGGCTAGGAATGCCTAACCTCCTGGGAATGCAGCCTAGGGCTGCATTGAATGATGGCTTTTTCCTAGCCCTCATTCAAGACGAAGTCTCTCTGGTTTGAATGCCTCTGACATACCTAAGAAACTCTGATATGGTTTGGCTGTGTCCCCACCCAAATCTCATTTTGAATTGTAGCTCCCAGAACTCCCGTGTGTTGTGGGAGGGAGGTGGTGGGAGATAATTGAATCATGGGTTAGTTTCCTCCATACTAGTCTCGTGGTAGTAAATAAGTCTCACGAGATCTGATGGTTTTATAAAGGGTTTCCCTTTTTCCTTGGTTCTCCTTCTGTTTTGTCTGCTGCCATGTAAGAATGCCTTTCTCCTTCCTCCATGATTGTGAGGCCTCCCCAGCCACGTGGAACTGTAAGTCTATTAAACCTCTTTTTTTTTTTTTTGAGACAGAATCTCGCTCTTTTGCCCAGGCCAGAGTGCAGTGGCACTATCTCGGCTCACTGCAAGCTCCGCCTCCCGGGTTCACGCCATTCTCCTGCCTCAGCCTCTCCGAGTAGCTGGGACTACAGGCGCCCGCCACCACGCCCGGCTAATTTTTTGTATTTTTTTTAATAGAGATGGGGTTTCACCGTGTTAGCCAGGATGGTCTCGATCTCCTGACCTCATGATCCGCCCGCCTCAGCCTCCCAAAGTGCTGGGATTACAGGCATGAGCCACTGCGCCCGGCCAAACCTCTTTTTCTTTATAAATTACCCAGTCTCGGGTATGCCTTTATCAGCAGCATGAGAATAGACTAATACAACCTCTGATCCAAATTTCTCCAAAGCTATCAACTCAGCTTTTTAATACGTAAACCTTCTTAAAGTTTCAAAATGAGGACTGAAGGAAATAAAAATATTTCACCCCAAAATGTATTTATTTGACATGTTTTGCCACGGCTGTTCAGAGGGCCTGCAAATAGAAGTATCCCTGCAAAGCTGCTTTTGTGGGGGAGAGCTGCATTTGTAGAGAAAATCTGTATTGATGCAGCCAGGTTCTTTCTGAGGCCTTCCATTGTCTATATCAAGAAAAGATTAACTGAGAGTCTGACGACTTTAAAGGTCTGAAAAATTATTCACCATCTAGCCTCTCTGAGGTCTGCTACCTATTAGGTTCCATCTATATAACAAGACCACCTTTGCTAGGAAGCTTTCCTCTTATCTCTCTCTCCCATAACCTGTTTTGCCATTGTAAACTGTTTTGTCACAATCTAAGCCCCCATTCTTCCTGTAACCTCAATATGGTATATAAGTTTCTAAACCCCATTAGGGGTTGGAGTGATCACTCTATGGTTCTCCCCTATGTACATGTTAAGAAATTTGTATGTCTTTTCTCCAATTAGTCTGCCTTTGTCAGCAAATTTTTCAGCGAAACTTCAGAGGCCAAAGCAGAAATTTTCCTTGGCGTCTACCCCTAAATCTGTTTCCTTTTGGTATTTTCCATCTTACAGGCTGAGGCACCAAAGCCAGAATCCTGGAAGTCACCCTCATCTCTGGCCTCACACTAATGCCTCACACACAATCTGTCAACTTCTTCCTAAACATCTCTTCAGTGTGGCCTTTCTCTCCAAACCCGCTACCACTACCTTACTAGACACCATCATTTATCACCAGAACGTCTGCAATAGCCACTGAACTTGTTTTCCTGCTTCATGTCTCATATGCCTCAAACCTACTAATCTCACACCCCTACATATCCTCAGCACCTGGAACAGTGCTGGCATGAAGTAGACACAAAATCAATATTTGTTGAATTAACAAGTGAATGAATGAATTCCTATTGTGGGGGCCAAAGAAAAACTTCCCCTTTGCTCTCTAAAGTTCTACTGAAAAATCCACTGACAAAAGGTATATTAAAAGAAATGACTGTGAGGCCCAGCGTGGTGGCTCACGCCTGTAATCTCAGCACTTTGGGAGGCCAAGGCAGGTGGATCACAAGGTCAGGAGTTCGAGACCAGCCTGGCCAATATGGTGAAACCCCGTTTCTACTAAAAATACAAAAATTAGCCGGGCGTGGTGACATGTGCCTGTAATCCCAGCCACTTGGGAGGCTGAGGCAGGAGAATCGCTGAACCCAGGGAGGCGGAGGTTGCAGTGAGCCGAAATTGTGCCACTGCACTCTAGCCTGGGTGACAGAGTGAGACTCTGTCTCAAAAAAAAAAAGAAATCGCCGTGCTCAGAGGAGACTCACAAAGTAATTACTCAAATGGGGTACAGAAGCTGATATACTTACTATCTTGAAGTTACAGAAAGAGTGGAAGCTCAGCGCATAGCCAAAAACAGATTATGGTGTTAAATCGGTTATAGTAGCAAGACACGGTAAGGGAGAGAGAGAGAGAAGAGGAGAACTGGCTAGCAAAGGTGGTCTTATTATGTAGATGAAATCTCACAGGTAGCAGTCCTCAGAGAGAATTTTGATAAACCTTTAAACGTATCAGAGTCTCGGTTAATCTTTCCTAGATGGGACAAGTGAGGGTCTCAGAGAAAGCCTCACTGCATCAATGCAGATTTTCTCTACAGATTCAATCTTCCCCAAAAAAGGCAGGTTTTTAGCTACTCTTATATTTTCAGCCCATCCAAATAACCATCTTGAACTATGTCAAGGAAATATATTTTGGGGTGAAATATTTTGGTTTCTTTCATTAGCCTCATGGAATTCACAGTGCAGCTAAGAGATCAACGTTAAACAAGTATCAGTAGATATTGAGGAGATTCCAAGCAGCATTCCTGGCTATCTTAGACTCTAAGATGAATTGGGACCCTAATCCAGATGGGAGTCTCAAGAGCTGACTGCCTGAGGTTACTTTTAATAGTGGCCAGAGGAAGATAATTTACACAGATGAGACACCCAAGAACAAATGCATCAGCTAATTTTTTTTCTCTCTTAATGATGCTCCCACTCATTTATAATGATATGTAAGTTGCCATGATGATTTGTGCAGAAAGGAATGAACTGAACTAGCTAGGAGAGAATTAGGAGTGATGGAATAAGATGCAACAAAGTTTATTTATATGTTAGGTTTCTAAAACTTGTTGTAGATTCACATGCAATTGTAAGAAATAATACAGAGAGATCTTGTTTACTCTTCACCTTGTTTCCCCCAATAGTAACATCTTGTATAACTATAATATATAAGTGATACAGTTCACCAACCTTAGTTTTACATGCACATGTGTGTATGTGTGTGTGTATGTGTGCACACTTATTTCTATGCAATGTTATCACATGTATAGACTCATGTGACCATCATTATGGTAAAGAACAAAATAGTTCCATCACAAGGTTTTTCTCACACTACCTACTCTTTTAATAACCACATCTACTTGCCTCTAAATTCCACTCCCTCCTTAACCCCTGGCAACCACAAATCTGCTCTCCATCTTCATAATTTTGTCATAAATTGAATCATACAATTGCTCTTGAGATTGAAATTTTGTGTTCAGCATAATTCCCTTGAGATCCATCAACATTCTTGTACGAGTAGTTCTTCCTTTTTTTGCTGAGTAGCATTCTGTGGTATGAATGTACCACAGTTTATGTATTCATCAAAGGATATTTGGGTTCTTTCTAATTTGGGGCTCTTATTAATAATGCCACTCTAAATATTTGGGTACAGGATTTTATGTGAATATAAATCTTAATTCTCTGTGAGAAATGTCCAGTAGTGCAATTGCTAGGTCGTACAGTACTTAATATGTATAGTTTTTTAAAGAAACTATCAAACTGTTTTCTAGAGTGACTATAGCATTTTACATTCTCACCAGCAACATATGAGCAACACAGTTCCTAGTTTCTCTACATCCTTGAATTTGCATTGTCACTATTGTTTATTTGAGCTATTCGAATAAGTAGGTAGTGAAATCTCAGCGGTTTTTAAAAAATTTTTCCTACTGGCTAATTATGTTGAACATTTTTCATAGGCTTATGCTATCTGTATATTCCCTTCAGTGAAGTGTTCTTTCATTTATGTTTGGCCCTTTTCTAACTGAATTGTCCTTTTACAGTTGAGTTAGGTTTTTTGTTTGTCTGAGTTTTTTTCAGACGGAGTCACACTCAACCCAGGCTGGAGTGCAGTGGTGCAATCTCGGCTCACTGCAGCCTCTGCCTCCCAGGTTAAAGCGATTCCCCTGCCTCAGCCTCCCAAGTAGCTGGGATTACAAGCACGCATCACCATGCCTGGCTAATTTTTGTATTTTTAGTAGAGATGGGGTTTCACGTGTTGTTCAGGCTGGTCTCGAACTCCTGACCTCAGGTAATCTGTCCGCCTCAGCCTCCCATAGTGCTGGGATCCCACCTGGCTATAGTACTCTCAATACAGTTGAGTTCTGAGAGAACTTTATATATTCTAGATACAAGTCTTTTGTCAAATATGTGGTGCCTTCATCTATTTTTGTTGCTATAAAGGAATAGCTGAGGCTAGGTAATTTATAAAGAAAAGGGTTTTATTTGGCTCACTATTCTGCAGGCTGTACTAGAAGCATGGCACCAACATCTGCTTCTGGTGAGGGCTTCAGGCTGCTTCTATGCATGGCAGAAAGTGAAGGCGAGACAGTGTGCAGAGATCACATGGCAAGAGAGGAAGCATGAGACAGGGGGAGGGTGCCAGGCTCTTTTCAACAACCAGCTTTTGGGGAAACTCTTCGGGAACTAGTAAAACCATAACTCATTCATTACTGTGAGAATGGCACCATGCCATTCATGAGGAATCTGCCACCGTGACCCAAACACCTTCCATTAGGCCCCACCTCCAACATTCAGGATCAAGTTTCAACACGAGGCTTGGAGGGTCAAATATACAAACTATACCATGTGGTGTGCAAATATTTCCTCTTGCATATTTATGAAAATTTTCTCCTGTTAGCTGACCTTGAAGGCTGCACTGTCGACTCCCATAAGGTCTAATGATGATCCTGAGGTCAATAAGTTCTAAAAAACAGTCTTTTTTTTTTTTTTTTTTTTTTACCATCACTAGACTGGTGACCTAAGGAAAGGCAGGACCATTGCAGGTGAGTTCTATTTCTGTTAAAAGATTATTATGGACTAAGTACTGGGTTAGGACCTAAAGGATTAAAAGGCATCCTTTGTCTTCACAGGGCTAGTTTAGGGAAGGAGACATTTAAATAAACCAAATACTAACAATAACAATCTGGCATGCTAAGTACCAAGACAGTTTTCCCAAGGTATACTTATGACAAGGGAGAGAATCTAAGATTAGGCAGCTTGGGAAGTCTTACTGGAGAATGCCTTTCAAGTACAGTTTAAGGACACATATTTTTTTCATAGTTCACAGCAGGTCCTTTTCCATATTACAACATATTTTCCCACTTGACCAAATTTAGTTCTACTCTCCTTTCACCATAAATTAATAAGAAAGGCATACGTGTGGATGAGGAGCACTTTGATGATTCTCTTTAGGGAGTTCCACATGGTGCTCACACGTTCATGTGTTTCTCTGTATGCATTTTGCAATACCTGCCAGTTAGCTCTGAAACAGTCCTAGGATGGACCTGAGCCCTTGTGGTATCTGGGCGCCTTTTCTGCAAAATGAAGACATTGGAATGTCTATCTCACAGGATATGAGGATAAAATAAAATGATAAAATAAAAGCTCTTAAAAGGTGACTGACACATAATAAATATTAGATATTTTTATTATCATGATGCAAGATCCATTCGTGTTATCTCCAAGTCCACCATCCACACATTATAAGAATAGGGCAAAAGTTATACAGTAACAAATACAGAGAAGGCAAAGGATATCTTACCTAATTTTCCTAACAAGAGGGTGTGAAGATGTCGTGACATCACCATGGATGCAGGATGGCCTTATCTTCACATAGGAAAGTCCCAGGTGTTAGAAAAGGTGCTATTCATCATAAAAGCTTTAAGGGGAAATGAAAGGGTGGTGAGTGCAAACAAAAGCTTGGGACAGAATTGGGGCATCTACTTCAGTGGAACATAACTCATTGTTAGTTTTTTCGCATAGTTTATGGGTCTTTCCTATATGATAAAAAAAGTCCAGGCAAGAAGTGACTGGTGACCACATACAATAATGAATTTGAAAATGTTAAAATTGTAATTTTTAAATTGTAATCTTGTCTCTGTAATATATGCTGAGTGTTACAACACAGTTATTATTTTACAGATGAGGAAAGTGAGGCTCAGAGAAGCTAAACCCCTTACTTACCCAAAATCACACAGCCAGCAATAGTCAAGGCTGGAATCCCAACTAAGCTCTGGCAGACTGAATCCTAAACTTTCCGTACACCAAAGAGCCACACGTACTGCTGGCTTCCTTCCCTGACTTCATTATTTTGCCTAACATCAATAGCATGAACCATTTATTCATGATTGCTCTCGGTGAAGCCATTTTCTCATTCATTAAGGGGAAGACATTGTTTTCTTTAGTAATGAGGAGAGAAAACGGTTAACAAGAGTTTGTGTCCCTAATTGAAATGATTCTTAAGATGAAAAGATAGAAAAACATGAAACCCTGCTTAAAACACAAGGCTAAAATCAGAATTTGTGGAGATGGATCAACCCAACCGTAAAGAAATCAATTTTTCCTTCCTTGTCATTACTTACATTCATCCATCCTTTATTTGGCATTAACACTGTCAGGCCTGACAAAAACAACAATTTACATATTAATAAAATCTAGAATTGTGCTGTGCAACGCAGTAGCCACTAGCCACATGTGGCTCTTGAGCCCTTGAAATGTGCCAATCCCGACTAAGATGTGCCATAAGTGTAAAATATGCACTGGATTTCAACTAGTATCTAAAAAATAGAGAAAAGATTTAATATTTTAAATCACATGTTAAAATACCATTTTGAACATAATGGATTAAGTAAATTTAATTTCACCTTTTTGTTGTTGTTGTTGTTGTTGTTTTTGAGACGGAATTTGGCTCTTGTTGCCCAGGCTGGAGTGCAATGGTATGATCTCGGCCACTGCAACCTCTGCCTCCTGCGTTCAAGTGATTCTCCCGCCTCAGCCTCCCGAATAGCTAGGATTACAGGCATGTGCCACCACGCCCGGCTAATTTTGTATTTTTAGTAGAGACGGGGCTTCTCCATGTTGGTCAGGCTGGTCTCGAACTCGCGACCTCAGGTGATCCGCCCGCGTAGGTCTCCCAAAGTGCTGGGATTACAGGCGTGAGCCACCGCGCCTGGCCTCACTTGTTTCTTTTCACTCATTTAATGTGGCTTCTCGAAAATGTAAAATTACATAAGTGGTTTGCATTTGTGGCTCGCATTATATTTTCATTGGACAGCACTGACACAAGATGAAAAAGAGGGGAGAGTTACATTGAAAGGTAGCACATTTTCTTGAAATTTCTGGAGGGGAAGGTTAAAGGGAAGAGAACGAAGCTTGTTAAACGTAGGTGTGACCTACTGTGGTAAACACCTAGTGTGAATTAAAAAGGGGGGACACATACTTTGATTCCGTTTCTACTCCCTTCCCCCGATGCTAACGGAGCAGGTGGCAGTCTCCCAGGGACCACTCCTCAGCAGTCCGCGGGGCTCGGCCGGAGCCGTCATTGAACACACCTGTGCGCCAGCGACCCCTGGCGCAGGGTCCACGCCCCCTCCCCCCGTGTTTTTATTTTCCGGGCGTCAACTGTCGGTGTCGCACGTCTCTCCTGAGAACTACCGAGTAGGTCGGGCCTGCCTGTGGTAAGCGTCCCCCTCACCCCTGATCCCCCCAGCGTGGCCCCGGGAACCGAGATGCCCCTGCCCGAGAGCCTGGCTGCGGGCCGGCAGGTGGCCGAGACGCCACTCGGCGGGCGGCCTGCTGGGCCCGGCGGCCGGCCAGCCGCGAACTGGAGGAGCCTAGCGGGCGCGTCCCGGGCCTCCGGGCCGCAGGGGGCCGCTGTGACCCGCCTGCGCCCCTGCCGCGCCGAAGGCGGGGAGCCGGGTTTTGGGGGAGAATTGGAAAGCCGAGGGTAGCCGAGGGGGGCGGGCGCTCTGGAGCGGCGGGTGCTCGTGCTACCGTCCGCTCCGCCAGAGGCACCGAGCAGCCGAGCCGGGGCCCTGCCGCCCTCCTCCTCCATGAGGCCCGAGTGAGGCGCGGCGGCTATAGCCGACCCGCGGCGCCTTCCCCCCGCGTCCTATCGCGAGCGCAGCGGCAGCGGCCCCTGGAGGAGGAGGCGGAGGAGGAGGAGCATGTCGGACGGTTTCGATCGGGCCCCAGGTGCTGGTCGGGGCCGGAGCCGGGGCCTGGGCCGCGGAGGGGGCGGGCCTGAGGGCGGCGGTTTCCCGAACGGAGCGGGGCCTGCTGAGCGGGCGCGGCACCAGCCGCCGCAACCCAAAGCCCCGGGCTTCCTGCAGCCACCGCCGCTGCGCCAGCCCAGGACGACCCCGCCGCCAGGGGCCCAGTGCGAGGTCCCCGCCAGCCCCCAGCGGCCTTCCCGGCCCGGGGCGCTCCCAGGTACGGAGCAGCTCTAAGGGCCCCAGTCCTCCTTGGCGAACGCTTCCCCACGGCCCTCCACGCGTGCCGAGGCCCGACGCGCTGTCTGCGGTCCCCACCCCCGGTTCCCCGAAAGCATTCCCCGAGAGGGCCGCGTGACTGGGTAGGGACGGGCCCAGAACCGGGTTTGGAAGGTGTCTGCTGGAATCCTTTGTGCGCCTGGCTGGGGGAGGGGCCGGGTGCGCGGTCTCGGAGTTCGCGGTCCCGGGAAGAAGTAAAAATCGCCTCCGCTCAGCAGCCCTCTAAAGCGAGACCCTAGCGAGTAACCACCTCTTTTCCAGCGACCCGTTTAAAACGACAGAGAGGAAAACAGCTCGCAAGCACTCATTTGAGAGGCAGGTATGCCCATAAATGAGTCACATCAAGTCTATTGTTCCTTTTTGTAGGCTGTACACATCCCAGCGATAAGCATAAATTTCATGATGGTTCCTATTTAACTCTTAAAAACAGACGCTTTTCAGATAGTTTTTCAGTATATAGCAAGTTGTTGTACAAAGGAAAGAATGCATCTGACGCCCCGTTTTTTTTTTTCTTTCGCAGAGCAAACGAGGTCCCTGAGAGCTCCACCTAGTTCACAGGATAAAATCCCACAGCAGAACTCGGAGTCAGCAATGGCTAAGCCCCAGGTGGTTGTAGCTCCTGTATTAATGTCTAAGCTATCTGTGAATGCCCCTGAATTTTACCCTTCAGGTTATTCTTCCAATTACACAGTAAGTACACCCTTTTTTCTACAACTCTGGGTTAATTTACTGGAATAATGTGGTTATTACTTTGTTAATCAGAGTATGTTTGTGCTTTCTGTACTACACGTAAAAAAATTTTTTTATTGTGAATGTTTTGAATTATTGAACTCAGAAGGAAACAAAGCTGATTCAGAAATATATTTTGTAATTATATTCAAGGTATTAGAATGTAAGCTTGAGATACACACCTGTGTTCTTGTTTCTAGTGATTATTCCATTACGTTAAAATAGACATAGTTTTGATCCTAATTGTATGCAGAAGTGTCTTACGGGGTTGCGATAAAGTATTTACATAGGTATAAAGAACGTTTAAACTTTCAGTTTTTCTTTGTCACTTATATAACAACTTTAAAAAATAGTCACTTCTCTTAAATAGCCGTACAAAGCACAGTTGGAATATGTAGAAAGGAATTTGTTGTACTGGATAAACCCAGATGAGTAAATGCATAGGGATTAATTGTAGAGAAGTGGGAGGGAATCATTGGAGAAATGATTGATGATACTTTAGCTTAAGTCCTGTCTTTCCTATCTTCTTAGTTTTATGGAAGTATAGCAGAGAATAGTGTAGTTAAGTGTTAGCTCAGTCTCATAAAGTGAACACTCAACTAACCAGCATCCCAGTCAGGAAATAGAACATTATCAACATCCCAAAAACCCACTCTGTCTCCTTCCAGCTGTTCCTGATGTCCAAGTATAACCACTGTTTTGACGTCATAGGATAGTTTTGCCTGTGTTCAAAGTTTATATAAATGAAGTCATATAGAATATATTCTTTCTCACTTTCAATATCAAGATTACTCCATGTTGTAGCATATAATTGGAGGTGACTTATTTTTATAACATTCCATTGCATGAATATATCCTATTTGTCTGTTGATGAATGTTGGTAGCTTTCACTGTTGGGTTATTATGAATAGGGCACATTTTGTGTCTTGCTGGCTGTATACCTTTATTTCTGTTTGATATATACCAAGGAATGGAGTTGGTGGGACTTAGGGTAGCCAGCTTTAGCAGAGACTGCCAAGTAGTTTTCCAGAGATTGTTCCACTGTACATTCTGAGTAGGGTATGATTTCCAGTTACTCTACTTCCTGGTCAGCACTTGGTATTTTCTGTTTAACCATTCTGGTGGGCATATAGTATCTAGTTGTGGTTTTAATTCATATTTCCTTTATAACTGATAATGACACACCTTTTTTATTACCTCTTTTTGGCTCTCCTTCCATATTTGACAGTAAAAGTATGGAAAAGCTGTGTTCCATGTTTTAGATACTCCATGATTCTTAAACGCTGTATAGGCAAAAGCTTTAGGATTGGAAAGAAAAAGATATAGGCATAGCAGGAAAAGCAATTGATATGGGGTGAAAAAGGCCATCTATCGTGTAAGGTAGAAATGAGAGCATCTTCAGTTCTTGCCAGAAAATTGTATTTAGCTCACAGAGGAAAAGAACCATTAGAGCACTGTAAAAGGTTGAATAAACTCTTAAGGATGCTTGTTCTAGCAGCCACAAGCAGGTTCCCATTTATTTTCTTCCCTATTGACTTGGGCTGTTTTATGATGGAGGGATACAGGGTGTGTTTGTGTGTGTAATAATCGTGTATCAACTATTTTTACGTGGTTCAAGTGACTTTGGGGCTGTAGAGCAGTATATAAAGTCATGTTAGTCCACTTTGAGCCACTGCAGCTTTTAGGCATTCCCTGCCATCCGCTAATAGATGAGCACCTCCTGTGCTCAATTTACCAAAACAGATTGCAGCCTGGCACCTGGAAACCTGTGTGGCCTGCAGGTGTCTTCTCTAGCCCTGAATGGGTTTGTTTTTTGTTTAAGTTGTTTTAATTAATTAACCAATACCTAAATTAGATATTAGAAACTTGAATGTTCTAGTTTGTCATAAAATCTGGCCTTAGTGGACTGGCATTTTGATACGGCAAAAATTGGTTGGAGCTGAGTAGAGGCATTCTCTTTAGATGGAGTCTGTGAGCTCTATAATTTGCTTTCTGGCTTATTTCATTCATTTGTAATCTACCTGAATTCTACAGGCATTCAGGCTTACTACCCCTGTTCTGGTATATTCTCTAGCCTTACTAGTTTACCCTAATCTTTACCCATAGTTAAGGCTAAGAGAGTTTTTCTCAATCCAGTTAGTCACAGAACAGCAGGATCCTTTTTTCCCCCTGACTCTTAGGATAAGCTCTTGTTGCAAAGGAAACGTTTCCTTTTAGTAGCCATAATCCAAAGTTAGCTACATTCACTCATTCAACAAATAGTCAAGTACTTATCATGAGTCAAGCACCGGTGATACAGCAACAAACAAAATGGACAGAAATTCCTGTCTTCATGGAGTCTCTATTCTAGTAGTCTCCTGGCTCAGTTTCCAGACATTTATTGAGTCTGCTTTTGTTCTACACATGAAAATCTATTTCCTGGTATCCTTTTTCTAACAGCCTTTATGGTAGTCCTCTGCTGTGCTTTCTTAACTCTTTCAAGGCACCAAGCCCTTTTATCTTCAGTTCTTCCTCTAATCCTGCTGCTAGAATTTCCTACTTTGCATGCCTTCTTACCAGTGAGTTGCTATGTCCATTTATTCCTGGCCATTGTTTCTTCTCAGACAAACCATTTTGCCTTGAATATTTCATCACAGTTCACTTACCAGAGCCAAAAATTTAACACAGGAATTCATAAAGCATTGATTAAGAGACAGAAGTCCCCTTCCTCCCCTGCAAAACAACAAGCTTTTTTTCTAAGAGAATCCCTCTTCAAGTTACTTTCCAGTTTTTCTTCTGCCTTGCAGTAGTATCATTCTCCAATAGGTAAAATCATTCACTGTCTCTCACTGTTCAAACCTCTGCAGTCTGATCTCCCTAATTGTATTGATACTATTTTTGTGACTGATGTTCTTCCAATCTTTAAATTTATCTTCCTAAATCTCATTTTAAAACTTTGAGCACTGTAGGATCTATTCAGTTTATAAATCCTCATGTGCCAGGTCCTGTGCTAGGTGCAAAGGTACCTTTTTAGTCTATCAGAAGCTCCTTCTCATTTTTATAAGAACTAAGTATTTAAGGTACTAATTTTGTTCTTTTTTCTCTCTGAGCATAATCTCCTTCTCCCAAGACTCTGCAATGATTATTCTTCTCCAGATTTCAACCTATGAATTTATTCTGTAGCATTTGTTGTTATGAGCACCTCTTCTCCCCTACCTCTTTGGCTTCTGTGGCAGTACTTTCTTTATCCTCCCAACTTGCAGATCATTCCTTTTCTCCTCAGATGACAGTTGGTGACGTTCTGTCTTCCATTTTATTACCTCCTTTGCTAATCCCGCCTATTCCCTAGAATCTGTCACTTATTTATGTGCTAATAACCCTGACATCTAGTCATTCCTTTGAACTCTAGTGAACTCTTGGCATACATTTTCATTTATTTGACCACTTCTTGAAGACCTCACATTCAAATGCAAGTATAAAATCTATACACAGTGTAAGAATTATTTATCTCATGTGAATCTCTTCTTTCTGACTAGCTGCTTACACTAAGAACTTGGTGGCGTATTGACTCACCTCTCCTGCACACCCTTGCCTTAATTCAATCCAGCTAGCTAAAGTAGTCTTGACTGTATTCACTCTGTAGTGTCTGATCAGTTTTCTTTTATTCCCACTGTTCTGTAATAGGTTCTCATCTCTTGACAATGTAGAAATAGAGTACCTACCATGAAAAAGTACATTTTCTAATTTATATCTCTCCCAATCTCCCATAGAATTCTAAGAAAAATAAAACTTGAAAATATCCCTGTTTGAAAGCCATTTGACTCCACATTGAAGACTGAAGAAATTTGTGGCTTTAAAAAATCTGGTGCTAGAGAAGTAATGCAGGCTTTGATTCAAACACGTTGGAGTGCCTGTCTGTTCCAAATACTCTATGCCTCCTTTTTTGCTTAAAATGGCAGGCTCTGGATCCTCTGTTCTGCTATATTCAGAGCAGTTCTACTTTCTTCTTTTACTGATCAGATTTTACATTTTCTTAAAAGAGAGTTCTGTTGACTTTAAAAAAAAAAAAAAAAAAAGGATTGCAAATCAGGGCTCTAAGCAGCATTTTTGCCACAAAGAGTGACAGTTGGTGGAAACAGGAAATTAGTACTTTCAGCTGGGACCCGTACCTTTGCCTTTCTGCTGTTGCTTGTCATTAATAGTGGTAGGATACTACAAGTCTGTAAAACTAGCAACTGTATAACAAAAACTTAAGACTAGTTTTTAGTTATAAAATTCATACATGTATGTAGTTAACATTAAGTATATGAATGTGTACAATTATGCCTAACTGCTTTCACAATTTTATAATGTGAGTATTTATAATGGGAACATTTTCTCACTCTAGAGGTAAGTACTGTTGCCTGTTGTTTTCTTAAATGGCTATATGATATTCCATTATACAGATATATGATAATGTATTTAACCAATTCCTTGTTAATGGATTTTTTGGCAATGAACATCTTTGTACATAAAGTCAGAATTGGGTTTTAAGCTTTTGTCATTTATTTTGAGTTTCACATAGAGGTTAAAAGTATAGGCTTTGTTCTGCGCTCAGTTCTTCTAACCAGTTTTGTGACCATGCACAGTCACTTAAGTTGGTGCATGGTCCTTCCTTGTTCAAACCCTCTTTCCCCCATCCTGTTTTTCCTACTCCCTTAAGAGTCAGTTTCCTTAATTTGGCCCCCAAAGCCCTCCAAGATCTCCTTATCTGCCTCATTGACCTCATTAGTTACCACCCATCCTCAGTTTCTGTATTCTAGTTATTGTCTTTCTCAAAGTTATTAGGCCTCCTTGGGGCCTGTGTGCTTCTTGTGCCCATAGAAAGACAGAGAATATCTTTCCTTAGATATTTGTATGGCTAGATTTTTTTTTTTTTTTTTTTTTTTTTTTTTTTTTTTTTTTAGTTTATATATTAACTCTAAGAATCTTTATTTGACTTTTTGCTTTTTTTTTTTTTTTTTTTTGTAGTATATTCCAACTTCTGAATGTGTCTTCCATCATGGGGTATGAGCTCCATGAGAGGAGAGCCCTGTCTGTTTTATTCATGGCAGATATTCATGTCATGGCAGTATCCCATCCCCTAAGACAGTCTTTGGCACTTAGTAAAGGAACAACTGGACAATTGGCAATGTTGGTCTTTCTCCTAAGACTGTGTCCTGGGCCAGGTGCAGTGGCCTGTAATCCCAGCACTTTGGGAGGCCAAGGTGGGGGAATCACCTGAAGTCAGGAGTTCGAGACCAGCCTGGCCAACGTGGTGAAATCCTGTCTCTACTAAAAATACAAAAATTAACCGGGCATGGTGGCGCATGCCTGTAATCCCAGCTACTTGAGAGGCTGAGGTACAAGATTAGCTTGAACCCGGGAGGCTGAGGTTGCGTTGAGCCAAGATTGCACCACTGCACTCCAGCCTGGGCGACAGAACAAGACTGTCTCAAAAAAAAAAAAAAAAAAAAGACTCTTTCTCCAACATGGAGCATTTATAAGGGTGTTTTGACCATGTATGACTTTTTTTCTTCTATGCACTCACTGACTTTAGAACTTAACCCCTTCACAAAATGCTTCTGTTTTGTAGTCATAACTTTTTTATGTGGCTTTTCATTTGACTCTGGAGAAGGTTAAATTTCATCAAACAATATAGTTATTATTAGATTTTAACTGTTTGGTAAACTTCAAAGCGCTTCGGGTGGTATTCCAGGCATTGAGATGTGAAAGTTGCTGCTCAAGTCTATTATCTTTTGTAAAACTCGCCCACTCAGCCTCCTGCCATTAGTGAAAAGTTGGAAACTGCCAAAGGTGACAGTGGTGGAAACAACATTAGCTGGAAACTACTGCTGCTATCAAGGTTTTGTTAGCAGCCTGGATGTAGCAGCCAAAAGGCCTCCTTCCATTTACACCATGATGAAATTTTAGTTACTCGAGCAGCTTTATGCATTTCTTTGCCCTTGGGGATTAACAGATGATAAACCTTATTAGGTTTTTGGTGGTTTTTTTTCCCCCAATAAAAAAGTTGTCAACATTTGCAGAAATACAGAGAATGGTATAATGGATCCTCATGGCCTCAACAGTAAGCTACATGTGGCCGTTGTTGTTTTTATATCCCTAGTCCATACTTCCCCTCCCACTTTGAAGCAAATCCTAGATCTTATTTCATTCGTAAGTAGATCAGATTCTTAATTTTTATATTGGCATTGTACTGAAATATTGGTTTAAACTTTATTCCTCGGCCGTCTTAGAAATTGATCCAGAATGGGAAGACAATTGCCTATTCGGCTAAACAGAACCTTTCTGCTGTTAATTATAACACTTCAGCTTTTAGGCAAGGAAGAAAAATAGCTCAATTGACAATTTTATTGATGAACATAAATTTTTATCATGTGAAGGATCTTTAAAAGCATTTGTGCTAAAGACATACCACCTTGTGTGTTTTAGCCAGTTGCATAGATTAAAATTTTTTTTTTCATTTTTGATCCGTAGGAATCCTATGAGGATGGTTGTGAGGATTATCCTACTCTATCAGAATATGTTCAGGATTTTTTGAATCATCTTACAGAGCAGCCTGGCAGTTTTGAAACTGAAATTGAACAGTTTGCGGAGACCCTGAATGGTTGCGTTACAACAGATGATGCTTTGCAAGAACTTGTGGAACTCATCTATCAACAGGTATGTTGGCCTATAGTATGGAATGACCTTCAGATAGCTTCCTTGAAGCCCAAGGATAGTGGCTACTCCTTGAAGGAGACCAGATTTATGATCACCTCCCTCTACACTTAACTCTTTATAGTTTCTGGGAGGTCTAAGTCTGTCTTGTATAAAACTCCTATAGTTAGGGATCCAAGGGTAGAGCCAAACAGGATTGCAAGTTCACCTGTGTAGTCAAGGTTCAATATAGGCAATATTCACCTGTTTAGCCAAAGCTCTATACAGGCAGTATAGTATAGAAGGTGATACGGGCACTGAAAAGGAAGGCTACATAAGTGCCACCCCCAACCCAAACCCTGCCCCTTGTTTTGCAGGCTCTGAAATTAGCAGTACCAGAAAAGACTGCAATTCTTTTTCCCTATGTGTTAAATTGAATAGTAGTATTAGAGTAGGGGAGGAAAAAAGAGAATTTGCTTGCCTCGTAAATAGGTCTTTAAAAAAAGAAAGCCAAACCATAAAACGTCTCTCTTGAGTCTTAACATTTCTACTTGTCTTTGCTTTCTTTTAAAATTTAAGGATTTCATCTTAATTCCTTGAAAGTCTAATTTAGTCAGTTGAAATTGTTTCATTATACAAGCATTTAGTTTTTATCCCAGCATATTGGTCATTAACATATTAACGCTTTTTTTTTTTTTTTTTTTTGATACGGAGTCTTGCCCTGTCTCCCAGGCTGGAGTGCAGTGGCGCAGTCTCAGCTCCCTGCAACCTCCACGTCCCGGGTTCAAGCGATTCTCCTGCCTCAGTCTCCTAGGTAGCTGAGATTACAGGTGTGCACCACCATGCCCAACTAATTTTTGTATTTTTGATAGAGACAGGGTTCCACCGTGTTGACCAGGCTGGTCTCGAACTCCTGACCTCAAGTGATCTGCTTGCCTTGGTCTCCCAAAATGCTGGGATTACAGACATGAGCTGCTACACCTGGCCTCATTAATGCTATTTTAAAAGTGAAAAATACAGTAGGCAACACTGGCTTAACACAAAATTTCTTAGTCACTGTGAGACTGGTCAAAAAAAATGGGCCATGATCAGAAATGTAAACTTTAGGTTCTTTAAGTCACTGTTACAAGAGCAACTCAAATTTGGAATATATGGAAGGGAGATTATAATGCAAATTAATGATTATTTTCTATCCTAATGTTTCATTTGGCTGCTTTTCCAAGTTATTCTGGATGGTTACTGGACCCCAAGATTAACTAGCCAACTGTCAGGTTTGAGGAAGTACCTGAGATGTTAGGAAGATAGAACTGTCCTCATTTTTGCTTTCTGCCGATAAATGAATTGAAGAGGAATATGAGATAAGAAAATGAAACATATATTTATTTCTTATGACCTTTCTGGCTTCCTCCACTATCTAGTTTCAGTTATTCAGTAGGCTGCATAATTAGTACTTATTCAGGGCTGGACAAAGGGTCGGTAACCTGATAAGCTTCAACTATTTCTCTGATTGTCAAATATGTAGTCAGTATATTTAATGTTTTAATATTCTATGATCAGTGGTGCATAGGTTTATCAAAGCTGCTAAGTTTCATTGAGGTAATTTATGGAAATTTACTCATAGCAACTAACAAACGAAGAAGTATTATCAAAGATGACAGATTAGGCTGAGCACGGTGGCTCATGTCTGTAATCCCAGCACTTTGGGAGGCCGAGGCGGGTGGATCACCTGAGCTCAGGAGTTCAAGACCAGCCTGACCAACATGGAGAAACCCTGTCTCTACTAAAAAAAAATACAAAATTAGCTGGGCTTGGTGGTGCATGCTTGTGATCCCAGCTACTTGGGAGGCTGAGGCAGGAGAATCGCTTGAACCCGGGAGGCAGAGGTTGCAGTGAGCCAAGATTGCGCCATTGCACTCCAGCTTGGGCAACAAGAGTGAAACTCCGAATCAAAAAAAAAAATGACAGATTAAATACACATTCAACTTTGATATCTCCCAAACACCACTAAAATGACACTATGGGGATTTTTCAAAGGCGGAAGCTCATAGGGACAAAGAAGAGGAAAAGAAAAGCACTAGTTTTGAAGACTAGAAAGCAGATGGGTGAGTGGTACCTGACTTGGCAGATCTAAAGTTGAATTCCAGGCCAGTGGTGGTAAAGCTGAGAATCACCATGACTTGCAGTGCAAAACCTAAAAGGTTCTAGAATAAGGATGGAATGAGGCTAAAAGGATTGCTTGAGAATCTAAAAAGTTAGACCATCCAGATCTTTTTACACTGACCAGCCAGTTTGAAATTTTGTTGTAACCCTTCTTATGAAATTAACAAAGGAGGTACTCTGTCAAAAAGAGGAATTATGCCACGGATGAAAACATGGGAACCAGGAAAAGGAACTCTACAGGAGAGACTAAGTGAACTGTCCAGATGATGGTTCAAAGGAGATCTCCAGACAATAGCAGCGTGCATAGTAGGTCTGAAGCAGTCAGGCTTCACTGGACTAGGTCAGAAGGCTCCAGGAAAGATGTCCGTAGTAAGATCAGCACACGTGCTGTAAGGTATGAGAAGAAATTTACAGAGTAGTGAGTTTAGGGATAAATCAATGAGAAGAATATAAAAATGTAGGAAAAACTGCATCTAGGGAAAACAGAGTTGTGCAAAAAAAGGTAAAAGCAGTGTAATACATGGTTCAGCTATAAATGAAAACACAGCAAATGAATAAAATCATAACCATACTGTGATAGTAGGAAATAGTAGAGTGGGGTGAAATTAAGCAGGGTGAAAGCTAAAAGCTCATCTTCCATGATGGGAAACTATAAGTTGAGTATCCCTTATCTGAAATGCTTGAGATTTCAAGCATTTCAGATGTTGGATTTTTTCAGATTTCGCATATACAGTATATAATGAGACACCTCAGGGAGGGTACCTAAGTATATTACAGCTGAAGGGGGCTGACAGGATCCTTTTTCCTTTGGGGATGCTGAATAAATTATGTGTTGTACACCTGTGTTTTGACTGACTTGTCACATGAGGTCAGGTGTGGAATTTTCCACTTTTGACATTATGTGGACACTCACATTTTCTGGTTTTGGAGGATATTAGATTTTTAGACAGGGATGCTCAAGTTGCAGTAAGAAATAACATCTAAACTGAAAAATTACGTAGTGCGGAGATATGGGGGTTAAAACATTTTTAGCTGAAGAAGTCAAAAGTGGTCTTTGGGAGTAAAACCGGGGTGTAAGTAGGGAAGTAGGAAACTGTTGAATGACAAGCCTTATAGAACTTGTCTTTAAATCATGTTATAACATTAAAAAGAAGCTAAAGGAAAACATGCAATGCCAATAATAGGAAAAGCGTAAGTATGAACCAAGTCTTGGGTACCAGCTAAACCTACATGATGTCAGGAGAAATCACTCTTTCTCCCTTAATGTGACATGTACTGGCCCCATTTGAGCAAGGAAATAATTAGAAATAAAAGTTAGTAAGTAGACCCAACATAGGGTCAGAGGGGTAGCAGGACATTTGTTAGATCCAGATTCTATGTTCGATTACATTTGTGACTAAGTCCCTTAACTTTTTTTTTTTTTTAAAGATGGCTTTGTTTTGTCACCCAGACTAGAGTGCAGTGGCATGACCACAGCTCACTGCAGCCTTGAACTCCTGCACTCAAGTGATCCTTCCATCTCAGCCTGCAGAGTAGCTGGGACTACAGTGCATGCTACCGTGCCCAGCTAATTCTTAAATTTTTTTATAGAGATGGTGGTCACACTGTGTTGACTAGGCTGGTCTTGAACTCATGGCCTCAAGCATTCCTCTGGCCTTGGCCTTCCAGAGTACTAGGATTACAGGCATGAGCTACTGTGCCCGACTTCTTAACCTTTTAATGTGTGTTTTCTTACCTTATATTAGATGATAAACTATGTTCTCTACTATTCTTTAGAAATTGCAATTAAAGTTAAACTTGCTGAACACTGCTTCGGTTATATCAACAATCTTTGATGTGTAGTGTTTTATTACTGTCTTTTTTTTTTTTCTTTTTTTAAGTAGCTTAGCTGTTTTCATTTCCCCTTTACCCAATCATTCTTGGAGTTTTTAAGTGTTAGTTGCTTGTGCCAGTTACCATTAATCACCTCTTTAAAGTCTAACTGAAGCTCAAGGAGGTTTACCGATGTCCAAAGTCATGAAGCAGAATGCCAGGGAATCTTGTCCTGGACTGCCAAACACTAAAGTCTGTGCTTTCCTGCCCCAAGAAGCCCCACTGGTCAACAGTTTGGCAATATTCTCATTCATAATTGTCACTGTGCAGTTGAGGACATGTACAGATTTTCTGCAAAAAATGGGTTAGCATCAGGAGACATTATCTCTTCGCTTTCTGGTAGCCTCAGGTGACTGATGGGTTTTTTCTTTTTTTTTTTTTTCTTCACTTTTTTTTGTACTTATTGTGGTTCTTGCTGTAAGGTTGGGAGAGAAAGTGAACTTACTTTCCTTAAGCCTAACAATGACAAAAGACTTGTATATATGGTCAGTTTGGGGAGTCAATTTTTTCTTCTTTAGAATGTTGCTGTTAGGTATTTGCATTGATAATGATGTACCTATGTCATATGACACTTTTCTTCTTTTTAAAAGGCCACGTCTATCCCAAATTTCTCTTATATGGGAGCTCGCCTGTGTAATTACCTGTCCCATCACCTGACAATTAGCCCACAGAGTGGCAACTTCCGCCAATTGCTCCTTCAAAGGTCAGTGTAAATGTGAAATTAAAGGAAAACTACTTCTAAATATACTAGAATTTGACCATTCCTCAGACCATATGTTATAAAAAGCTGCAGGAAAGAATAGGGCAGCCCATTTTTATGTGCATTATATTTGAAGTTTATAGTTCAATATACCAGTCTTTTTTCTGTAATGGTCTATGAATTTGGTTTTGTGTTTAGAAAAGCCTTTCCTTTTCCAAGATCTTAAAAATAAACAGTTATGTAATTCTTATTACTTTGGTAGCTTTGGTTTGAATAAGGATCTAATTTTATTTAGATTAGAATAAAAGCGAATAATCCATTTTTCCTTATTGATTTGAACTGCCACTTTTATCACACTGCATTATTTAGGTTTTGATTCTGGATTTTCATTGCATTTATCACTTATTCTATTCCTTTTTATTACCATACAGTTCATACAATAGCTATTAAAAAGCTTTTTTTTTTTTTTTTTTTGAGATGGAGTCTCACTTTGTCTCCCAGGCTGGAGTGCAGTGGCACGATCTCGGCTCACTGCAACCTCTGCCTCCCAGGTTCAAGTGATTTTCCTGCCTCAGCCTACCCAGTAGCTGGCTAATTTTAGTAGAGACGAGTTTCACCATGTTGGTCAGGCTGGTCTCAAACTCCTGATCTCAGGTGATCCACCCGCCTCGGCCTCCCAAAGTGCTGGGATTACAGTCATGAGCCACCCTGTGCTGCCAAAAGCTACAATTTTAAAAAATATCTTAGGGTAATTAGTTTTTTGTTCTTTTGTGGAATTTTTTTTTTTTTTTTTTCTTCCTAGACCGAGTCTTGCTCTGTCACCCAGGCTGGAGTGCAGTGGCTCAATCTTGGCTCACTGCAACCTCTGCCTCTGAGGCTCAAGCGATTCTCGTGCCTCAGCCTCCGGAGTAGCTGGGATGACAAGTGCGTACCACCATGCCCAGCTAATTTTTGTATTTTTAGTAGAGATGGTGTTCACCATGTTGGCCAGGCTGGTCTCGAACTCCTGACCTCAAGTGATCCGCCCACCTCAGCCTCCCAAAGTGCTGGGATTACAGGCGTGAGCCACCATGCCCAGCCTGTCGAATATTCTTTGCTATGCTTGTTTCGTCCAATGAACTTTAGAATCAGTGTTTGAAATTATACAAGTCTTGTTGGTATATGTTAGATATTTTGGAGATAATTTATAAGCTAATTTAGGGAAAACTAGTTTTCTTATAATTTGATGTCTTCAATAACAAGGTTATCTTCAAGTTTATTATAGTTTGTCCATTAGTTTTTTAAGTTACTTTTAATGATTGCAAAGCATTCCATTGTGTGGTTAAACTGCAGTGGAACAGAATAAAGATTCTAGAAGTAGACCCCAGAGACCCTTGAAAATTCAAGCTGTTGATAAAAAGATAAATTGTGCTGGTAGCATAACTGGATAATCATTTGGGAAAAAAAGACAAGTTCCCGTCTCACTCTCTGTGCTAAAATACCAAATATGTCAGAGACTTATTAAAAGTGAAATGATAGGCTGGGCACGGTGGCTCATGCCTGTAATCCCAGCACTTTGGGAGGCCAAGGAGGGCGGCTCACGAGATCAGGAGATTGATGCCATCCTGGCTAACATGGTGAAACCCTGTCTTTACTAAAAATAAAAAAATAAAAAAACTAAAAAAACAAAAAAAAAAAAAAAAAGCTGGGTGTGGTGGCGGGTACCTTTAGTCCCAGCTACTTGGGAGGCTGAGGCAGGAGAATGGTGTGAACTGGGGAGGCGGGCCTTGCAGTGAGCCCAGATCGCACCACTGCACTCCAGCCTGGGTGACAGAGCGAGACTCCGTCTCAAAAAAAAAAAAAAAAAAAGTGAAATGATAAATGCTAAGTGGGAAATTGACAAGAAAACAGAAATCTTGGCATGGTAAAGCCCTTTTAAACAAGACATGATACCCACAGGCCCTAAAACAAGAGATTAATACATTTAGTTACATATTGATTGTAGCATTTTGGGGGGAAGGCATATATTTATGAAGTAAAAATCAGATAATGTATAACACATGGCAATGAGCATATTTACTTAATACGAAAAAAGGGGCTTCTTGGGAATGAGTAAGAAAAAGACTAGTATCTTTTTTTTGTTTTTGAGACAGTCTCGCTCTGTCACCCAGGCTGGAGTGCAGTGGCGCGTGATCTCGGCTCACTGCAAGCTCCGCCTCCCTGGTTCACACCATTCTCCTGCCTCAGCCTTCCGAGTAGCTGGGACTACAGGCACGCCCGCCACCAGGCTGGCTAATTTGTTGTATTTTTAGTAGAGATGGGGTTTCACCGTGTTAGCCAGGATGGTCTCGATCTCCTGACCTCGAGATCCGCCTGTCTCGGCCTCCCAAAGTGCTGGGATTACAGGCGTGGGCCACCGCACCCAGCCGACTAGTATCTTTATAAAAATACTTGGAATGGGCTGGGCACGGTGGCTCACGCCTGTAATCTCAGAACTTTGGGAGGCCGTGGCGGGCGGATCATGAGGTCAGGAGATCGACACCATCCTGGCTAACCCGGAAACCCCGTCTCTACAAAAAAATACAAAAAATTAGCGGGGCGTGGGGGCAGGCGCCTGTAGCCCAGCTACTCGGGAGGCTGAGGCAGGAGAATGGGATGAACCCAGGAGGCGGAGCTTGCAGTGAGCAGAGATTGGGCCACTGCACTCCAGCCTGGGTGACAGAGCCAGACTCCATCCCAAAAATAATAATAATAATAATAAATACTTGGAATGGCCCCCAAATAGATATAGATACAATTTGGAAAAATACAGATGTCAAAGTTATAAAAAGATATCTAACTATACTTACAATTAAAGAAACACAAATTATAGCTTCTGTAAAGATTCAGAGTGGGTACTTGTAGGCGGTAGGACGCCAGGAATGCTCACTCATATTTTTCAGTGCTTCTCACCCCCGGCTGTGCCTTAGAGTTACCTAGATACTTAAAGCCAAGATCCTGTCTGAACCCTTTGAAATTCTGTTGTAATTAGACGAGGTGGAGTTAGGACATGGTTTTTTAAAGCTTCCCAAGTGATTCTACTGTATAGCTATGATTGAGACCCACTCTTCTCATTGACTGTTACCCACCATATGTGCTTCTATGGTACTGTGATCCTGTCAAAGATAATAACGTGGAGAAATGCTAGTGAGCTAACAAGTAAAAAGCAAAGCATAATTCTGCTACCTCTTTAAAAAATATATACATACTTTGAAAAAGATGGAGCGGAAGTTACCTTCACAGCAGTTATCTCTTGTTTTTAGTAGTATTACAGGTGACTTTGTTCTTTATGCTTTTTCTGTTTTAACCTTTCCAAAATAAACATACATTGCTTTTATAATTGAAAATCTCTAGCTTAAAAAGTGACTTTTCACCTAGTCAATTATGTAGGTATTTATGTTTGCATGTACATAATCATATCCTAACATACAATCTGTCACAGCATTTTATGAAAAAAAGTTATTTCATCAACTCTTACCAACAAAGTTGTAACAGAAAGAAAAGCAGCCAACAGGTGTTTTTAAATAACTGATTTGGCATTAATTAACTGATCTCTTCCATTATTAACCAGAATGTACTATCTATAAATATCCCAACTTTTTTCTGATGAGGAATTTAATATGTACAAGATGATAACAAATATCTTACCACATTTGACTCAAACAGAAGATGTTGCTCAGTTAATATACCTCGTAAACATTGGAATTGGCCACATAAGCACAATAAGCTGTGCTGGGGTTTCGTGGTTGACAAACTGACCCAGAGTCAATTGCTGAACAAGAGGTAATTTATTTTTTCTTTGTTAAACATTTTTTACAAAGTCAACCTAAACTGGCTGCATGGAAACCATTCAGTACCCATAGCTTTTCCCTTTGTCTTTAAAAGGAAAACTGTCAAAACCAGTTTTGTGAAACAGGTTACTTTCCCAGAGTTTTCTCACCTTATCAATAAAGATTAAAAATACTTAATAACAAAATGATAAACTTTTACAGTCCATTTTAAAAATCTATTTTAGTAACAATATCTGACACTGTAATTCACTTATGAAGGCAGTGACAGGGTTATTGTGCCTAGTTTAGTTACCTTGTAGGAACTATGACTGACAATAAGCTCCAAGAAGAGGATTGCTTCTTTTTGTCATCTGTGTGAAGCAAATGGGTCAAGTAAGGGGCAAAGAGAGCAAGGAAAAATCAGTTATTTGAAGCTGTCAGTCTCATTGGAAATAGAGAACAAGTCCAGTGCTTTCTATATTGTGGTTTTAATGGGGGAATTTTTTCCTCACATTAATACTTCTCTGATACGTATAATGGAAATTATAAGAATAATGGACTTAAAAACAGTTCATTTTCAGTTGGAGGCTGTGTGTGTGTGTGTGTGTGTGTGTGTGTGTGTGTATGTATTTAAAGATCCTTTTCAAAGTTGTAGTATGAAAAAAAATTTACAGAGACAATTTGGGTAAAATCAGTGCTTTCTTAGTAAAAAAAAAAAAAAAAAAAAAAAAAACCTATAAGACAAGGTGAGGCTCTCTCTCCCCTCTTTGGGCTGCCAGTATGCTGTGAATCAGATTACACCTATATTGCTTAAACATATTATAAATTTGATAAAAATAGTTGAAAATAAAACTGTCAGTTTTTTCAAACTGGGAGACTTAGTGTGAAAAGATGGTGTATATTCTAGCCTCTTCAATAGTCAGGAACAGTTTCTTTATTGTAGAAAGAGCAGTGGGACATTGTCCTTGCCTCTTGCTGTGGACAGCCAAACTGACAAATTCTTATCTTGTTTGACTGTTTAAAAAGCAAAGCAATGTGAGATTATAAAAGATATGTCTTTAATTAGATGTCGGACTGAATATGAAGTCAAAGATCAAGCTGCAAAAGGGGATGAAGTTACTCGAAAACGATTTCATGCATTTGTACTCTTTCTGGGAGAACTTTATCTTAACCTGGAGGTGAGAAGTTTTTCTTTTGTTAAGTACTAACAAGGCCTGAGAACGTAAGTTGATCTCAATGAGGAATTTGTGTTCACATTGTACTTTTACAACATTAAGAGTGAAATGAAAGAGAGAGGAAAGAAAACATGTTTCGGCACCTGCTAGTGTCTGTGGTTTACTGGACCATCTGTCCATAACATTTGCTCATGGGCAGAATGTTAGGAAATAATTACTGAGGTAAAAATCTGCGTACTTTTAGGAAGCTGTGGTTTACATGCAAATTTAAGTTCTTGAGATATCAACAGTGATACCTTTTTGAGTTCTTGCATCTTATATATTAATACATTTAGTATGTTGACTTTCAGATGGTGGCTCAAAGCAGTTTACTCTGCAGAACTCTGAGTGAAAAGAGAAACTAGAGTCTCTAGGCTTTTCACTCTAATTCACCCAAATTATTGTTTAATTAAAAAAAATATTTTTAAAAATATTTTTTTAATTGACAAAAATTGTATCTTTATGGTACACAACACTGATATATGTATACATCGTAGAATGGCTAAATCAAGCTATTTAACATATGCATTACTTGACATACTTTTTTGTGTTAAGAACACTTAAAATTTTTAGCAGTTTTCATGTATACAATATATTGTTAACTATAGTCATCATGATGTACAAGAGATCTCTTGAACTTATTCCCCCTAAATGAAATTCTGTGTCCTTTGACCAACATCTCCCCAATCCCCCAACCCCTAAGAATAGTTCTTTTTTGTCCTATTTTATATATTAATCTTCCACATAAAAATGCATTTGTACAAAGTCTACAGCTAAACGTATTTATAAATTTGGGTGGTGTACTTAAGTATATGCTTGTTAGTAGGCAATAGAAGTGCTGGATTCAACACAGCAATATTACTGTGTAATGGATTTGCTTGAATTTTTTTTTTTTTTTTTTTTTTTTTTTGGTGGGGACAGAGTCTCGCTCTGTCACCCAGGCTGGAGTGCAGTGACGTGATATCGGCTCACTACAACCTCCGCCTCCTGGGTTCAAGTGATTCTCCTGCTTCAGCCTTCTGAGCAGCTGGGATTACAGGCACGTACCACTGCGCCTGGCTAATGTTTATATTTTTAGTAGAGACGGGGTTTCACCATGTTGGCCAGGCTGGTCTCAAACTCCTGACCTCAGGTGCTGCTCGCCTCAGCCTCCCAGAGTGCTGGGATTACAGGCATGAGCCACCATGCCCAGCCTCTGCTTGATTTTTTAAATTAGTGAATATCAGATATAAGCTTATACCTTCTTATACCCTGATTTGAGAACTTAAGATCATAAATGCCATAATATCAGAAACATCATAAGACAATGTGAATCTATCAAATGTGCATCTCAGTCATTGTATCTAAAAGGTCTGTGTCCAGTCCAGAGCCTAACTTACTATGCCTTTTTACCACAGGTAGACTTAGTTTTTTGAAAATCTTATGCCATGTTCTTTTTCAGTCTAATTTTTGTTTAAGCCAAAATATGGACAGCAATCTAAAATAGGAATACTGTTGAGCATTTTCTGTATGGAGATAATGATGCTAGGTCTATGGGGGATGTAAAGACACAGCTTAGTTCCTGCACCTAAAATTCTTCTACACAGTGATATAAGATACATATACCACTCTGATGCAAAATAGAATATTTTAAAATATTTTAAAAGCAGAATAAAATGCTGTGTGTTCAAAAAAAAGTGGTAGTTGAACAAACTAGAGAAAGCTTTATGAAGCAGTAACATCAAAGTGGGCTTAAATTATGCTGACTCTGATATTAAATTTTACCTATAGCTTACCAGTTTTATTAGAGGTCTTAGTTACATATAAAGTAATTCTAACTAATTCTGTGAAGATATCAGAGTGTGTTCCTGTGACTTTTGTGATTTAGCTAAAATGCTTATTTTGCCAACACCTTGTTAGTTCATTTATGTATCTGTATTATATTTTGACATCATTCCTTTTGTTCTTTTTTTTGGTCCCTAAAGATCAAGGGAACAAATGGACAGGTTACAAGAGCAGATATTCTTCAGGTTGGTCTTCGAGAATTGCTGAATGCCCTGTTTTCTAATCCTATGGATGACAATTTAATTTGTGCAGTAAAATTGTTGAAGGTAGGTTTTTTTTAATTTAACTAATTTACCTATTTACTTATGATTTAGAGGAAGGTCAGTCTGTATAGTATACAGATGAATTCAAGATTAAGTTATTACTTTAAGGTAAATATTGACATTTTACTTTTTTCTCGAATATTTTGGAAAAGCAAGATATACTTATTGTTTAATATATGAAGCAAGTTCAGAAGTGAAAAATGGAAGTCCTTTACGCCATTTCCATTTGCAAATTCTGTCTTCTTCCCTTCTTATCTCGGTATATGTGCCCTTATTAAATAAGATCTTACTCTGTTTTGGCTTTTTGTTTTTGTTTCTGCCACCTAATGAAACATCTTAGATTTTTTCCATGGCACACAGATTTACCTCTTTTATTGAATAACTTCCTAGTATTCTGTCATATGCATGTGCATTGTTTATCCATTCCATACCATCTATCAATGTTTACTGATGAATATTTGGATTATCTTCAGTTTAGCCACTGCAGCATTGCTTGTAATCTTTTCTCTTGTCTTTATATGTGCAGATACTTTTGTAGGTTAAGTTCTTAAACGCAGATTTGGTGGGTCGATGAGCATATGTATTTTACGACAAGTAATGACTAATTTGCCTTCCAAATGCTGAACCAGAGTATAGCCCCATCAGCAGAATGAGTACATCTCTTCCTACATCCTTATAGTGATGGATATATCAATCTTGGTTTTTGTTTTGTCAGATGATTTTAAGCATTTCTTCATGTTTATTAGCCATTTGTTTATTATTTTCTATAAATTACATGTTTAAATTCTTAACTGATTTATTTCCTGATGAAATGCATGTTTGTGTTTTTTTTTTTAATTCAAAGCTTCTATATTTGTTGCATGTTGTATATTTCAAAAAAGTGACATGTTCATTAAAATCTAATAGCCTATCTTAGTCATACAGGGAATATAACAGTCGTTGACATAAAACCCATGATTAAAGTTCTGCTATCTTTTTTTTTTTTTTTTTAGTTTCTGTCAGTCAAGAGAAATATAGAGGGCGTAGAGATCACTGAATACTAGATGGTAGACAGAGAATAATTAGGAATATTAAGCTTGCTACATTCATCTCGTTTAGGGAATGCTTGAACTGTTACTGGTATCTTTTTAGAATTTCTATAATACACCGTTGAATTTCTTATTTTACTGACACCTGCTTTTTTAGTTGACAGGATCGGTTTTGGAAGATGCTTGGAAGGAGAAAGGAAAGATGGATATGGAAGAAATTATTCAGAGAATTGAAAACGTTGTCCTAGATGCAAACTGCAGTAGGTAGGAAAAGAAGTAATGTAAATAGCCAGTGCATCTCAATTTCTTGCTTTTTCTTTGGAGATTGTTTTTTAATTTGCTGTACTTCAGCAGGGTGAGTTGATGGCTAACGGATATACAAAAATACTTTAAAGGAATAATATTTTACCTATAGTTTCTGCTCGCTAGACATTTTTGTGATAGACGTGTCGGACATTTTTGTGATAGATGTGTCATTTTTGCTCAATTACATTTAGAAATTGAAAAAGCTAATTTTCTCAAGATATGAATTAAATGAAAAATAAAATCTGGATATTAACTGTCCAACAAATAAAAGTACTACTGTAAGTATAGTAGGACACATAAAAATGTTGTTTGAAGGGTAGCCACTGCCTTTAAGGTCCATATAGTCATAGTTACATGGAACATAATTCAAGGCTATTTTTTTTTTTTAATGAATTTATGTCATAGGAAACGTCTAGCAAGTCAGGGCATCAGACGTACGTGTTAAATTAAGGAAATAAAGTTTTGGGAATCTGAGATATTTTAGGGTCTGACAGCCCTTATGGTGGATACGCTAACTCACTTTCAACTTTTGTCTACAGAGATGTAAAACAGATGCTCTTGAAGCTTGTAGAACTCCGGTCAAGTAACTGGGGTAGAGTCCATGCAACTTCAACATATAGAGAAGCAACACCAGAAAATGATCCTAACTACTTTATGGTATGCCAGTGTTTATGTTTTAAGTTTTGCTTATTGCTTGAATTCCGTTTTGGAAATTAGAAGAGCTACATAAAGCTGTTCTCAGAATTCAGTGCCTAATAACTGTCTTCACTGGCTTTGAGTGACATGGCAGCCATCAGACTGGGTAAAAAAGAGAAGAGACCTGGAATTCTCCATTGAAAGGGTGGACTAGAGAAAGATATATCCAGTGGCAAGAGAGATTGACAAGGCTTGGACTTAAGTGAGCACAGGGATGCCAGGAAGCAGCTTTTCCAGACAATTTATAACCAAGGACCTGCATCTCAGACTTTTACTTTGCATGTTGTAGTAACGAAAAATAAAATAAAAATGGTTGGCCAGGCATGGTGGCCCACACCTGTAATCCCAGCACTTTGGGAGGCCGAGGTGGGCAGATCACCTGAGGTCAGGAGTTCAAGACCAGTGCCTGACCAACATGGAGTAAACCCCATCTCTACTAAAAATACAAAATTAGCTGGGCGTGGCAGTACCTGCCTGTAATCCCAGCTACTCGGGAGGCTGAGGCAGGAGAATTGCTTGAAGCCGGGAGGCAGAGGTTGTGGTGAGCTGAAATCACGCCATTGCACTCCAGCCCAGGCAACAAGAGCACAACTCTGTCTCAGGAAAAAAAAAAAAAAAATGGTAACTAGGCCAGTGATGCCCTGAAGCTCCTGACATGAACAAACATAAAGCAGCTGTGGATAAATGTTCCTCCAGCCCTGGTCTTGGAAATTCTTTAAAAAAAGAAATGGTGGGGTTGGAAACCACAGCTAAAAATGCACTGACACTAAATGACAGTGCACAACAAAACAGTTCACTGAAAGACAATAGACAGCACCGTTAGAACCACAAGAACTTGAGATAATAGAATGGAAATCTGAAAACCATAGACTTTCTCAGTGAAGTGAAAATGGCTACTAGGAAGTTAGGTTCTTTTGCTTGTTCTTGCATTATCAGGTGCAGACGAGTGACATCAGCCATGCCTCATTATTGTACTTACAAAAATCAATTCTGAAATGATTACATATTTTTATCACTTTGATTCATCCTAGAATGAACCAACATTTTATACATCTGATGGTGTTCCTTTCACTGCAGCTGATCCAGGTATGTTGTCTCACAGTCATTCCCTCCTCCCAGTTGTTTGGTAAAGTAGTAAATTTACAGAAAACCACATCCTCACCAGCACAAAATTGTAACTTTTTGATGTCTTCACATCATTCTAAAATACCAGTGTAATGGTTTGTCTAATATAGAATGCTCTTCATAGTGACCACTTGAAACATTTCAAATGAAAGTCTGATTCCACATATAATGTCTTGTCACTTAACAACAGAGGATGGGAAGAATTCTCAATTAAATGCAACTATTTTAATTTTATATTTCCTCTAACATTTTTTATAATCTTAAATTTTCAGGTGATTAGAATGGAGGGGAAAGATGGTTCTAGTTCACTGCATAGTCAGCAACATGTATTAATATGGGTTAATACTTGACACGAAGAATTACACATTTCATTCATACTTGGTGTGTGAGAGTTAATTAAAATCCAAATCTCTGTGCATTTCCTCTTCCAGAAGAGGACCATTTATAGAAAGATTGCCTTAATTGTAATACATGGAACTGTAGAGTGAGGAAGAGAAATTTTTCCCATTTGGTACAAACTGCAACCAGCTTATGGTTGGAATTTTTCCATTTGTTTCCTCTGGATTCCAAGCATTGACTGTCCTGTGTTTCTAGCACAAAGAAATTTCTTTAGGGCAAGGAAGTAGAATTAAGTTACACGCTATGGGCATCTTAAACTTCACTAAGTGTTACTAAATTGTTTTCCAGCATGATTATGCCACTTAATCTTCCCATCAGCAGCACATGAGGGTTCCTTCTCCTCATCTTTGGCAATACTTTTTATTAAACTTAATTTTTGTCCATCAGATTGTATGAAATTCTATCTTGCTGATATTTTATTTCCCTGACAAGTGATATTGAAGTTTTCTTGTTCCTGTTGACCTTTTTGATTTCTTTGAGAATTGCCTGCTCTTATACTCTTTGTTCATATTTCTGTTGGATCATTTGTCTGTCTTACTGATTTGTAATTCCTTGTGTAGTCTAGAAAAAAGTGATTCTTAGCTGAGGGTTTCCGTTACCTTCTTTCAGTATTTGCCTGTCTTTGCATTTTGTTTATAATGTCATGTAGAACCTTTGAGTTTTAATGTGAACAAAATTTATCAGTCTTGTTTGTAATTTCTGTGGTTTAAGAAAGTTTCCTTACCACTTCTATTTTCTTCTAAAAATCATTGTTGCTTTTTATATTTAGGTCTTTAATCTACCAGTGCAATTTTTATATAGCATGTTATCATAGGAATTAAGTATCTTTTCCATTGCCTGTTGTCTCAACAATAGGTATTAAGCCATCCTTCCTTTCCTAGTTATAATAAGCCCCCTTTGTTGTATACCATGTAACTCTTCTATCAAATTGTGTGTCTTATTCCTGTGTTTGTGTGAATCTTTTTTTCTGTTAATCTCTTTCTATGCCAATACTACACTTAAATTATTTTTACCTTACTGTGAATCTTGCTATGTCTGGTAAGACAAATCTTTCCTCTTATTCTTAAAAATTACCTTGATTTATTTTGATTATTTGTTTTTTATTTTGTCTAACTTGTTTAATTGTTTCTAGTACTGTTTGATTTACAGAAACTCAGTTTGCTTTTTCAGTTTCTTTTCAAGGAAAAGAAGTAATGTAGACAGCCAGTAGATCTCAGTTTCTTTTTCTTAAGGGTTTTTTAATTTGCTATACTTCATGAAAGTAAATGAAATCTTACAGTTTTACAGAAAAATCAAGCTAAATTTTGTTTCTGCATTTTGTTCAAATAATCTTGACCTTTTCTCAGAGTTTCAAGTTATTTTTTCTCATCATTCTAAACATGCTTACTCCTGTTTTATATTTTTGTTTTATCTCTTAATTACTACCCTTCTGTTATTTCTGATCATCACACATAAAATTTTTGCCTTAACTGTCTTTCTTAAACTTTTATTTGGAAATGATTTCAAACTTACAGAAAAGTTACAAAAGTAAAATTGTACAAGGAATACCTTTTACCCAGGTGTACTTTTTGTTAACAGTTACTTGCTTTATCATTTGTGCTCTTTCCACACATTTTTTTTTTCTTCTTTTCTTTTTTTTTTTTTGAGACAGAGTCTCACTCTGTTACCCAGGCTGGGATGCAGTGTTGCAACCTCGGCTCACTGCAACCTCCACCTCCTGAGTTCAAGCAATTCTCCTGCCTCAGCCTCCCAAGTAGCTGGGATTACAGGCATGTGCCACCACGCCCAGCTAATTTTGTATCTTTTTTTTATTGAGACAGGGTTTCACCATGTTGGTCAGGCTGGTCTTGACTTCCTGACCTTGTCCACACACTTTTTTTTTTTTCTTAAACCATTTGAAGTTTCATATTAATATGACTCTGATTGAATGCTTCAGTGCTTTGTCTTTTTTTTTTTTTTTTCCCCATGAAAAACACTGTGGCTTGGATTATAGGAACCTCTGTCCAAAATGGTTTTACGTTTGCTTCTGCCAGGAGCCACACAGTAGGTATCAGTGACTTGGACAAATTTTTTGCTTTCTTGTCATAGGGGTTCTTTATGTAGGTAGTAGGAATTTGAGGTGCAGGCCCATTGTTAAAAATTCTCTGGAGGACCAATTTCTACAAAGTGCTCTGTTCCTATTCCAAACCCAGGCAGAGATGACCAAGCTTTCCTGCTATCTCACAGGGAAGATAAAACACCACTGAGATATTTCTTGGTTTTTTTCCTGATTCACCTTTTGTTTAAGATACCAGCCCTTTGAGGGTCCCAGGTTTGTGCAGGTGAGGTTGGGCATGGAGCATGGATTTCATTTTCCTGTTTCCCATGGGGCCCAAGACCTTGCTTTCTGACTTTCTGTGGGTTTTAAAATCCAAGCCCCTTAGTTACCGAGACCAACATCATCTGTCAGCCTCCCAGCTGCAGCAGCTGCAGTTTATGTATGGCTTTCAGTTCCTTCTTCATTTGTGACCTGATGACTTGGTTTTTCTTTTTTGTGAACTTATCCGTACATTTAAAAGAATATCTGTCTTTTTGTAGCAGGAAGGTTTTATTGTTAAAATGGTCTCTAAAGTGTCAAAATTGGGTATCAAAATGTCCCCAGCCCTTGAAGCTGGAGTTACAGTTTTATACAGACTGACATAGTTTTGGAAAAACATGGCTTTTACCCAGTCTAATATAATTGCGAAATTTCCGTTGGCTTCCGTTCATAAGAAACTATAAGGTAACTAGTCTTAATATATACTGATTCATTTTTTTATTCAGAGGTTAGGACTTCATAAAGAAATACGTAACTTAAAAGGTACCCAATAACTCTTCCTAAGAAAATTGGCAGATAGCTATAATATCACCTGTATTACCTGGGAGGACCCAATGAAAGGAAAGTTGGCAGAGCTGAAACGTTTACCAGGTAGCTGCCTTCCCCATCTCTCTGGGAAGAAAGGGAAGGAAAATCCCCCATTGTTAAAACTTTTGGTAGGTTAACCTCATCTGAGGAACAGAGACCAATTGTTATTACCTGGTTACTTTACCAGATAGCTTTCTTTACTTCCTTGTGGAGGAGTATAGAGGGAGCTGGAAACCAGTAGAATTTGATTAATGTCTTTCCAATGAAAGGAAAAACAGGAGTATGGAAGGACTGTTCATCCCCAACAGTTATATAACCATTATTTTGTCTGATGGAAAGCAGCAGTAGAGAATGTAAACAGTACACATTGGCTATGAATGTACATCACTTACAGTGGCTTTGATTTCCAACTTATATTTCTAGTACTGTATGTAATTTAAGATTTCTGAGCATGCAAGGGGGTAAAAGTCATAATATTAAAAAACATTTAGTGGTGATTGGTCATTTCATGTGATATTTTTTCAGTATTTAGTTTTTCTCCTATGTTGTCTTACAGATTACCAAGAGAAATACCAAGAATTACTTGAAAGAGAGGACTTTTTTCCAGATTATGAAGAAAATGGAACAGATTTATCCGGGGCTGGTGATCCGTAAGTTTTCTTTAGTTACTAACTTTGTGAAATTTCTGTGTCTAATTTGTAGGTGGAGATTAGACAAAGTAGCGCACGAAAGAATGGTGTTTGAGGCCAGGCGCAGTGGCTCACGCCTGTAATCCCAACACTTTGGGAGGCTGAGGAGGGCAGATCACCTGAGGCCAGGGGTTCCAGACCAGCCTGGCCAACATGGCGAAACCCTGTCTCTACTAAAAGTACAAAAATTAGCCAGGATCACAGAATCACAGCTACTCGGGAGGCTGAGGCACGAGAACTGCTTGAACTTGGGAGGCAGAGGTTGCAGTGAGCTGAGATCGTGCCACTGCACTCCAGCTTGGGAGACAGAGCTAGATTCTGTCTCAAAAAAAAAAAAAGGCATTTTGATATTTTGATTTGATGGTGCTATGTGGTGGTGTTTATGTGTTAAAAATTTTCAGAAAATTGTATTAACTCAGAGACTAGCTCTGAAAAATGTATAGTTGAGGAAAATATTAAAGTAGTATACTTAAGCATAATTATTTTTTTTAAATAGATTCTATTTAGACTTTAAGAAGCTCTAAAACTTACTGTAAGATCTTGGGCAACTTCTGTGTCTGCTTCTCCATCTATAAAATAAGAATAGTAGTACCTGTCGTTGAGAACTACATGAGAGTACATAAAATGTCTACTTAGCCTTCCGGCACACAGTAGAAGTCTCAAATCTTAGCTATTAAAGGATAAGTTAAGAGTAAAGAAAACAGATTACTACGTAAAAATGTTTGAACTGATAAGAAGATGTTAATTATAAGACTGTTTATATATCTGTTTCTTCACCTGCCGCTCTTTGTAATTAAAGATCCCTTTAACATATTACTCACTTACCATCAGATTGCACTACATTTTCTTACAGAAGGACCAGGAAATTGTGAGGTTTAGTCCCAATTCTGTTAACAACTTGTGTATATTTGGACAAGCTACTTAGTTTCTTTTCTTCCTAAGTAGGAGATGGGAGGGAATAAATTATATCTTGAACTTATTTTTTTTTAATATCTCATCTCCTGTGTTGTAGATTTTTTTTAAAAGCGAACCACTTTTATTCTAGTGATATTTTAATTATGGGTCGGTTTGAGATCTAGAAATACAATTGTTGCCATACTTCTATATCCTAGTTTAATAGAAAACAAAAAAATACAGGGATTTAACGACCCAGGCAAACTAGCAAAGTTCCATCTACTTGGGTATACCGCTGGAAGATAAAGTTGTTCTTGGCATTGAACTTCAGGTTATCCTCAAGTTTATTTGGTAAGCATCATATTCTCTTGCCCTAATGAGCTCATGGTTATTTCAACACATGGCCCTGTATTGGAAATGGGGAAGAAACAGAAAAGGACTCATCAGCAGTTGGTAGGATTGGCAAGATTGTTTTTTCATGCTTGTAGGTGGAAGGGAGTGGATTATTGGAGGGGTGGGGAAGATGTAGATAGAATCATGTTGTGGAGGAAAAGGGGTAAGACCTGGAGTCAAATTCTGGCCCCGCCACACACTTAAAATTTTACATTGTTCATTTAACCTTCCAGAGTCTATTTTCCATCTCCAAAATGAAGGTGATCGTAATGCATATCTTTAAGATGGCTGTGGACATTCAATAAGAATGTGTAGATTAAATCCTTAATTGACACTTTAAATCCTTCCCCCCATACTTAACTATGGGAAGCCTTGCTTTCCACCATTTTAAACTACCTAATAGTTGGAAAAAAATCTGGAATAGATTATCTCAAAAGTAGCTTCCTATGAAAATCTGATTCCAAATAAATGGGAATGTAACTAAATTGTCATCATGGGAATAACCCAGCACAAATCATAGCAGGAATAGCACTTTCTACTATTAAGTGGACATAAAATAGTAGTGCATCACTAGAGGTGAATGGCATATTTGAAATTATGTTCTATTAATAGTTATATTCTAATTGTTTGTTGATAAGGTAAATTTATTAATATCAGTCTTGAGCCCCAAGTTTATATGTCAAGCCTTTGATTAACTTTCAAGTTATAGAATTTAACTTATGTCTAAAAGTATTATATATTCTTGACTATAATTTCAGACACAAGGGACTCAGAATCTGTAAAATTTTACTTACCAAATTAAGCATTTGGTTGTCCGAAGACTGCCATTAATGTAATTCTAAAGTTAGGCTTGTGTTCTATTATAACTCAGTCTAGGAAAGTTGTATTACATTATTTTTTCCATGATTTAGCATCTTACTTTCTGAATTGAAAAACCTTACACTTACGAATCATCTTTGCTTTTACAGATACTTGGATGATATTGATGATGAGATGGACCCAGAGATAGAAGAAGCTTATGAAAAGTTTTGTTTGGAATCAGAGCATAAGCGAAAACAGTAAAGTTAAATTTCAGCATATCAGTTTTATAAAGCAGTTTAAGTATGGTGATTTAGCAGAACACAGGAGAGCAAGAAAAATGTGTCACACCTATACCAAATTAAGGATGTTGAGTTATGTTACTAATGTATGCAACTTTAATTTTGTTTAACACTATCTGCCAAAATAAACTTTATTCCCTATAACTTAAAATGTGTATATATATATAATAGTTTATTATGTACAGTTAATTCTACTGTTTTGGCTGCAATAAAATCGATTTTGAAATAAATGAAATGTTGACAATTTTGCTAGTTGGTTAGATGCTTATCCTTTAAATTCTACTTTTCTTGAGGGGAAAAAGTCTTCGTCTGGAAATACATATTACTGCAAAAATGTAGCATCCTTTTTTAGGTAGGAGTATTATAGCTTTCATTTTAGTTTGACATTTAGTGTCCCAATGAATTGAATTTCAAATATGAATCATAATCTTGAAAATCTTTAGCACTAAAGTCTTGGAATATATCAACAACTGACTTACATATGCAGATGCTATTTGATACCAAGGGCTTTTTAAATGTCATGGGGGGGAAAAACCCAACTTGGTGAACTCCCAGCTAAACAACCAAGACTTCACTGAAGATTTATTCCCATTCTAGAATTGTTCTTTTTTATTTTTATTTTTTCAACTGACTAATTTCATTACCTTAAAGCCTAGAACATTATTCTGCTTTATTTATATGGCTTTCTCACTTTTATTTTGTAGCATGGGTTGCATCGACTTTTTTACTAGAGAATTTTACTAGATATTTGTCATTCAAATTTTCATCTGCTTTATAATTGATACACCTTGAGAGTCACTTTTCTAATACTTTTACTATGATGTGGTACCACCTCAGCCCTAATAAATAATATTTTTACCTAATGACAAATCTTTTTCCAGCTAACTAAAAATAAAACTATGTACAAAAGGATTGCTTGTAAATATGCATGTAAATAGTTCTGTTAATAACCCACTGTTTTACATTTGGTACATCTGTGTCTGCTAATACAGTTAGCTTTCTCACTTTTCTGCTTGTTTGTTCGGTCTGAATTAAAATTAGACTTTGAAAATAAAGCTTAAATAGTTCTGTTTCCTCTAAATTTTTGAAGTAGCATCTGGTATTTTAAATAATTTGCAGTTGAACTTAAATGACATAATGAATTTACTTAATGGTTTGAAATCAAAGAAATCATATTAGAAGATATTCTCTGAATAAGAATTTAGTAACAAGTCTACCTTGAAAAACTAGCAAATATAAAACATTAAAACTTTAAAATTCCTTCTGTAAAGGAAATATGTACATAATTGTGGTTTTTGGAAGTTGTAGTAGTAAGAAATGTTTTTCAAAATGGCTCCTGTAACATGGCAGCTATTAACATAATCTGCAGTTCTCTAAAGATAGCACTGACTTATAAATATTGGAGGGAGAGGAGGTGTAGAGAAGGGGTGGTACATTAGACCAGAGACAAGGAATGCTAACTGCATATACTTGAAACCTCTAGCAGCTGCTCTGTGAATAACCATCCAGTATTTGTCTCCTAGCTCATTGTCACCAACTACTGCTCTACTCACAGTAGCTACCAACAAGATCAATATCTGTTCCCGGTATTATGCTTAATAAAAAAAAAGCACAGAAATCTAGCATCTTAAAACAATCATTTTATTATGCTCATGGACTGTATGGTTCAGGAACTTGGAGAGGGCACAATGGGGATGGCTTTTCTCTATTCTGTGATGTCTGAGGCCTAGGCAAGGAAAACTAAGGGCTGAGGGTAATTTGAATATCTGAGAGCTATAATCATCTGGATTCATGGTATCGAGATGACTTAAAGCCAAGACTAGATTGGAATCGTTCACCAGAACCATCTACACTTGTCCATGTAGCTTGGACTTCTCACAGCATGTTGCCTGGATTCTGAAGGGCCATTTCAAAAGACCCAAAAGCAGCTAGCTGCATTTGGAAGTTATACAGCATTAGTTCCATTATATTCTCTTGGTCCTAAGGGAGTCACTAAAACCGTATCAGGCCATCAAGGAGCATGTGGCCATATTTTAAAACTGATGGCTTGAGCCTGGTGGTCTTTGGTTGACCAGACTTTGCATAATTGACTACACCAGTACATAATGAAAGGAAGAGTTGCACCCGTCCACAATTGTTGGCCTTTAGGATTGTCATGCCTTAAACAGAAACGTGTCAGTAATTCTTGAGGAAAGATCATTTTCCAATGAGCAAGGACACAGAGCTGCTAGTAAATATAGTCTTGTGTTCTGGCAAAAAAACACAAATATTGGTCTTAACCTAGAAGTCATCAACTCTGACCCTCTGTCTTTATGTTGTTAATGCTCTCCAGCCATAGACTACCAGGAACACACTGTACCTGAACATGTTGAGCTTATTGGGTTTTGTTTTTTTGTTGTTTTTTGTTTTTTGTTTTTGAGGCAGAGTATTGTTCTTGTTGCCCAGGCTGGAGTACAGTGGCATGATCTCAGCTTACCTCAACCTCCACCTCCCAGGTTCAAGCAATTCTCCTGCCTCAGCCTCCCAGGTAGCTGGGATTACATGCACGCACCACCATGCCCGGCTAATTTTGTATTTTTAGTACAGACGGGTTTCTCCATGTTGCCCAGGTTGGCCTCAAACTCCCAGCCTCAGATGATCCACCCACCTCAGCCTCCCAAAGTGCTGGGATTACAGGCGTGAGCCACCTCGCCCGGCCTGAGCTTATTGTTGCAGTAAAGGAGAACATACACCTTGTGGGAGTTGTGGGGTGCATCAGTAAGAGTGTGTTAGAATCTGTGATAGGATTTGGGCTTTGGTTTGGTGATTCGGGGGATGGTCTGAAACAAGGTTCACTCTAGGCTGGGTCTTGCCAGAAAGCAAGCTTAATTCTATAATTAGGTACTTCATTAAATCTTTAGGGAGGACAGATGCATATGGATTAAGTTGTGCTTTAGGGGGAAAAATCATTCACATTTAACGAGAGGAGGATGTTTGGTATGAAAGTAAACTCTAGGACTCAAAGTGGCTCAAACTGAAAAAAAAAAGCTCCACCACTGTCAGGGGGACAGGCAGATAAAGGCAGCTGCAAAGTTAACATGAAACTGTTAGGTCCTGCAGCAGCTATAAAATACCATCATGACTCCCTCATGTGACCACTGCTTTGCTGGCTATGACACCCTTAGATTGCTATAACCCATCTACTACTGGGGATATCCAGTTGCTAAACTTGCCCTCACCTCATTGCAGCACCAATCCCAAGTTAATTCTCACATCTAATCTTGCTACAGAAATAGCATCCAACCCAGAACTGGTCTCCTTTCCCTTATAGCTTGCTCAGAACCCTACATTGGGAACCCAAACCTTACCAAAGATGGCACCCCCTGCCCTCTTGTGGAATGCACCATCTTTGCTGCTTCTGGTTCTCTTGCTTGCAGATCAATAAATGGTTTTGTCAGAGAAGACAGGCTGGAGCCTGGTGATCTTTGGCGGACTAGACTTCAGCAGATGTAAATAATTTAAGCTCATGTATGCTGCTGCTTTATTGTGTCAGCCTGGCAAAATACCAGCCCTGGATGAACCCAACACTGCTTCTGCATCCTTGCAGCTGGAGGTCATGTTTCTGGTAGGTTTTTATCACTGTAAATTCATGCTCAGCACATTGAGTTAGGCTGTCAGTACTGCCAACAATGTTAATGTGTTTTTCTTCAATCCTTCTGTAACTATTTCAAACCCTTTTCACTCTAAAGGCCCTTTCACCTCCTAACTGATTACTTCGCAGGGAAAAAACAAAACAAAAAACATGATACCCATGTACACAAATGCATCTGCATTCACTTCATCCCTCCTCTTCCTGTACAGGAAGAATCCCTCCTCTTATTAAAGGCCAGTTATTCAACATGTGCTGGAATCCTATCTCCTCTCATTCTCTCATGGAGTCTGTTGTTACTTGGTCTGTATTTTTCCTCTCTTTCTCCATTGGCTCTTTGCATGGACTATTGAACACACCATTCTCATCAGAAGAAATCTGCTTCTCATATTTGTCTCCGACCACAGTCCTATCTCTGCTTCATAGTCAGACTTCTCAAGTGCCTTCCCATGTTTTCCATGTCCTTACCTCCTATTTGCGCTTAAAACCCACTATGGCTCCTGCCCCCACTATATACAGTGGCCCTCACGAGAGTCACCAATGACCTCTATGTCACTAAGTCCTGGAGAGACTTCATTCTTAGCTTATCCTGTGGCAATATGTGACATTGTTAAGTAACACTAAAATTGAAAACCTCAGGCTGGGTGCGGTGGCTCACGCCTGTAATCCCAGCACTTTGGGAGGCCAAGGCGGGCGGATCACGAGGTCAGGAGACCGAGACCATCCTGGCTAACACGGTGAAACCCCATCTCTACTAAAAATACAAAAAATAAGCCGGGTGTGGTGGCAGGTGCCTGTAGTCCCAGCTACTCAGGAAGCTGAGGCAGGAGAATGGCGTGAACCCGGGAGGCGGAGCTTGTAGTGAGCCCAGATTGCACCGCTGCACTCCAGCCTGAGTGACAGAGTGAGACTCTGTCTCAAAAAAGAAAAAAAAAAAAAAAAGAAACCTCTAGGCATTTAGGACACAGTTAACTTGCTTTCCATCTTCGTGCTGTTCCTCCTATGTTTCTGTGGGCTTCTCTTCCTTTACCTAATCTGTACATACTAGTGTTCTTCAAAGTTCAGTCCTAAACATTCTTTTCTCATGTCACAATATTCTTGGACTATTTCATCCTCTCCTGTAGCTTCAGTTAGCAGCTATCAGCCAGTGACCTCCAGATTTGTTTCTATCTCCTGATTGCAGACCTTTACTAATTTACCATTTCAATCAGGTGGACTAACAAAATTTAAATCATGCTATCACTAAATTTGCTCTTCCTCTTAACATCCCGCCTCTCATCAGTAGCACTGCCACCTATCCACTTGTCCCAACCAGAAACCCTGGCATTGCCTATGACTCCTACCCCTCCCTTAGCCCCCAGGTTCAACCATCACCAAGTATAGAGTCAATCTCCTAAATATTTCTTGGAGCTGTGCTCATCATCTTCACTGCCCAGGTCCTGCGTCCAAGCTGCCATGATCTCTACTGTTGCTTTTTCAAAAACCTTCTACTGAGCTATCCATATTCTTTTCTCATGTCACAATATTCTTGGACTATTCTTGCATCCTATAATCCTTTCTCCACTTACCAGTTCCAAGAATCTTTCTAATGTACAAATAGCATCGCAAAACTCTGTAGCAGACAGGATTTCTATATAGGAGGTTCTTAGAAGATAAAAGGTGGGGGTGGGACAGGACCTAAGTTAGCATTATATAATACAAACTGATGTTACAGTTCAATGAAAATGTGATCTTATAAGGATGCCTTTACACTTCATGTAAGATGGATATCAATTTGCATATCAGCCCTTCTTAAATGGAGGTAAATTAGGGGTTTAGGTTGACCCCCATCCTGTGGTGCTGCCACGTTTGCTTAAACACCTTGTTGTTTTCTGTTTTTGTTTTTTTTGTTGTTTGTTTTTGTTTTTTTTTGAGATGGAGTCTTGCTCTGTTGTTCAGGCTGGAGTGCAGTGGCACGATCTTGGCTCACTGCAACCTCCCCCTCCCAGGTTCAAGCAATTCTGCTGCCTCAGCCTCCTGAGTCGCTGGGATTACAGGTGCCTGCCACCATGCTCAGCTAATTTTTGTATTTTTAGTAGAGATGGGGTTTCACCATGTTGGCCAGGCTGGTCTGGAACTACTGACTACAGGTCCGCCTGCCTTGGCCTCCCAAAGTGCTGGGATTACAGATGTGAGCCACCGTGCCTGGCCTACTTAAACACCTTGCAATAAACAATTATACCTCAATAAAGCTGTTTTAAAACACACACACACACACACACACACTCACACACCCCTTGGCCAAAAATAGAGACCTCTTTTTTTCCTAATTTGGTGTCAGAGAATATAAATCTTGAGTCCATAAATCCCTAATGTTCTGTACTCTGCCTGCCTACCTCAATATCCCACTCCAGGATTCCCTCCCCTTCAGGCCTCTTTCTTCCCTAACCATGCTTAAACCACATTTGCTTTCTTTCAGTCCTTTTAAAGGGAAAGCTCTTTCCCTTGGGCCTCACAGCCTTAACACACAGACCTTAACCTCTGCTTGAAATACTTTTCCCCCTACTTTACCTGGCTAACATGTACTTAAATTTCAAACTTCAGTGGAAATATTTTCTCATCTTAGGTTAAATCTGCTCATTACAGGTATACCATGGAGATATTGCTAGTTCCGTTCCAGACTACCACAATAAAGCAAATATTGCAATAAAGTACGTTGGGAATTCTTTGGTTTCCCTGTACATATAAAAGTTATGTTTATACTATACTGTAGCCTATTAAGTGTGCAAAAGCATATTTTTTAAATGTACATACCTTAATTTAAAAATTCTTTATTGCTAGAAAATACAAATGATCATATGAGTCTTCAGTGAATCGTAATCTTTTTGCTGGTGGAGGGTCTTGCCCCAATGTTGATGGCTGTTGACTGATTCGGGTGGTGGTTGCTGAAGGCTGGGACAGCTGTGGCAATTTCTTAAAATAATCCAGCAATGAGGTTTGCCTCTTCCTTTCAAGAAAGATTTATCCAGTTTGCAATGCTGTGTGATAGCATTTTAAAGAAGTTCTATTTAAAAATTTGAGTCAATCATCTTAAACACTGCTGCTGTTTTATCAACAAAGTTTATGTAATATTCAAAATCCTTTGTTGTCATTTCAACAATACTCAGCATCTTCACTAGGAGTAGTTTCCATTTCAAGAAATCACTTTCTTTGCTAACCCATAAGAAGCAACTCAGGCCAGGCGCCGTGGCTCACGTCTGTAATCCCAGCACTTTGGGAGGCCAAGGCAGGCGGGTCACAAGGTCAGGAGTTCGAGACCAGCCTGGACAGCATAGTGAAACCCTGTCTCTACCAAAAATACAAAAAATTAGCTGGGCATGGTGGCGCATGCCTGTAGTCCCAGCTACTCGGGAGGCTGAGGCAGAAGAATTGCTTGAACCCAGCAAGCGGAGGTTGCAGTTAACCGAGATTGTGCCACTGCACTCCAGCCTGGGTGACAGAGCAAGACTCCACCTCAAAAAAAAAAGAAGCAACTCATCCATTCAAGGTTTATCAGGAGATTGCAGCAATTTGGTTACATCTTCAGGCTCCCCTTCTCATTCAGTTCTCTTGCTGTTTCCATCACATGTGCAGTCACTTCCTTCACTAAAGACCTGAACCCCTCAAACTCAACCATGAGGATTGGAATAAACTTCTTCCAAACTCCTCTTAATTGGATATTTTGACCTCCTCCCATGAAGCACAAATGTTCTTAATGGCATCTAGAATGGTGAATCTTTTCCCAAAGGTTTTCAATTGATTTTGCCCAGATCCATTAGAGACATCACTCGGTATGGCAGCTATAGCCTCACGAAATGTATTTTTTAAATAATAAGACTTGAAAATCAAAATTACTTCTTGACTCTTAGGCTGCAGAATGGATGCTGCGTTAGCAGGCATGAAAACAACATTAATCTCCTTGTACATCATCAGAGCTCTTAGGTGACCAGGTGCATTGTCAATAAGTAGCAATATTTTAAAAGAAATCTATTTTTCTGAATGTCATTTTCAACAATGGGCTTAAAATATTCAGTAAATCATACTCTAAACAGATGTGCTGTCATCCAGGCTCTGTTGTTTCTAGAGCACAGGCAGAGTAGATTTAACATAATTCTTAAGGGCCCTAGGATTTTGAAATGAGAAATGAGCATTGGTTTCAACTTCAAGTCACCAGCTGCATTAGACCTTCACAAGACAATCAGCCTGTCCTTTGAAGCTTTGAAACCAGGCATTAATTTCTCTCTGGCTATGAAAGTCCTGGATGACATCTTCCACTAGAAGGCTGTTGCATCTACATTAAAAATCCGCTGTTTAATTTGGCCACCTTCATCAATGATCTTCGTTAGATCTTCTGGATAACTTGCTGCAGCTTCTACATCAGCACTTGTGGCTTCACCTTGCCCTTTTATGTTACAGAGATGGCTTCTTTCCTTAAATTTCATGAACCAACTACTGATAGCTTTAAACTTTTCTTCAGCTCCCTCACCTTTCTCAGCCTCCATAGAATCGAAGAGAGTTAGGGCTTTGTTCTGGATTAGGCTTTGGTTTAAGGGAATGTTGTAGCTTGTGTGATCTTCTATCCAGACCATTCAAACTTCCTATCAGTAATAAGGCTGTTTTGGTTTTTCTTATTATTCATGTGTTCACTGTAGTACTTTTAATTTCCTTTAAGAATTTTTTCTTTGTATTCACAACTTGGCTGTTTGACACAAGAGGCTTAGCTTTCAGCCTATCTTGGCTTTCAACATGCCTTCCTTACAGGCTTAATCATGCATTTCTAGGTTTTGATTTAAACTTAGAATGAGAGACATACAACCCTCTTTTACTTGGACACTTAGAAGCCAGTGTAGGGGTATTACTTTGCCTAATTTTGATATTGTTGTGTCTCAAGGAATAGGGAGGCTCTGGTAGAGGGTGAGAGATGAGAGCGGCCAGTGAATATAGCAGCCAGACACACACATTATATATCAATCAACTTGTTACTAGTGGAAGAGATCTGAGTTACCCCAAGTTACCAGCAGCCTATCCTTGCAGGTCCATAGCAACTTCAGTCCTGGCCTCCTCAGAGAAGAAAGAATTTGACTGAGAGATCTAAAGCAGAAAAGAGACTAAGGCAAGTTCCAGAGTAGGAATGGAAGTTTATTTAAACAGGCCTTAGAACAGAAAAGAAAGGAAGGTACACATGGAAGAGACCCAAGTGGGCATATGAAGGTTGAAGAGAGAAGGCCGGCCAGGTGCAGTGGCTCACGCCTATAACCCCAGAACTTTGGGAGGCCGAAGCAGGTGGATCATGAGGTCAGGAGTTCAAGACCAGCCTGGCCAAGATGGTGAAACCTTGTCTCTACTAAAAACACAAAAAAATTAGCCGGGTATGGTGGTGGGCGCCTGTAATCCCAGCTACTCGGGGGTGGTGGGTCTGAGGCAGAGAATTGCTTGAACCCGGGAGGCGGAGATTGCAGTGAGCTGAAATCGTGCCACTGCACTCCAGCCTGGGCGACAGAGTGAGACTCTGTCTCAAAAAAAAAAAAAGAAAGAAAAAGGAGAGAAAGAGAGACAAGGTCAAGTGCCGCATTTAACCATGATCTTAGGATGGGCTCCCTGCATGCTCAGAGCCCTCTTTACCCTTGGGAAGTGAGCACACACAGTGATTTTATGGATTTATACACATGTCCATCTGAGGCTTTCTTCCTTTTTCCAGTGGAGTGTAGCAGAAAAATCATACTTCATTTTTGTCTCTTAACCGGCATGCTCAGGAAGTTGCTTCTCTCTGGGGCCTGCATTCAATTAACATTTTGGTGTTAACAGGTGTGGGCCATCAGGAACTGGCCTTTCCCTGGAGCTGCCAAATTATCATTTTTAGAGAGGCCATGTGATAATTGCTGAACCATCATCACCCAACATTTCTAGTGGGTGGGTGGCGGGGGAGAGCCCTATCCTGCCTTGCTCACGCCTAACTACCTGTAACAGATTCAGTTCGCCATTTTGTAATATATGAGCATGATCTGTGGTCCCCCAAAACAATTACAGTAGCGACATCAAAGATCAGTGATCACACAGATCACCCTAACAGATACAAAAATAATGAAAAAGTTTGAAATATTGTGGGAATTACCAAAATGTGTCACAGAGACACAAAGTGAGCACATGATGTTGGAAAAAAATGGCACCCATACACTTGCTCCATCAAGGTTGCCTCAAACCTTCCATTTGTAGTAAACTCAGTATCTGCAAAGCACAATAAAATGCACAATAAAACAAGGTATGCCTCTCTATGCTCTCACAAACCTCTGTATTTTATCTTAGAAACACTCACCACAACTGTAATAAATGATTGTTTATTCTTTCTTTCCAGTTAATCTCTAGCTCTGATTCTCACCCGCAAAGAACTGGGCCACCTTCCCTGCTTTATCCCCACTATGCCTAAACACATAGTGAGTGTTCCATAAACACTTGTTTAGTGGCAATAAATATAGCAGACACGTTTATTTGCCATTTTATAAGGAAAAAAGGTACAGATACATAGACGACCTATTTTCTGATACCAAATCAGGAAGAGTTCTCCATCTTTGGCCAAGTTTTTTTTTTTTTTTTTTTAAACAGCTTTACTGAAGTATAATCGTTTTTTAGCTTATTTAAAAATAAGTACCACTCCACTAAAACGCGCTCTGTGGTTAGTTCTCGGCTGGACCGTTCAAAAGGCTGATCCTTACAGCCTTTATTATTAATACAACCAGGTCGGACCGCTCTTGCGTGGGACACCAGAAATAAAAATCAAAGAGGAGCCAACCCGATTCCGAACAAGGAACCACCCCTCCCCTTCCTGCCTTCGCAGGGAACGCAGCGAGGGCAGCCTCCGGAGTGGAGGGGCGGGACTTCCGGCCCTCCCTGTCGTAGAGGGGCGGGACTTCCTGTATTCCCTGTTGCGGAGCGGTGAAGCGGCTGAGGGCGCTGGTTTGAACCGCTCTTGGGCTGTTTGCGCTTTCTCCTAGTAGTTACAGTTGGCGCTGTCTCCGCTTTCCTGTTGCCTGGTGGGCGTCTTGGCCAAAACACTCTCCCTGCCACCTTATTCCTCTAGGGTTGTGATTTTTTTCTTTCCTCAGGAAATATCACTTGCTGGTAATTTGTCAAACTCAAGAAAACCCTGAAGAAGCAGTCGTGGGCAGGCGCCGACGCTGCGGCTTCCAGAGCGTTTTGGCAAATCAAAGCCAGGGACCGTTGCTGGGCCTCATTTCCGCAACTTTTCGGCTCCGAACTGCTGTGAGTGGAAGACTTTTGGTGGTGGTTTTGATCAGGCTCCTTCTGTAACTAGAGACTATAGCATTTTGAAAGAAATGAGATTCTCATTCATATCAAGAACAGACTTGTGGATTTTTGAGTGTTAAACATACCCTGACGTAATGTGCTGGGTGATGAGAACGCAAGCGGGAATGAGACTGTAGAGATGAGAATGGCAGTGTGGGTTGGAGCCGGGTTATGCTTTTCTATGGTATGCCAAGAACCTTAGTCATTACACTGTTTCTTGTGTATGCTTGATTATTTAAAATTAGAAAACCGCCTCAATAAAGCTATTAAAGAAAAGAAAAAGACTTGGCCAAAGATAGACTATTTTTCCCAAATTGGAATCAGAAAATGTCTTCCATCTATGTATCAGCACCCGTTTCTTCCCCTAAAATACCAAGTAGACATATCCGATATATACGTGTGTGTTTATATATATATATATCTGTAATCTATATTGCCATTTGATAAGTACGTAAACAGGTGATGTAAAGCAGTTGGTATGGTCTAACTTGTGGAAAGTTACCTATGACATCAATACTAGAGATGGATTGGAGAGAGAAGAAATTCCAGACAGTTGCAGGAGTTGGAGAGTCTATGGCCTGAAAAAGAGAAAGAAGTAGAGAGAGCCAGGTTCCGAAGACAGAAAATCAACAGGACTTGTTACAGGGGCATGGAGTGGAAAGTCAAGTTTTAGAATATTGGCTACTAATAATGAGACACCATTAATTCAAATTGCAAATTCAAGAGGAGCAATTTACTTGTTTTTCATCATTCAAATATTTATTGTGCCATTACTATTTGCCTAATACTGTTTTAGATGCCAGAGATACTGTTGAATATAAGACAGATAAGGCCTCTGCTTCGGTTGAGTTTATATCCTAGTGGGAGAAAACAAAAAGCAAGTAATCAATTTTGATGATAGATTCTATGAAGAAAAAACTTGAAGAGGGATGACAAATGATTGGGAGATGTTTGGGAGTAACTTTAACTTAGTTGGTCGTTAGGCCCTTGTAGGAGTTACATTTGTGCTGAAACCTTGATGATGATAAAGAACCAGCCTTGTGATTAGCCAAGGAAAAGACAAGGCAGGCAGAAAGAACAGTGCAAAGATGGGAAAGCGCTTGTTTAAAGAACATTAAAAATGCCAATGTATCTAAAGTGTCCTGTAGAAGTATGAGAGAGTTGAGAAATGACATTGGGAGAGGTAGATAGGACCAGATTGTGTGGCCTTTGTAGGCTATAGTTTAGGAGTTTGTATTTTATTCTAAGTGGAAATGGAAGGTACTGGTGGGTTTTAAGCCACGAAGTGATAGATGTGATTTTCATTTTAAAAGATCCCTCTGGGTACTACTGTATGCAGACTGGATTTGAGAGAAGAGATGAGAGTGAAAGTGCAATTAGGGGATATTACAGAAGCTTGCTTTTGGTAGAAGTGATTAAGTTTCATTTTAGTTACGTTAAGTTTGATTTATCTATAGGACAGGGACATAGAGAGCGGTCTAGCAGGCAGCCACCTGAAAGCTCTGTGAGAGGTCAGGTACATTTAGAAGTTCTCTAGAGAAAGAAAATAATTAGAATTGTGTGAATCTACTCAGGAGAGACCATGTGGTTAAATATTTACTTATATCCTGACATATCCTCCAAAGATTACAGATGATATCACCTACAGCTGATTACATACATTAAAGGGGGTAAGATTAAAAAAAGACAAGGTGGGCTGGGTGCAGTGGCTCACGCCTGTAATCCCAGCACTTTGGGAGGCCAAAACGGGTGGATCATGAGGTGTGGAGGTCGAGACCATTCTGGCCAACATGGTGAAAACCTGTCTCTACTAAAAATACAAAAAATGAGCCGGGCGTGGTGGCACGCACCTGTAGTCCCAGCTACTCAGGAGGCTGAGGCAGGAGAATCACTTGAACCGGGGAGGCAGAGGTTGCAGTGAGCCCAGATTGCGCCACTGTACTCCAGCCTGGCAACGGAGCGAGACTCCGTCTCAAAAAAAAAAAAAAAAAAGACGAGGTGGGGCATAAAAGTGACATGAGTGTTAAGAAGGGGTGAAATGTGGACTAAGGTCAGGTCTTGAAGAATCTTTGATTTAAGGGAATGGTGAAGAAGAATGATTAAAAACAGGTAGAAGTGAAGAAGAAAACTGTGGCAGCCCAATGTTGAGGGGAAAAGTAGGGGAAAAGAGAGTTTGGTGCAAGGGAATGTAGACAATGCTGTTACACGTTGATGAGGTTTAGTAGGATGAAGACTAAAGTCATTGGGTGTAAGAAGACATTGGCGACCATTGCGAAACAATGTCAGTAAAGAGATAGAGGTGAAAGCTGGATTGCAGTGAATTGAAGACTGACAGGAGAGAAGGTTGGTAGTGAGTGAATACTACACTTGAGCTATTTATAGGTTGGAAATAGGGATAAAGTGGTGGAAGTGTTTTCTATAGAAAGTTATTTTTTTCTGGCACGTAAAACTTGATCATCTGGGTAGTAGAAGGGGATAATGTGGAAAGGGATGGGGTTAGTGTTAGAAAGGAATAAAAACATTTCATAAGATTGATTGAGTGCCTGCAAGGCAGCATCCCCAGTGCTGGTCACTATCATATTTGTTTTCTCTTTTAATCCACACAACAATCCTGTTACTACTCCCATTTTACATGAGGAACAACCTGAGACTTACAGCTAGCTAGTAAATGGTAAGGTGTGAATGAAACCCAACTCTTTAGTTCCCCTTCTGTCACTGCTATATGGAGAGCATAGGTGATTAGAGGTAGAGAAGAGGAAACTGAATGCAGCGAAATAAGGACAAATCCAAGACAATAGGAGATTAAGTTGCTCAGTAGTAATAAAGAGCTATTTCTTTAATGCTAGGGTAAAGATAGGATTCCAGGTATTTGGATTTCTTCTTCAGAGTCCTTTTCCCGTAGGCCTAATAGTTACTTTCTGCCTGTCTTTTGAATTTGTATTACAAACAATTTGCTGCATTCTTACCGTAAAGGTGGAATTTGCTTATTATTTGAAATTTAAAATGAGATAATGAGCATGTAATTTATAGAAATTAAATTTCTTTAGGCCGGGCGCAGTGGCTCATGTCTGTAATCCCAGCACTTTGGGAGGCTGCAGTAGGCAGATCACAAGGTCAGGAGTTCCAGACCAGCCTGACCAATATGGTAAAACCCCGTCTCTACTAAATTACAAAAATTAGCCAGGCATGGTGGCACACACCTGTAATCCCAGCTACTCAGGAGGCTGAGACAGGAGAATCGCTTGAACCTGAGAGGCGGAGGTTACAGTGAGCCAAGAAAATGCCACTGCACTCTAGCCTGGGCAACAGAGTGAGACTCCATCTCAAAAAAAAAAAAAGAAATAAAATTTCTTCTTGGTTATGTTCCTGCATTGGAGTAAACTTCTGGAAATTATAAGCTTCTAAATAATGAGCATATAATTTACAAAAATTAAATTTCAGTAGAAGTGAAGCTATTAAAATTATAAAGACAGTTATCACTTGTGGTTGTCTCTTCTTGGTTATGTTCCTCCATTGGAGTAAACTTCTAGGGGTTAATTAAGGCATTTTGTTAAGGATATTCATTTCAGATTTATCAAGTGTAGTTAGTATTCTTAACAAAAGTAAATGCAATGGCAATGTCATCTTCTTAGAAAATGCACCCATTTATTTTGATAAAACTTTTGTACATTAAGAGAACTATTTGTGCTATTGTTTTTCCTATTTCATTCAGTCTTTGACTTAGAAGGATATCTTATCCTGTCATAGTAATGGCAGCCGAACTGCGAATGGTACTTTATGAAGATGATTCAGTACAAGTACAATATGTTGATGGTTCCACATTGCAACTTTCTCCCTGTGGCTCTGAATTTTTATTTGAAAAGTCACCACCTGTTTCAGCACATCCTTTAGAACAACGAGAAAGAATTCGTCAAAGGACACATTTTGTCATTAGCACTTACAAAGTAAGTAAAGATATCACATAAACAACTTTTTTGTTTTTTAGAGACAGGTTCTTGCTCTGTCACCCAGGCTGGAGTGCAGTGGCACTGCCATAGCTCACTGCAGCCTCGAACACCTAGGCTCAAGTGATTCTCCTGCCTCAACCTCCTTTTACAAGGGAGTTACTCTAGGACTACAGGTGTGCACTACCACATCTGGCTAATTTTTAAATTTTTTGTAGAGCATTGTCTAGCTATGTTGCACAAACTGGTTCTCACACTTCTGGCCTCAAGTAATCCTCCCATCTTGGCCTCCCATTATGCCAGGATTACAGGTGTGAACCACCGTGCCTGGCCAAAACTACTCTTTGAATACCAAAATACTGTTGACATGGCTAGAATATGAAAAGTAATTAAGTATTATGGATTATACTGTACTGTCATTTTTAATTGATTTTCAAATCATTTTACATTAAGGTTACATTTTATATTTCTTTTCATAGGAGCAACTACAGCGAGCCCTAGATTTTCGAAACTCTTCAGCTACTTGCCCTTTTTTATCTGAAACCATCATACCTTCTGAAAGAAAAAAGGTGAATTTTTTAACTTCATTTTTGTTAGTATTATTTGAGGACAAGTAACTAGAAACAGGTAATTTAATATTTAGCCTTTTTTTCTTTTTCAGGACACCTGGGGATACATTGCTATAAAACATTGAAGTTACATAGTGTATCCCCTTGCCATTTTCTTTGTATCCAAGCATTATAACTAGAATGTTTTAAATTGGTGACTTTTTCATTCTCAGAGGTCTCAAAATTAAGAAATTATGTGACCATTTTCAGTAACAGCATATTTGTTAATGTAGAGATATGTAACTATGGGTATGACCTTTATTATTTTGCTTATATAGTATTGTATTTGGACTTTTAGGAATAGTAACTGTCATTTACTGAGGGTTTACTATGTCCAACAACTATGAACAATATTAAAAATATTTAATAACACCATACTGATCAAAATGGATATCCATCCAATCAAAACAGGTATATTGGCTAGATGGCAGCCTCTTTTTTTTTTTTCTGAGACAGAGTCTTGCACTGTCGCCGGGGCGCTATCTTGGCTCACTGCAACCTCCGCCTCCCAGGTTGACGCCATTCTCCTGCCTCAGCCTCCCAAGTAGCTGGGGCTACAGGTGCCCGCCACCACGCCCGGCTAATTTCTTGCATTTTTAGTAGAGATGGGGTTTCACCGTATTAGCCAGGATGGTCTCAATCTCCTGACCTCATGATCCGCCCACCTCTGCCTCCCAAAGTGCAGGGATTACAGGCATGAGCCACCGCGCCTGGCCGGCAGCCTCTTTTTATAGGCAAGGAAATTATGTCTTAGAGAGTTTACCTAATTTGTCTATGGCAGTTTTCTAAGTGGCAAAGTCAGGATTTGAACCTAGTCTGTCTGACTCTGTAAACTCTGTTTCTCAACTACTTTCTGCTACCTTTCTATGCTGTCAAGATGCTTGCCTGCCGGCTGAGTAATTTTATATTGTCTCGTGGCAAAGGAGCCATAAAAAATTAAAAGTTGTAACTTAGCCTAGAATGGCAATTTTCCATTGTGTCTTTTGAGTCACTGAAACTGCCTAGCTTGTTGCTGGTGCTGCAGCAGGATTATTAGATAGTCTAATTCTAAAAGAGGACTTTGATGACCATCCTTACAAACCAGCTTTGCTGTCAATAAATACAGCTCTCAATTTTAGTGTCCTAACATTGTACATATAGATAGCATGGTAAATTTAGGAAGCTTTCTTGACAATAGTTTGTGTAAATGTAAGGTTTTACATAAATGGAATTGAAATGCTAAATGCTTGGCAAAATTAATTCAGTAAAAACCTCTCACACAATATCTACTGTTTATATCTTATATGAAAAGACGCAACCAACACTGTTACTTGTTATGAGTCTGTTATTAGTCAAGATCAATTTTTCTTTGAGTAATTAAACTTCTTTAAAGTTTCCTCTAAGCCTCCTGAAATTTATTTTAGTGTATGGTGTGCCAGGTACTGCCTAGGATGGGTACTTTTTACATGTTACCTTATTTAGTTCATGTGATAACCCTGCAAGACAGAATTTCCCAAATGATGTTCAGTAATTCTAGTACTAGTTTAAATAATTTTCTCTTTTCCCTCTTGCTCTGAAAAACTTATGTTATCTCATGTAACATTTTAAGATATGATTGAGTTCGTTTTTGAATTTTCTGAGTTGTTCTGTCAATAATTTTTGTGCTAGTCCTGTACCATTTAAGCTATGGTTGCTTTTATTTATTTTTTTTTTTTATTTAAAACTTAAAGAAAAATTTTTAGCTATGATTGCTTTTAATATATTGTATCATAGTGTTGGTCTTCCCTTATTTCTAGTTTTTTTTCAGAGTAAACTTTTGCAGGGTGAGGGGAGGGGTACAAATCTGTTTATCTCTAATTCATTGTACATTTAAAACCAAAATACATTTAACACTAAATATGACCATTTCTCTCATTTTGTGTCTGTTTTACATCTCTTTTTCTTAAGGGTGATAATCTTAACAATATCAGATATTCTCTGGAAAATCATATATAGGCTGAGATCTGACCCTCCATTTTTTCATTCTCTGCAGATAGTAAAACACAAATATTTAAGAGCTTTCTTACACAATACTTAAATATCAAATGTATGGAAAAATTGGACTGTTAACAGAAAATACTCACCATCTCTTTTTCCCCCCTCATTGCAGCGTATCTTCATTGACATCACAGAAGTGAGATGGCCCAGTCTGGATACAGATGGTACCATGATATATATGGAGAGTGGCATTGTGAAGATAACATCTTTAGATGGTCATGCATACCTCTGCCTGCCCAGATCTCAGCATGAATTTACAGTACATTTTTTGTGTAAAGTTAGCCAGAAGTCAGACTCATCTGCAGTGTTGTCAGAAACAAATAATAAAGCCCCAAAAGATAAACTAGTTGAAAAAGCTGGCAAAATCTGTGTACATGGAAATTTATCAGGACAGAGACTGAAGAATAAAGAAAATGAGTTTCATTGCCAGATTGTGAAATCCAAAGAAAGTTTAAAGAAGATGAGTTGTGTAAATGGAACTGAAGGCAGGGAAGAGCTGCCTTCGCCTGGTACAAAGCACACATGTGTATACACATGGGTCAAGCAGTGCTGGTCTGTGGCTGCCTGTCCAGAGGAATGGAAATATCCTTTGTCTTTAGCACTTCATTTTCATAATAAAATCAGCAATATGTCTAAAATTGATGCACATATAACTCAGAGTAGATTTTTAACTTCTGATATTTCCGAGGAAAGAGGAGAAGTGGTTTCTGTTCTTCCCAGGGCCCTGTCACTCAGCTGTCCAGTCCCACACCTACACAGGTAATGCAGTAATGGCTATTCATGAAGCTTTTATCAGAACCAGTCGTAACCTGGATAATATTCTTTTTATCTGATACCATTCACAAGGAAAGTTTATCTCATCCAAAATTTTGCTTTTAACTGATAGTAAATAATTTCCCTAGCAGATATGTTGCTTATGTTTCTTACTCTGTGTCCATGCATTGAATGTAGAAGGCTGACTCTACACTAGATACTGTGCTAAGTCCAGTAACTGCAGAGATGACTAAGACACAGTCCCTGCTTTATAGCAACGTAGAATCTAGTGAAGGTCACTGTACCTAAAAAGATTATTAAAGTATGCTAAATGATAGGACAGGAGTCCGCACAGGGTTCTGTGGGCCCAGGGGAGCACCTGCTGCCGCTCACTGGAGCCCGTGACCTTGCTTGCTGGAGTGTGGATCTGACACAGTTTTTTGTCCATACCTAGCTTCAGAGGCTGCCCCTGTCTTTGGTTCACTGACTATAAATACGTCTGTTTTCAAAAGGGGTACACATGGAGTGGCTTCTGTAAGGCTAAGTAGAAAACTTTTAACTCCATTAAGGATTGTAGATTTGTAACATCAACTTTGCATAAATAGTGCAAATAATAATGATAAAAACTAACACTTACAAAACACTTATGTGCCAGGTACTGTTGGACTTTACCCATTTGATTCTCAAAGCATTCCCATGAAGTCAAAAAATGTATCATCCCTATATGTAGAGGAACTTGAGACACAGAAATGTTAAATAACTTGAGGAAAGGTACACAGCTAGTACTTGTAAAATTGAGATTTGATCCCAGGCAATCTCTGAGTATACATTTGTTATTTAAAACAAAAATATGGGAATGACTGTTAGGCTTGTCATGATTATCTGGTTAGAATGAGAAAAGTATTACGAGTACACATCAAAAGGGAATTATGCTTCAAAAGTAATGATTTTTCAATAACTTACCATGATGTTTAGGTTGAAATCCATGATCCTTCACATAGCTTACCAGGTGTTTTGTGATCTGGTCCCTTCCTATATCTGTAATCCTCAACTCTCTCACTACTCTTGCCCTTGCTTTCTCTATTCTTGCTAAGCTGGACTTCAGCAATCCCTAAAATGCTTGCTCAAGCACTCTGTGACCACTGCACCTACTCTTTACTCTTCAGGAGCGCTCTCTCTTTCTCTCTGTCAACTGGCTAACTTGTGCTCATTTCCAGGTTTCAGCTTAAACCTAACTTCTTTAGAGTGGTTTTCCTGAAGACTCTAAACAAGTTAAGTCCTATACAATTCCGTAGCATACAGTACTTGCCTTTTCTTTGCACTCAATGTTTATTATTTGACGTCCCTGCTGAGGGCAGGGACCATGTCTACCTTTTTTTGGTTGTTATATCCACAGTGTGTATGGCACAGTGCTTGGCCCACTATAGATATTTTAGTAAAATTTTTTTTTTTTTTTTTTTGAGATGGAGTCTCGCTCTGTCACCCAGGCTGGCGCGATCTCAGCTCACTGCAACCTCCGCCTCCCGGGTTCAAGTGATTCTTCTGCCTCAGCCTCCTGAGTAGCTGAGTAGGGATTACAGGCGCATGCCACCATGCCTAATTTTTGTATTTTTAGTAGAGACGGGGTTTCACCATGTTGGTCAGGCTGATCTCGAACTCCTGACCTCGTGATCCACCTGCCTTGGCCTCCCAAAGTGCTGGGATTACAGGCATGAGCCACTGTGCCTAGCGAATCCAGGCTAAATTTTAAATGTTAGTAAAACTTTATGTAATTGTGCTGAGATTCAATAATGAGATTATTGGAAATACTGAAAAATCATGGAAAAAGACTTGCTTTTTACATTTCATTAATATACCTTCATATTAATTTTTATTCTTTGATCTAGTGAGTTAAACAAGAAATTAATCCTGTTACAGTAGCACCATTTTGTTGACTTATAAAGGCAATTATATTGAGCAACCAGAAGTAATAGCTTGTATTTTATCCTTCACAGGTGGAATTTTTGTGATTCACTTTTACAGAGACAATCTGATGAATATTCCTATCCTGAACTAGTGAAAATGGTTTGGTATAAAGGTGTTACATATAGGTAAGGCACCAGTGTTGGCTTCTGTGTTGGAGTTAGAGCTGTTTATTGATGTCACAGAGAAGATGGGACTAGCCTTGTAGACAGACTCTCAGAAGAGGACATAGTTCTGTTGGGCCAACTGTGCTCTTGTGTTTGATCCTGAGTTTTACAGGTCTCAAAACTAATGTTATTAGTGCACACAAGCATCTTGTGACTCACTCACATTAACCATTTTTATAAGACTTATGTGGTACCTCCAAAGCCAATGAGGGATTGGTTTGCTAGTGAATGTAACATTCATATCAGTTATTTAGGATACCCCTTCCAAGCATTGGAGGATCAAGTTGTTTGAAATAGTCAAAACAGAATTGCTTGAGCATGGAATAAGAGAAGTTAGATCACCTAAGGGAGATTTTAGCCTTCATTCACAAAGCAAATACTCATTGAGTGGCCGCTCTGTGCCAGCACTGTTCCATTGAATTATCCCTACCCCACAACAAAGGACACCCTTCTAGTGACTAGAATACTAGTGTTAGCCAGTTTGAGAGTTTCACTTCCATGAAAAATGCTAGAAGAGCACTGCTGAATTTTTGGAGAGTGAGGGGGCTCTCCTTTTCCTATGTGAAGACCTATTCCTTCTAACAACATATTCTAACATATATGTTAATAAAATTAACTTGGCTTAAGTTTCTATTTGGTATATACCCAGTACCTTGATTGTACCTGGCTGCTCCAGGTACAGCCACCTTTTCTTAGGGATAGCCCCTTGTGCAGATGGCTAATCTTATCCATAAAGTATTGATTCCACTAGTTTCATTAATCTATTTATTTTCAGGCTCTGGAAATGTTGTATTTAACTCGTATGCCATAGACATTGCTTTGGTGACCCTTATATGCCAGCATTGTGATTAGCAGTGGGGATATCAAGAAGATGAGAAGTCAAGATGCCTGAATTCCAGAAGCTCTTAGTTTAGTTGTTGAAATAAATGCATAAACCAATTCTATTTATCTTTTTGTGAAAGAGTTAATTTAGCTGGTTGGGTTCAGAATATGAAATTATCTGCTTCACTGGACAGGCAAAAAGACTGTGCTGCTTTGCTTAGATTTTGTTACTGTTTTTTGATGACTATCTTCATGCATGTTTTAATCTCAAGTGGAAAAAAAATTTTAATGGTTATTTCTCTTTCTTAGACTCACCCATCAAAATATGAACTCAATAGAGATTTATTCTGGGGATGGATCTGTTTTCAAATCAGAAGGGGCTTATTTTGGGAACTATTTTACTTATTATTCCATTCAAGAAGGATCAGAAGAGGTAAGCCAACAATGAACTCAACTCAAGAAGAGTTTTGCTGTATAGCTCTTTCTAAATAATTCCAAATATATATGGGAAATTTGGTCATTATATAACATTGCTTCCTACTCCCCAGTCTGGAGAATTAATATAATCTTACTGCCAGCATTGGTACAGTAATTATTAACCACCTTATTTTTACTGTATTTTCACCTGCTATCTCCATTTGCCTAAGCAGTTCGTGTTTAAATCAGAAACTTCCTTTTGTCGTAGACTTTATCGATGGAAAATGCTGAAACCAGTACCATTACTTCAAGTTAATACACTACTTTGAATTAATATTTGTACATTGAAAAGCAAAAGCACATTCTTTTTTCCCCATCATGTAATTGTGTATTTTAAGCACCTCTTAACTTCTAAATCTTTATGTACAACTAGACGGTTGAACAAGATTGTTCTCTGTTGCTGAAAACAGTGAAACATAACATGCTATAATTACCAGCCCATAGTCTTAATAATGTCAATATTTTGTTAATGAGTTTTAATTTGCTTATTGCCCCTCTGATATTTGACATCCACCCTTTCACAGCAATCACTATAGTATCACACTACTTTGCATGCTAGAACAAAATAAGTATGTTTTCTCTCTTCATTACAGAATGGAGTATTTAAATACTAATCAGATTATCAGAATGCCTAGGGAATAGTGTTAAAAATTGAGATTGTTTTTAACTATGGAGATTTCAAACATATACAAAAGTAGACAAATATAATGGACCCCTATGTACCCATCACCCATCTTGTTCATTTATACTTCCTGCTACTCCCTCCACTCCCTTTTTATTTTTAAGTAAATCCCAACCAAATATTGTTTTCTTCATAAATACTTTAGTATATATTGGAAGAGATTCCCAACTGGGGCCTATTTCTAGGAAAGTATTTAGTAAATAAATATTAATTGAACAGTAACTCTTTGGCAGGCATTCTGGTAAGCACTGACAAGGATGAAGACGAAGAAGAGTTCCTGCCCTCAAGAGTTCACAGTCTTGTGTTCAGTTAGACAGGCAAACAAGCAAATGAGATACAAGCATGCCCAGTAACATGTATATGTATATATGTGTATATGTGTGTGTATATAGTACATCAGACAATCAAGTGAGCAAGCAAATAGAGTAGGTATGCGTAGTCACATTGCCGACTGCTGTATATCAGAGGGTTTGCAAAATTGCAAGATAAAAGGAGTGTATCTTCCTGGAGCTTCAATTATACTAAAAGCTGTTGTGGGAGGGGGTGATATAACATTGCTTCCTACTCCCCAGTCTGGAGAATTAAATAATATAATTTGCTTTTTATACTAAAGCAAATATATCATGGAGTAGAAGCATGAGCTTTTGGGTTAAAAAGCATTTGGGTTAAAACTGCCTTGGGCTTCACTCTCCAACCTTTGTGTGCAACACATTCATCCTTCTCTGCTTTAGTGCAAAGGTTTAGAAACAATTGACCCTCTTTTTGGGATAAAGTTGTTTGCTCCTTACTTTAACCCAGACTCCAAAATAAATTTCAGATGAATTAAAGAGCTAAATGTAAGAAACCAAACTTCGTAAGTGTTAGAAGAAAATATAGAAGAACAATGTTTAAAATCTCTAGGTAAAGGAGGCCTTCTTAAGCAGAATACAGGAAACCAGAAGGCATAAAAGAAAAGTTTGACAAGCTTGAGATCTTCAAACTTATGTTAAATTATAAATATTTAGGCTGGGCACAGTGGCTTACCCCTGTAATCACAGCACTTTGGGAGGCCAAGGCTGGTGGATCACATGAGGCCAGGAGTTCAAGACAAGCCCAGCCAACATGGCGAAACCTCGTCTCTACTAAAAATACAAAAATTAGCCAGGCATGGTAGTGCATGTGTGTAATCCCAGCTACTTGGGAGACTGAGGCATGAGAATCACTTGAACCTGGGAGGCGGAGGTTGCAGTGAGCCAAGATTATGCCACCGCACTCCAGTCTAGGAGACAGAGCAAGACTCTGTCTCAAAAAAATTTTTTTAATTAAAAAAAATTTTAGAATTTCTGTTAAAAAGATAAGCAAAGGCCCAGAAGATATTCCACACTACAAATCAGTAATAGACCAAAAAAACCAAAATCCCTAATAGAAAAATGGGCAAAGGGTAAAAAATGGATTTAGCCATAGAAAAGATAATGTAAATTAAAAAGTCATAATATTTGAAAACATATTCAACTTAACTACTTGCATCAGGGAAATGCAAATTAAAATATCAATGACATAACATTTTTCCCTTACCAAGTTGTCAATAACTAAAAAGACTGATGACATCTTCTGCTGGGAAGGGTGTGGGAAAAGGGGTGCTTTCATAGTGTTGGTTGAAGTGTTAATTGGTTTGGCTTTCGTAAAGGACAATTTGATAACATCAAATGAAATTGATGAGAAATTCTGCTTCTCCATATCTAGCCTAGAAAAATATTTGCACATGTGTTCAAAGAAGCATGGCCAAGGGTGTGTTTTGTGGCATTATTTGCAGCAGCAAAAAATCAAAAGCAACCTAAATAAATGTTCATTAATAGGGAAATGGTGAAATAGTTGTAATTATCAAATTACGGGAATGGTGTGCAGTAGTTGAAAAGAATGAGGTAGATGTCGATGCATAGAGTAATAGATTCTGGAAGATCTCAAAGATATTGTTGAGCAAATAAAGAAACTTGCGTTAGAACACATACAATGATATCTTTTTTGTAAAGAACAAAAAATAAACCCCATACCTATATAGTACTTTCTGTAATACACATGCACAAGCACAAGAAAGGATCCTGGGCAAATACACACTGAAGTAGCTACATTTGGGAAAGAGTGTGGGATTTTTTGAGGGAAGAGAAGTTGAGAGGACTCGATTTTCATACTTTTTTAACTTTTTTTTTAACAAAAACGTAATGTATTATTTATTGTGTAATTAAAAATTGAAATAGGAAAGATTGACAAGTACTCACAGTGTAAGTACTTCCATAGAGGTAAGAACTTGGTGCTTTGGGACCACATAAGAAATGGCATGTGACCCAGTGTTTGAGGCTCCAGAAACAACTCCTGAAGGAAAACTTGGCTAAGCTAGGATCTATAATTCCAAAGGAGGAGTTGTACAAAAGACAGATGGAGGTAGGAGGAGCATATAGCTAAGGGAACAATTTACTTTCTGAATTCTTTGCATGGCTGGCTTCTTGCCATTTCTATCTAAATGTCATCTCCTCACAGAGGCTTTTCCTGACTATTCAAATTAAAGAAGCTACCCAAGACACTCCCTATCATGACATCCTCATCTTTTTTCTTCAAAGCACTGAATATTGGGTGACATTTTCTTAATGATGTATGTTTGTTCATTATCAGCCACACTAGAGTTAAGCCCTATCTTATTCAACACATTATTATTGCTGGTTCTTAGAACAGTTTATAAATGGCACCTAACTGGACACAAGAGCCTGGGGCGAGTGTGGAATGTTGAAGGAAATAAAAATGTTGTAATTTGTTAGGCCAAAACATAGATGGGATGCTGGAGGAAATGTCCAGAGAAGAAGCCAGATCACTAAGATGGCCAGCTTATAACTGGAGCGAGAGAAACCTCACTGCATTTGGGGAACCATTGAAGGATTTCAAGTAGGGAAGTGACATCAGATTTTTGTTAGATTATTTCAGAGGAAGATGAACTGGGTAGGAAAGAGGTAAAACTTGAAGCTGTAGAACCAGTCAGAAGACATGTATAGTAGTTCAAGTGAAGGCCAGGCAATGGTAGGAAAAATGGGAAGAAATATTAAGGAGACAGAACTGATTGCTGACTGGACACGGAGGATGAGGAAGGAGTTGAAAGGGATGCCAAATTATTAATCAATGAATGGTGGTGCCCAATACTGTGTGAAACCAAAATTTTTATCAAATCTAAATTTTTTTGATGATGGCTTTTTTTCTTTTGCACCTACCATGAGATGTCAATTAAGGATTTGAGATTATTAAAATTCAACTATATCTCAACCCCCACCTAATAGATTATAAGACACAATTGTAAGATGGATCCAGATTTCAGAGAGGTTAAATTGTGAAAAATGAGCATTTTAGAGTTGATGAAATAGAATATTGGAAATAAGAACTCAGAGGGAATTCAATATCCAGTAGAGAAAGACATGAATAATTAAAATATGGTATTTTGAGTGCTTCCCATGTGCTAAGCACTCTGCTAATAAATGATAATGATACAGACATGAGCAAAACAGACACAGCCTCTTCCTTCATGGAGCTGCATTCTAACAGGGAAAACAGACATTAAGTAAAAAACTATTAAATTGAAGTTGTATTTAAAACCAAGAGGCAGGATTAGAGGGAACTGTACTTGTGGACATAACTAGGGGATTTCTTCTAGTCTGTGGGACCTCTGCAATGGCTTCCCTGAGATGGAAGGAAAAACAGGTGCTAGCCAGGCAAAGGGCGGTGCTGGAGGAGGGAACTGAGTTCTAGGTAGAGGGAACAACGTGATAAATGACATACCAAAGGTAAATACAGCGTAGAGAAAGTGAAAGTGCAAATTTTGAAATGACACTAATTCCAGTTTTAACATGGTGATGTTGAGGTGTCTGTTTTCATAGCCAAAAGAGAAGCCCAATAGAGATTTAGATAGTCAGTTCTGTAGACCAAGATAAAAGGACAGAGACTTTTGTTTGGTACCTATTATATGCTAAATTCTGTCCCAGGAACTTCATATGTATATTATATCATTAATCCTCAGATAAATCTGGATGGTAGGCAGTATCCCTATTTCACAGGCTGCAGGCACTGAGGCTTACAAAAGGTTGTATAGCCTCCTCATCATTATAGTTGGTAAGAGGCAGACCTGCGATTTGAATCCACATCTGTCTGACTTGGAAGCCCATCTTCTTCCCCTAATGGTAAAGAGTATGAGCTGCACTCTCTTGGTGGTTTAAATCGGATCTCTACTGTTTCTTAGCCCTCAGTCTCAGTTTTCTCATCTGAAAAACAAGCATTAATAGTTACCTCAGAATTATTTTGAGGAATAAATGAGATAATCCATGTAAAGTGAGTTAGGATAGTGCCTAGCACATAGTATCTGCTCCACAAATATTAGCTGTTGCTATTATGATATTTAATGTGAACACAGCTTTGGACCCTTTTAGGATTATCTAAAAAGAAGTCAGAAGAGAAGGCTGGAGACAGAGTTCTGGGAAACACTAGCAAGTCTGAGGAAGAGGAAATTCAGAAAGAATTTTAAAATAACATGTTTTTTCAAATTTCAATAACCTCAGACTGTAAATAATTTTTTCTTCCACAAACTGTAACAGTATTTCTTCCATTAATGTAGCAAAACGGTATATTCATTCAATTAAAATAGTTTTTTTTAAATCTATATGGCCATTTCTTTTTGTCTTAAGGGAAAGGGGTGGCTCATGATAAATTTCCTGCTAATGTGTAGGAAAATTAGTTTGGTTACCACGTTAATGTAAATATAGCTAATATTTAAATTGTGCAATAAGTTATAAGTTTTTAGAATGTAACTTTTGGGCCAGGCACAGTGGCTCATGCCTGTAATGTCAGCACTTTGGGATCCCTTGAGCCCAGGAGTTTGAGACTAGTCTGGGTAATATAGTAAGACCTCGCCTCTACAAAAAACTTAAAAAATTCGCCCGGTGTGGTGGCATGTGCCTGTGGTCCTGGCTACTTGGGAGGCTGAGGTGGGAAGACTCCTTGAGCCACAGAGGCGCAGTGAGCTGTAATTGCGCCACTGTACTCCAGCCCCGGGCAACAGAGTAAGACCCTGTCTCAAAAAAAAAAAAAAAAAAAAAAAAAAAAACATAAAAAAAAACTTTTGAATGAATTCTATATTTTTAAAAAATGGGAAAATGGCTTTTTTTTTCCACAACGGTTTTGCCACCAGAACACAGGTGTCGTGAAAACTACCCCTAAAAGCCAAAATGGGAAAGGAAAAGACTCATATCAACATTGTCATCATTGGACATGTAAATTCGGGCAAGTCCACCACTACTGGCCATCTGATCTATAAATGCGGTGGCATCGACAAAAGAACCATTGAAAAATTTGAGAAGGAGGCTGCTGAAATGGGAAAGGGCTCCTTCACGTATGCCTGGGTCTTGGATAAACTGAAAGCTGAGCGTGAACGTGGTATCGCCATTGATATCTCCTTGTGGAAATTTGAGACCAGCAAGTACTATGTGACTATCATTGATGCCCCAGGACACAGAGACTTCATCAAAAACATGATTACAGGGACATCTCAGGCTGACTGTGCTGTCCTGATTGTTGTTGCTGGTGTTGGTGAATTTGAAACTGGTATCTCCAAGAATGGGCAGACCCAAGAGCATGCCCTTCTGGCTTACACACTGGGTGTGAAACAACTAATTGTTGGTGTTAACAAAATGGATTCCACTGAGCCACCCTACAGCCAGAAGAGATATGAGGAAATTGTTAAGGAAGTCAGCACTTAACATTAAGAAAATTGGCTACAACCCCGACGCAGTAGCATTTGTGCCAATTTCTGGTTGGAATGGTGACAACATGCTGGAGCCAAGTGCTAACATGCCTTGGCTCAAGGGCTGGAAAGTCACCCATAAGGATGGCAATGCCAGTGGCACCACGCTGCTTGAGGCTCTGGACTGCATCCTACCACCAACTCCTCCAACTGACAAGCCCTTGCGCCTGCCTCTCCAGGATGTCTACAAAATTGGTGGTATTGGTACCGTTCCTGTTGCCCGAGTGGCGAGTGGCGTTCTCAAACCCGGTATGGTGGTCACCTTTGCTCCAGTCAACGTTACAACAGAAGTAAAATCTGTCGAACTGCACCATGAAGCTTTGAGTGAAGCTCTTCCTGGGGACAATGTGGACTTCAATGTCAAGAATGTGTCTGTCAAGGATGTTCATCGTGGCAACGTTGCTGGTGACAGCAAAAACAACCCACCAGTAGAAGCAGCTGACTTAACTGCTCAGGTGATTATCCTGAACCATCCAGGCCAAATAAGCACTGGCTATGCCCCTGTATTGGATTGCCACACGGCTCACATTGCATGCAAGTTTGCTGAGCTGAAGGAAAAGATTGGTCGCCGTTCTGGTAAAAAGCTGGAAGATGGCCCTAAATTCTTGAAGTCTGGTGATGCTGCCATTGTTGATATGGTTCCTGGCAAGCCCATGTGTGTTGAGAGCTTCTCAGACTATCCACCTTTGGGTCATTTTGCTGTTCGTGATATGAGACAGACAGTTGCAGTGGGTGTCATCAAAGCAGTGGACAAGAAGGCTGCTGGAGCTGGCAAGGTCACCAAGTCTGCCCAGAAAGCTCAGAAGGCCAAATGAATATTATCCCTAATACCTGCCACCCCACTCTTAATCAGTGGTGGAAGAACTGTCTCAGAACTGTTGGTTTCAATTGGCCATTTAAGTTTAGTAGTAAAAGACTGGTTAATGGTAACAATGCATCGTAAAACCTTCAGAAGGAAAGGAGAATGTTTTATGGACCACTTTGGTTTTCTTTTTTGCGTGTGGCAGTTTTAAGTTATTAGTTTTTAAAATCAGTACTTTTTAATGGAAACAACTTGACCAAAAATTTGTCACAGAATTTTGAGACCCATTAAAAAAGTTTAATGAGAAAAAAAAATGGGAAAATGAAAAAGCATCATAAAATACCATGGTTTTATGGGCTTTATTTTGTTAAAATCTACTCATCGTCACTATTGTAAAAACTTATTTCAAAGAAAAACAGCTAAGTAATAAAGGCCAAAATTTATTATTAATGAGATTTTTCATTTTAACTAATTTTCAGAGAGAAGAGAAAACTTACTCAGTAAATAACCTTCCTCCAGATAGACCAGGAAGTCCATTCTCTGTCCGTTCTCTAATTAAACAGGCAACAAGGTAAGTTCTTCCCATTCAATTGAATAAAATGTTATATGTCTAAACATCTTGGCACATTTTCTTGTGATTAACGATAAGATTAAGAATTGGCAGGTACAGTGGAAATATATGCCTTCGGTAAAATTTGTCAACTTTTTTGGTGTCATAATTTATATAATGTAATTTTTATGTCATTTATTAAGAGTACTTCTGGGTTTGTAATTTAAATATGGAGAAATATCCATATTTGGTGAGCAAGTGCTGAGAGGAAGTAAGTGCCCTTTCACTGCATAAGTGTGGCATCATTATTGTTCCTTGAAATCAAGTTGGAGATTTGATGTTACATTTAAAGTTTTTATACTTCTTTTTTTTTTTTTTTTGAGATGGAGTCTCACTCTGTCACCCAGGCTGGAGTGCAGTGGCGCGATCTTGGCTCACTGCAAGCTCCGCCTCCTGGGTTCACACCATTCTCCTGCCTCAGCCTCCCGAGTAGCTGGGACTACAGGTGCCCGCCACCACACCTGGCTAATTTTTTTGTACTTTTAGTAGAGACGGGGTTTCACCATGGTCTCGATCTGACCTCGTGATCTGCCTGCCTCGGCCTCCCAAAGTGCTGGGATTACAAGCGTGAGCCACCGCACCTGGCCCTATACTTCTTTATTATCTTCAGAGTAATAGATTTCTGAGAATATACTAATGATAAAGCATAGATTGGTTCTTTGGTTCATATGTTTTTAAAATTCTCTCAATCTATAACACCCAGAAGAATGCAAGTGGACTGTTGTTTCTTTTTATAAATTTATGTACAAGCAATTTCCAAAATAGATTTGAAGAAGCATATTCTGTAATTTGATTTCCTAGGGATAGTTGATTCGCATCCCTACCATTTTTAGGCTATGTGAAACCTTCCAGGCAGTGTGAATCTATCACCTCTTAAAAAGGAGTTCCTGAAAATTCTGTCCATGGAACCATTTCGTTGCTAAAAATTAAAGGAATAGCCTTAAGTAGGTAAGATTAGCACAAAGGGAAACAACAGTAGTTCCCTTCTAGGGGCTTAAGGATTTCTGGAGAAAAAAAGAGTTCCCAACACATTTCAATGGAAATGATTTACTGATCATCTAAAATGTTGTATGGCAGTGAAAATGGGTTGCTAGAATTGGAAAATGTCATTTGCAAATGTTTAGTATTTTTTGTGTTCATAGAATTCTTCAACATTGTGTGAAGATGAGACTTTCTTTAAGCCATAACTATCGTATATGCTGCTGGAAAATGGTATGTTAAAATTATTTTAAAAGCAAGATATTTTTAAATTGTTTTATTGTTTGTATCCATACTTTTGAGTTCAAACAGTTTTCCTCTAAGTCATGTGAGAAATGCTTGTAACATTAATGTTGGTGTAGTCAGAAAAATACCTACCTAGTAGACAAGCGCTGAAAGTTCAGGCTTTTATGTTATAGTTTTATTGTATATGGTTTGTTTTTATTTTTCATGAAGAGGAAAGGATAGGGGAACTGATTGGATTTGAAGTATGTAAAAACATTAGTCATTATAAACCATGATATTATAGTGTTCTATATTTTCATAGCCGTAAAAATAAATTCCTTAATGCTGATTTGGAGGAAGTGATTCTCAGACTTTGATTTCTGTATCTGTATTAATTTAATTACAAAGCTATAAGCTCCTAATTTTTGTCTATAATAGATGTAAAGTTCAGAGGAGAACAGTGACTTTACAAAGATATTAGAACTGAATCTGCTTGAAAAAAAGACTGTTATGGGTATCCACTTCTGGAAAAATTAAAATATAAGGATTTTACAATATTCGACTTCTGAATAAGTATCCAAAATTGCCCTAGAGTCATTAATATTCATTTAAATCTTGTTCTTAGATAACTCTATTTCCTGATATTTTTATTTACTTGGTTTTAGGTACGTGGGATAAATGATAGCAATATACTGCCTTTGGTTTTGAAAGAGTCACTCATACCCAATGTGGGAAGATTTCTTGCCTACTCTGATGACAAAGTACATGCTATCTTTTTAGATGGCATTACTCTAACCCTAAATTGGAATTTCAGCTCTCCTATTGAGAAGAGAAAGGTGGGTATACTTCAGACTTAGATCTATTTTTTATTGGTTATCTGTGGAAAACAGAACAAAGAAAATAAAGTACCACACTATTTTAGTTCATTTTTTGAAGTATAAAATTTGTCAAGAGGCTTTACTGATCTCTTTGGATTTCCTAGCAAAAATCAGAATGATTTGACAAATAGTCATTTTTCTAAAGATAACTGATTATAGAGAAAGGGATTAGTATTTTCATTTGCTTTGATAATTACCTATATGAGTGGTGGTTACATAACACCCATATCTCATGTAAACAACATTTAAACTGTTGCATCTTTAATGATTCCTCTACTTATTTCTTTAAGTTAATGAAGTTAGAATAGGTTATTTATGTTCTTTTTTGCAGTTCTAAAATGATAAAACTTATTTTTCCACTTCTTAAGGTAAATCAAGGTCTTAACTTAGGTTGGTGTAAGTTAACTTTTCCTGATGGACAAGATCAGTTAATTCAAATTGAACACCCTGAACCATATGAAAGGTACTGAAAAGCAATTTTAAAAATTATTTTTATGTTTTACTTTTAACTAACAGAGAAGAAGCAATAAGCATTATTTAAGTGTTATATATATTTTTAGTTTTTCCATGTGGATAATAATGAAGGCATTTCAGTCGTTTCAGAGTTGATAGTTGTACTTGTGTTTAGCATAACTAAATAGATCAAGTCAGCTTTTTTTTTTTTTTTTTTTTGAGACAGAGTTTTGCTCTTGTGGCCTGGTCCGGAGTACAATGGCACGATCTCGGCTCACCGCAAACTCCGCCTCCTGGGTTCAAGCGATTTTCCTGCCTCAGCCTCCCAAGTAGCTGGGATTACAGGCATGTGCCACCATGCCCAGCTAATTTTTGTATTTTTAGTAGAGATGGGGTTTCTCCATGTTGATCAGGCTTGTCTTGAACTCCCGACCTCAGGTGATCTGCCCACCTTGGCCTCCCAAAGTGCTGGGATTACAGGCATGAGCCACCATGCCCAGCCTTCAAGTCAGCTTTAATCATTTCATTTGTATTCAAGTAACTTTTCAAAATGAAATGTGTTATAGACATACTGATTTGCTGTGGAAGCTGGATATGGTCAGCTGTGTTAACAATTAACTAATCCTCTAACCAATTTGAAATAAGGTTTGCAACCACAAATAACTAAAATTGTGTATATTTCTATAAAGTGGATAAAATTACCCAATGATTACTCTTAAAATGGGGAAGATTCTTCAGCTTTTTATGAATTTTTTTCTTTTGGTTTATCTAATTTTTTACAGTAATTCTACTTGTGATAGTCTTGACATTTTAGTGATTTTACTTGAGAATATTCACAAAAGAATTGCTTTTTATTACCTCTGGAATGTATTTTTCTGTTGGGTTTTATTGTGTTTCAGTCTAAGTGCTCATTCATTGCTATTAATGATTTGCCTCAAAAAAGATAGTTTCTTTAGCAAACATTTCTGTTGATTCAGCCAATCATTTCAGATCATTCATTTTATTAAACTTGATACTTGTTTTAGATACGTAGTAAGTTACATATAATTATACATATGCATACAAGCATATGTGTATATGCATTAGCAGGTGTTTTTTGGTTTAAATTTTAGTAAGCAAATGCTCACTTAGTCTTATTATGTGTCGATATTTTTTGATAAAACTTAAACGCATTTTACTTTGAAAAACTAAAAGAATTAGAACATTTAAAATTGAACTTTAAATGAAATCCAAATATCACCTTTATTTTGATTCTTAAATGTCACTTGTATTAATCACAAATATAAGTAAATCATTTTATTCTTGATGAATAATGGAAAAAACTTGGCTTTTCTATGACCAGGGAAAAATATTTTGAGAATTGCCCAGTAAATGCTTCACTTTAACATTTTTTCTTTATCCTTTTTTCCCAAATTGTCTAATTATTTTTACATTGGTTTATAATTTTATAATGTATTCATTTTTCAAGTATTTCTTTTAATGTATTCACTTTAGATATGTGACAGCAGTAACATCATGGTGCAGGAGACTGACCCAGACTAGTCCCAGAGAGATGCCCACTCATTCATCATCTTCTGTTCTCCAAGGAAATTGGTATTTTTCTTTTAAACTTAATCTGTTTAGAAGAGCTAATACTTTAAAAAAATTAAAATGTCAAACAGTAAACTGAGACTTTTTTTCCTAAAAAAAACTTTCTTAGTTTTGAATATGTTTAACTCCTAAAGTATTTTTGATAGCTTAAGCTTGAAAATAATTTATTTCTAATCAGACATCTAATTTATTACATTTCATCATGTTCTATTTTACCTAAAGGTAAGAAAACCTTGCATTGACAACTTAACATGAAAATGAGTGGCTCTTTTTATGTGACAAATTCATCCTGAAAACTTTATGGAAAAATTTAAAAGGGATTCTTAAATTTTTAGTAATGTTGAAGGAAATAAAAGGTTTAATAACATAAGCTTTCAGAGAACATTGATTTTTAAATAATTTGTCATATTAGTTATTTCCCCCAAATTAACTGGCAGATCAAATAAAGCAAGTATTTTAGTCCCTCCTGTGTGCTTTTCAGTGTGCAGGGTACTAGAACTGGGCTTCAAGGGAACTTTTTGTGAAAATATAAGACATTTTAGGGAGGAAATAAGGGCAGAAGTAAAAAGGATATTTTCGCCTGTGGAGACAGAAGATAGTTTTTATGGAACATATGCTATCTATTAGTATATAGTATGAGTTTTGAGGGCTAGGAATGGATCTTATAATAAATAGGAGTTCAGACCTGATGGAATTAGAAGGTCCTAAATGGAAAAATGATAGGAAGAAAGGTCATTCGAAGATTAGTGTCACTGAGAGTCTAACCTGAATATATGGGAAGACAGGGATACCAGGAACAATTTGGGAAGCTTTTTAAGTAAGTTTTATGAGGGGACCTGACATAGTGTAGTGATACAAAATGTAAACATTAAGCCAATTTTTGTTACCTTTTCCTAAGTCCTTTCTTAGAACAAATCAAATCATATCAGTAAGCGTTATTTGACTATCTCAGGTATCTAAGGATCCAGCTTTGCAGATCCCTCATCCTTTAGCTGTAGCCTGTTTGAAAGCAGAAAAGTTGCCAAAGTAAGTAGCAAAAAACAATTGTGATGGAAGGAAAATTGTACTTGTCTATAAAACCGTCACTTCACCATTGCTTAGCTGGCAGTTTGTAAAATATCATCAGCCTTTTTATTTGAAAGCTGAGAAGAGGCTGTCAATACACACTAAAAACTGCAAGTAGAGATTGGTGATAGCAGCTAAAGGTGAAAGTAACTAGGAACAGCAGAGGCAAGATAAAGAAATTGAGGAGTAGTTCCATTCCCCTTATAAAGCCTTAGGTATCTCCACTTCGGTTTTTCTTATCAAAGCGGGTAGGTTGAAGGAAGAAACAAGATTGTACAATAAAAAGCTACCTAAGTTGTATTCTAGTATTTTTTTCCACCACACCCTCCATTATTAGCTTATTAATTCAACTTTTTAGTTAAAAATTGTACATGTTTCATAAAAAGTTCATTCATTATGTGAGCAATAACAATAAAGGTATTGTTTCTTACATCCAGAAAAATGTGTCGGGTTTTTACAAAAAAAAAAAAAAAGACATTTTGCAATAATGAACAATCAGCTGGTTATTGGAGTAAGTTGTATCTAAGTTCTTTGCCACAGGTGTTTAAAATTATGAAATTTCTTTTCATTCTCTATCCATAGGCTGGAGTACAAGGGAAAAGAGTACAAGCTGATAAGGAGGTGCATGTGATCTGTCGTAGTAAAGCCAATAAAGCAGACAAGTCACACACCCTACTACGAACTGTGAAGATTTTTCTAGTGACTTGAATATTTTGGACTAATGTCTTCATTAATTTTGCAGAGAGCTAGTCAAGTTACAGTTTGTAGTTGTATGCCATTGCTCATATTTCACTCTAAGTTGATAAGAAAAAGGATAAAGAAGAGACACTTAGGGGTTCTGCTGGAGATGTATATATTAACCCTCTACTCCATACCGGTTGTCCCACTATATTTCTATAGAACATGGTAAGAGCCAATGTTTATCATGTTAACCCTTTGTGCTTAAAAAAACAATGAAATAAGTAGGTAGTCTATTCCAGAAGGAATTTAATAAAAAATAGTTGTTTTGACACGTAATTCAACTATTTAAAAACTTGGATCTCCCATACCATCCATTCCTAAAGAGTTCCATATAAATGAGGTCTTAATATATGCACAAGTACGGAAAAATAAAAAACCCTTTCTTCTGAGAGAAACTAGGTAGGAAGAGCAGGAAGTTAAATAGTTCAAGAGAAGATATTACAAATAAGTATGTGATTAATTAATATGCTATAGGAATTCAAGGAAGGAGAGAGCACTTCTTTCACAGAAGGAATGGAATTTTAGTAGGTTTTTAAAGTTTGAGTAAACTTTAGGGAGGAAAGTAGAGTGTATGCTAGGTTAGTACTAAGAAGTAACAGGAAGGCCCATTATCCTCAAACGTCAATATTTGATTACAAATTCCTTGAATTGGATTTACAAGGGGTAGACTTTTATTCACTTACCTTTAAAGGCACTCAGTATCAGTTGAGTCAAGTTGATTTGTTGCTAAATAAAGGTAACATAAAGAGAATTCTTCTGCGTTCTTCCATTTAAAATTCTAACCTTTATGAAAAAAAAGTCAGGTATGCTTATTTGAAATACCATGAATACAAAAGAACTGAATGAATTTTTTTCTTTTTCCTTGGACAGGTCTGTTGCTTCTGAACTTGAAAAGATACAGAAGTTTAACTGTATCCTTTAAACAGAATGCACTGTCCTACATAATTACTCTGTTTCATTCTAGGCTTAATTCATGACTTCAGTACTTTGTGAATATTAATCTATACTTAATATATTGCTAACCTTTATTGAGTCAGCAAATACCTAAGATTGTAATTTAAGATGGATCTTGTCCATAAAAGGTATAGCATGTTAACATTTTTACCTTTCTTTGAGTTTAAATTGGGCAAAGAACAGTTAATTAGGGTTAAGGTCTCCTTTGGAGGCTTTTAATTATATTATAAAATTTTAACTGTTTAAGACCTCTTTTTTTAATGAAATATTTCATTCTGTACATTCTCACCCAATTCATCTAAATTTGTTTTCTCTTGTGGTTTTTCTCTAATCTTATTCAAATAATAAGTTCTGTAGTGGGCCGGGTGTGGTGGCTCACGCTTGTAATCCCAGCACTTTGGGAGGCCGAGGCGGGTGGATCACGAGGTCAGGAGATTGAGACCATGGTGAAACCCCGTCTCTACTAAAAATACAAAAAATTAGCCGGGCGTGGTGGCAGGCGCCTGTAGTCCCAGCTACTCGGGAGGCTGAGGCAGGAGAATGGCGTGAACCCGGGAGGCGGAGCTTGCAGTGAGCCGAGATCGCGCCACTGCACTCCAGCCTGGGTGACAGAGCGAGACTCCGTCTCAAAAAAAAAAAAAAAAAAAAAAGTTCTGTAGTGAACAGGTTTTTCATTCTAAATCTTTTTAAATTAAAAATAGACACTACACAGATTCCTTATAATCCTGTCATCCTACTCTTTAATTCCCATATCATTTCTTCACTTAAAGAAATGTTACTGAAATTTTCATTTCCTCTTTACCACCAAACCTCCACCCAAACACACACATACACACTCTGTTCTCTTTCCCCCTCCCTTATACTGTAATTAGTTTCTTCATCTACAAGGAGCAGACTTGATAAGCCTTGCAGTTCCAACTGTATTTTGAATCCAAGAGGTCTTCCAGCTGAGAAATATTTTAATATGAAGCCTATGCTTTCTGTATATAAAGATATTTATATAGTGAAAAATGTGGGGAAAACCTCCTTAACTAAGCAACTTAGTGCTACTAGAGAATAGTGGTATCCTAAACCAGATTTCTAACAAGAAAAATGAACAGTCTTTTGATCATTATAAACCAGGATCTTCAGAAACCTTGCTAGGAGAAGTTAATGAAAATAGAGTATCAATAGCATTGAAAAAAACCTCTGAAATCCTTCACGATATTGACTGTCTTCTATCAAACTCTAAAAAGTGAAAAATTGAATTATTGCAACATATTATTAAAGTTTAAGGATTTTGTTTCAAGTGACTGGTATAAAATTACTAGTAAGCCAAGATATTGTACGTATTACCCCTGCACAATGATTGTGAAAGAACTGACATTTAACTTTGAAGGTATTTTTATTTAACTTGTACTTAAAATATGTATTTATATTTTAATAATAAATAACTATTTTGAAGTTTTGAACTGTTTCACATTTAATTCTTATTTCAGATTAACAAGAAAAAAATTTGTAACATTATAAAGTTGTTGCTGTTTTTATCTTGTGGAGCATTCACTATTAATCTTCAGGTTTTTTCATTTTGTTTGTTTTTACTGTTTGAGATACGGTCTTGCTTTTGTCACCCAGGCTGCAATGCAGTGGTGCAATCATAGCTCACTGCAGCCTTGAACTTGTGGGCTCAAGGGATCTTCCCACCTTAGCCTCCCGAGTAGCTGGAACCACAGACATGTACCACCACGCCTGGCTAATTTTTAAAAATATTTTTTGTAGAGACAGGAATCTCCCTATCTTGCCCAGGCTGGTCTTGAACTCCTGGCTTCAAGCTATCCTCCTGCCTCCGTTTCCCAAAATGCTGGAATTACAGGTGTGAGCCACTGCACCCGGCCTCTTTTTTTAAAATATGCAGAATTGTGCATTTGTTCACTTGCTATTTGGTCCCTTTACTCCAAGTATTTTTCAATACAGCTATAAGACAAGAACTAGATCTCAAAAACAAAAACGGAGACAAGTAACATTGTAAACTAAAAATCAGGCACTTTGGCAAAGACTGTATCTAAACTGTCTCATGAGCCAGATACTTTCTTTCAAACACAGGAAAAGATTTATGCTGCAAAGTGTTTTAACAGAAATGAGCTCACCAAAAGTGCTATTTATTATAAGCTTGTCTATTAGGAAAGAACAAAACCACATATCTATAAAGACGTCAAGATTACACCAAACACAACCAGAAATGTTCAATTTTCTGATTTCTATAAACGACCTGGCTCTTCAAATAGAAGGGAAGCAGTAACAGAGAAAACGAGAAAAATGGGGAGAAGACTGTAGATCAGGAATGATAATGTCACCAAAGGCACAATGCCTTTTTTTTTTTTTTTTTTAGTTCCTCTGACACTGGGTTCCTTCACATTTCAATTCTCAAACACGTACCATTTCCTCATAAGGGCCTTCCTTACTACCTGACTAAAGTTAGCATCTCCCAAGTCTATTACATCACCCTATTTACTTCCTTTATAGTACTTACTACAATCTGTCTAGCTTGTTTCCTTGTGGCTTACACCCTCCACTAGAACTTGAGCTCCATAGTCATTCTGTAGCACACTGAGAGCACTCTGTTTGTATAAATGAATCAGTAAGCTGGGCACAGTGGCTCACGCCTGTAATCCCAGCACTTTGAGAAACCAAGGAGGGGGATCACTTGGGCCCAGGACTTCAACACCAGCCTGGGCAACATAGCGAGATGCCCGTCTCTACAAAAAACTTAATTACCTGCACGATGGCATGTGCCTGTGGTCCCAGCTACTCCAGAGGCTGAGGCCGGAGAATCCCTTGAGCCCAGGAGATCAAAGCTGCAGTGAGCTATGATTGCACCACTGCACTCCAGCCTGGGTGACAGAGGGAGACCCTGTCTCAAAAAAAAAAAAAAAAAAAAAGGCATCTACAGGCAGTAGACTGACTACAGACAAAAGAACTATTATTACACTGTTCGGGTTTGCATGAAGCCATCTATGTTGTTCCTCAATAGCTCCATAAGGCCTAGATTATAAGACTTTGTACCACACTGCAAAAGGGTAATGCCAAATTATTACTGCATTCAGAAGGAGAAAATTTGTCCTTAACATGGCTAAAAGCACTCGAAATTATAAATACATTTGCTGAGAGATACTTTAAATTCATTTAAGGTATGTGGGAGTTAAAAGGTGTTTAATTTTCCCTGTCAGTTGGGTCTTTTACATTGGCTAAGAACCAACAGTGTGACAAGAAATCAGTTCTATGATTGAGAAACTCTAAGATTCTGGGGGTGGCCTAGGAGTTTACTTTGAGATTGAAGTTTATTTTCTATGGTCAACTGTATAATTACGATGATACCACCCCTTGCTTTCCATCTGACACTTGGTTTGAGAAACTGTAGGTAGGAAAGGGAAAGAAGAATGTCCCTCGTTGGGCCTCTTCTTTTGGGCCTGTGCCTCCTAGAGTCAAATGTCAAGCTGGTATTTCCTTGGTGCTAAGAGAGCAACCACCACTCTGAGGCAGAGACGGGATGGGACCTAGCCAAAGTCCCAGTAAACAAACTATCTTGTAAGCGCGATTTAATTAGGGTCAAAGTACTCTGTATGGACTTGCTTTTTCGACTTCTGAGGATTTAGTAGTCATGATTAAGAGTTGTCACGCTCCTGCGGTCTACAAACAGCAGCTCCACAACATCCGCCCGCATCGTGGCAAAGAATTATCAAGAAATCCCCAAGGGGGCGGTGAGGAGCCGCCGGTCGGCCAGGTCGCCCGGTCCCTCAGTCTGGTGAAAAGCTCCGTTGCCCACCCTGAGGGGTTCGCGGAAGGAAGTTGGCAGTATCGCTGCACCTTCGAGACGCGACGGCCGAGGCTCCTAGCTCAAGCTTCTGGTAGTAAGGCCTGTGTGCCTGGCATTCGGGGAGGCCACTTTTCTGTCCCCAGCTTCCGGGCCACCACTTGGGTGCGTCGTGGGGATGTCGGCAGCTACGTTTGCGGCACGGCTCCGGCTAAACTGAAAAACGAATCCTCAGGTTTGACAAAAGTAAACTAAAAAGACACTTTTCTCCTCTCACTCTGACGTCCCAAAAGTTTCCTTTTTAGGGGTCGGGGCCTACGGTGGGCGAGGAGAAACTCGAGGTATCTACCCACCGCACCAAACAGTACTCATGCGTCGCTTCCTTTCGACTTGGAGTTGGCCAGTATCCCGGCGTCCTCTCCGCCGAGGCTGCGGTCTGAAGCCACTCTGGCCGGCAGCCGACGTCTCTATGGCTCCGACCGAGGGGCGGAGCCGCTGCTCGAGGGGCTGCTGGTTTGAACTCAGAGAACCCGGGTTGGGTACGGCTGAGCCGCTGCGAGGGAGTGAGGGGAGGGGGCCGGATGGACGCCGCGGAACTGCGTCCTGAGGTAGGAGACCGGAGGTGGGGACCACTGAGTCTGATGTCTGGAGGGTCCGGTTGCGGGTCGGAGGGCGTGCTGGAAGAGCCGGCACGCGGGAGCCAGGAGCCTGCTGCGTGCGTGTGACCCACGAGCTGGCACTGTCCCGCGGCCCTGGGGTCTGCGAGGAGCGCTGGCGCCGCCCTCCGGCTTCGCGCTTTTTCCAGATCCCTAGAACCCCAGCCCTCCGCCTATGCTCCGCGCCCCTGGCCCAGGGTAGGGTTCTGGGAGTTGCCGAAGGAGCCCATTGCTGTCCTTAACCGGTTGTAAGAGCCTTTCGCGCCCCGGAGCCCTTGAGGCTTGAATGCTGAGAGTGTGACATGTTTCTTTCCCTGCAGCCTGGCCCATTTTTTTAAATGACATTTAAAAAATTATTGCATCACACCAGACTCAGAAAAGGATGTCTGGGAACTTCTGAGGCTTGAAGCATGTTGAAATACAGAATTTTGTTTTATTTGTAATGGGCATAGGAACTAAACATTTTAAGTGCAGACATCTGATGGCTATAAAAAGTTGCAGTGAAAGTAAGCAAGATTTGTGTTTCCTTTCTTTGTCAGTTAGTTGCATCAGATTTGGCATCTGCTTTTGTCATTTTTCCGTTAAAGAAATTAAATATATTAAGTTTACAGCAACTACAGTTCAGTGAAGAGGACTTACTCGTAAAGCATAATAAAGGCAGTTTCTTGAATTTGGACCATGTTTTGACCTTGGGTTTTTGCATATAATGTGTAAGGTTGGTGGGGAAGGGGGAAGGTTAAAACAGATGACATTTACTTAGAGAATGTATCAGCTCTTATTTGTTTTGACAGAAATAATGTCTAAGATTATTAGCAAACAATACATGATAGCGTATAATTAAAGTGACCAGCTAATTATATGTGGAATTCAGGAAGCAGAAAAGTACTGCAATGTATACTCTGAAGGCCTCAAAGTTACTGGTATTTGTTATAAGGGGGATGGGGTGTGACAAAGTTTGGCCATTGCAGAAAGTGGCTTCTGCGAGTCATAGGGAGGAATTTATAATATGTCAGTTATGTCAGAGAAGTTATCCCAAACAGTATCTTTAGTTCATAGGCTGAGGATTTATTATGTGATTACCCCTTGTATTGGTAAAATGGAATATTTATTAAATACCTTGAGCACATTGGATTTTAAGCATGACAAGTTTAAAAGAGATCACTACTCTTAAGGAACCTTATCAACAAAAGTGAATATGTAAAATAAACTTAAAGCTTATGAATTTAGGAGGTTCGGGAGTCCGTTTTATTTGTAGGGGGAGGAATAGGAAATGGAAAAGGAAATAAAAAGTTTAAGAAGAAAAATGGGTACCCTTAGGTGTATTATTCAGAGACAATAAGTAATACAGGAAGAACACTTATTAAATTTCTCTTTTGCTAATACTCAGACTCTGAGCCAGATGTTAAATATCTGCACCAAAAGTTGGAGTAGAATAGATGCCAGAAATTTGGGGTTCTGGAACTGCAATTATACCTTCCTTAAAAATAGAAATAGTACTCTTCTACATATCTATTGTGTAATAAATTACACCAAAACTTAAAGGCTTAAAATAGTAGACAGTAGGGGCCGGGCGCCGTGGCTCACGCCCGTAATCCCAGCACTTTGGGAGGCCGAGGCGGGCGGATCACGATATCAGGAGATTGAGACCATCCTGGCTAACACGGTGAAACCCCGTCTCTAATAAAAATACAAAAAAATTAGCCGGGCGTGGTGGCGGGCGCCTGTAGTCCCAGCTACTCGGGAGGCTGAGGCAGGAGAATGGCGTGAACCCGGGAGGCGGCGCTTGCAGTGAGCCGAGATCATGCCACTGCACTCCAGCCTGGGCAACAGAGCGAGACTCCATCTCACACAAAACACAAACAAACAAAAAAAACAGTAGACAATAATTTTATTCTTTCTGTGGGGTCAAGACTTAGCTGGCGGTTCTGGCCCAGGGTCTCATGAAGTTGCAGTCAGGATGTCGGCAGTGGCTGTGGACATCTGAAGGGCTGACTGGGGCTGAAGGATCTGCTTCCAAGTTCACTGTGAGCTTTTTCCTTCCTCTTTCATCAGCAAGCTGTTTTGTACTTTCCATTGATAAAATGGCATTCGCATTATACCCATTATGTATAATGTATGTGTTCCTATTCGTAAACCATGATACAGTTATTTGTAAACAGTAAATTTTCCTTGTTGAGGTCGCTTTAAATTTGGATCATCATGTAAATACTTCAAGTAATCTTTTGATTTTTCACTTTGCTCATGACACTTTATTAGCAAACTAATCCTTTTAAAATCTGAATTCATCATGTAAAATGTAGGGTTAGTAGGTTTGGTGTGGTAGTTTCTGCCTGTAGTCCCAGCACTTTGGGAGGCCAAAGTGGAAGGATCACTTGAGGCCAGGAGCTGAAGACCAGCCCGAGCAACACAGTGAGACCCCATCTCTACAAAACACTTTAAAAACAAAAATTTAGCCAAGTATAGTTGTGCATTTCTGTAGTACTAGCTACTCAGGAGGCTGCAGCAGGAGCCCATGAGTTCAAGGTTACAGTGAGCTATGATCGTGCCACTACACTTCAGCTTGGGCAACAGAGATACCTTGTCAAAAAAAAAAGTAAGCCGGGCGCAGTGGCTCACGCCTGTAATCCTAGCACTTTGGGAGGCCGAGGCGGGCGGATCACGAAGTCAGGAGATCGAGGCCATCCTGGCTAACACGGTGAAACCCCGTCTCTAGTAAAAATACAAAAAATTAGCCGGGCATGGTGGCGGGCACCTGTAGTCCCAGCTACTCGGGAGGCTGAGGCAGGAGAGTGGCGTGAACCTAGGAGGCAGAGCTTGCAGTGAGCCGAGATCGTGCCACTGCACTCCAGCCTGGGCAAGAGAGCAAGACTCCATCTCAAAAAAAAAAAAAGTAAGGTTATTAACATTTAAATATATATTGTGATTATTAAAAATTGCTTCATGACTGAAAGAAAATATAATGCACTGGCTTTATAAGGACATCATGAAATTTGCAGTTAAGTGGATATTGGCTTTTTATTTTTGTCTTCCTTCTGGAATGAGGGTTGAAAATAAATTTGTAATTGGGTCAGGCTCAGTGGCTCACTCCTGTAATCCCAGTGCTTTGGGAGGCCGAGACGGGAGGAACACTTGAGGCCAGGAGTTTGAGACCAGCCTGGACAACAAAGGGACCCTGTCTCTTCAAAAAAAAGAAAAAAGAAAAAATTGCCCAAGCTTGGTGGCACTTGCCTGTAGTCCCAGCTACTCAGGAGACTGAGTCAGGAGAATTGCTTGAGCCTAGGAGTTAGAGGCTACAGTGAGCTAGGACCATGCCCCTGCACTCCAGCCTAGGCAACAGAACAAGACTTTGTCTCTAAAAAAAGAAAAGAAAATTTGTGATAATATATAAACAAAGATTGAGTGGCAGCAGAGCTTTTGTGTTAGGCGTCTGTGTAGTCTGTGCCCAGCCTAGGTTCTTCTCATACCTGAATGGCCTTCTTTCTCCTTAGGGCTAACTTACAGGCCATACTTTACTGAAGGAGGGGAATATTGCTGCGGCTGCTCTGGGTTGGCCATTAATTCAAGTTTTCAGTGTCCCTGCTTCAGTCCAGCTAAATGGATAAGGGCATTTATTTTTAGTTGAAAGGGACATTTTATCAACTTTAAAGTTATATGCATTAAATATTTAAATATGTTGACTTCTTTATCCATTCAGGTGTTGAATGTTTGTTTTCTAAAGGAGACAATGATTCATAATTTGTGACACTATAAATCCTGAGGTTTATAGAAAGGATTCATGACTTTGTAATGGAGGTATCTTTTGCATTTTTTGTATTTTGGTCACATCTCTTGGTTGAGAGTACCTGGAAATCATTATTTCCAGATCCTGGAAGAATCTATAGAAAGTAATCCATCTTAATGCTTTAGAGAACAATTTTCATTATTGCAAATGATCAAGAATGAGCATTGTTGTAGACTCCATTATCATTTAAAAAATAGTTGTTATCTGCAAAGTAAGTATGCTTCACATAAGGAATCTGCATAAGTTATTTCTTGTGTCTATTATTACATAACTATGAACAAATTGTTTTTATGTTATACAATAAATTTGATTTATGAGATTGGATGTAATTTTATTAATACCAATTAGTGTTATATATTTAATGTGTTTATTAATATATATTTATAATGTTATACTTTTTTATTACCTTTTTAAAATTACACTTTTAAGAGGCTGACTTTAACAATCAAGTATGAGTTGTTTAATTATTTCTGGCTTTAACTTTTCAAAGTAGCTTTATTGGTTTTATGGTCATAATAGTAAGACATTGAAATTTTTCAAAAATTCAAAAAAGGAAAAAAAGTAATGATTACATTTGTAAGCCCACCACTGAGAAACAAACCAAATGAACAGCCTTCCAGATTTTTTAATAGACCTGTATATATTTTTTTAACAAAAATGTAATTTTTTACATATTATTTTATAGGTTATCTTTTAAATTTTAATACTTAATGAACAGCTTTCTATGTCAGTAAATATGAGAATAAGTATTTTTTAATGGCTGCATATTTGTGGAATTTATTTCACTAGTGCCATATTTCAGACATATACATTATTTTAAAATTTTTCTTGTAAACAATGCTATGCTGAACATTCATATATAGCTGTTCGTATTTATCTAATTATTTCCTTATTTTCCTAGAATTGGAAATGTAGCATCAAAAGTGTTTGCTTATTTTTTGTGGTTTTTGATACATAGTCAAATTGACCACGAGAAAGTTTATACCAGTTTACACTCTTGTCAATAATCTTTGAGAGTGATCATTATTTCCCTACTCCTACTATCACAGAGTATTAGTAATCTTTTGTCAGTCTTACATTGAAATCTCATTGTTATAATTTGAATTCAACTGATTACTAATAAAATTGAAATCTTTTCATATTTTTTGACCATTTGTATTTCTTTTCCAAATTGTCTTTTTATGTACATTGCCCACATTATTATTAGGATGCTTATTTCTGTATTAATTTTAAGAGCCCTTAATACATTAGGGCTACTAATCTTTCTCTGTCATAAATGTTCTAAATTTCCTCCATTTATTTGTCTTTAACTTTGCCATGCAGAAACTTTACTGTGTAGTCATGCCTATCAGATTTTTAAAAATAATTTTGAGCTCTTCTAGCTAAAAGCTTTACATTATTGTGTAGTCATGCCTATCAGATTTTTAAAAATATTTTTGGGCTCCTCTAGTTAGCTGGACTATGTAGAATTCTATTGACAAATGCATATAAATATCCTAAATTTGATAACCCAGTTGATTACAAAAGCTGTCTAACCATGAAAGTTTTCCAGGCAGCTAGTCAACCAAACTGATTCCCTTTCTTAATTTAATCAGAGAAATGGTCTGTATTGTAAAACATGGGGTGTGACATTTTAAAATCTAAAGTTGTTTATATAAAATTACATTATACAGACTGAAAGTTGGTTATCCAAACTAGGTTTGTCTGATGATTGATTTTCTTCAGTGGTATTTAGTAATTATAGCCTTTTCTACCTACTGATTACCAGTATGGACAGGTGATATCCTGTTCAATGTAATATATCTGGGAGGTTCCTCTTCCAATCCATTGTGAAGGAAGATAGAACCCATGTTCTTCTATACAGATGTTCCTTTACTTATGATGGTGTCCATGTCCTGATAAACCCGTCGTAAGTCAAAAATTACATAAGCTGAAAATACATTAACACCCACAAACCCACTGTAGAGTCAAAAAAATAATAAATTGAACCATCGTAGGTTGAAACCATCTGTATATACTGAAAAGGCCACATACTGTTCTGTCTTCTCCAGCCTTGCAGCTTGAGTGTGGTCATATGACCTAGACTTAGCCAATCAGACACATACCTTACCCCGCTCCGAATTTTGTATTGAGAGCAAGGAAACAAATAACTGCCAAGAATCTTTTATAGCAGCAGCAGACAGGGCAGCACTGGCAGCAATGCCATTGGAAATACCTGGTGACAGGAGTTTGGGCAGTGCAAGCGGGTCTTGGTGGCAGGGAAATCTTCATCCGAACAGTTGTCTGGTGTCCTTTTTTTTTTTTTTTTTTTTTGAGACGGAGTCTTGCTCTGTTGCCAGGCTGGAATATAGTGGCGCGTTCTGCTCACTGCAACTTCTGCCTCCTGGGTTCAAGCGATTTTTCTGCCTCAGCCTCTCAAGTAGCTGGGATTACAGGCACACGCCATCACGCCCGGCTAATATTTTTGTATTTTTTTTTAGTAGAGATGGGGTTTCACGGTCTCTGATCGTTGGTCAGGCTGGTCTTGAACTCCTGACCTCGTGATCCGCCCGCCTCGGCCTCCCAAAGTGCTGGGATTACAGGCGTGAGCCACCGCCCCCGGCCTGTGTCTGGTGTCATTTTAACTGAAGGTCTTGAGGGATAGTTTTGAAGCCTGGTTTTCAAAACCTGACAAGTCTGTGATTTCCCCATTTCCTTATTTGTTGTTGTTTTTCAGACAGGGTCTCACCCTGTCATTTAGGCTGGAGTGCAGTAGGGCGATCGTAGTTCTTTACTGCAGCTTCAAACTCCTAGACACATGTGATCCTTCTACCTTAGCCTCCCGAGTAACTAGGACTACAGGTGTACGCCACCATGCCTGGCTATTTTTTTTTATTTCTAGTACAGACAGTCTGTGTTGCCCAGGCTGGTTTCAAACTCCTGGACTCATGCAATCCTCCTGCCTTGGCCTCCCAAAGTGCTGGGATTACAGGTGGGAGCTACCACACCTGGCCTCAAAAATTTTAATAAATTTTTTTTTACTTATACAAAACTGTTTTTGTCCTTCCTTGCACTTGGAACCATAGTTGATAACGAGATCTGGGTCAAATATTACATCATTCCTCTACCAATTCAGAATTATGTACACATTTCTCCCCACCATATACATACTGGGTCTGGTTCTCGATTTTGTATTCACCTTTATGTACTCACATTATGCTACTTTTTTTCAAAAGTTTATTAGCATGTACTCTTTCAAATGAAATTTAAAATTATTTTGTGAAGTTCCTAGAAGAAAATCCCTTTATGATTTTGATTAAAATTGCATTAAATTTATAGATTAATTTGGAGAGAATAACACCATCAGTGTTGTCTTCTTATGCAAAAAAAAAAGATCTGGCTTGGGTATCAGTTAGGATCCATCAAAGAAGCAGAACTACTTTGTGAGCTAAAGACCTATGAAATTATGGGAGGTGGTAGAGCAATCTGCAGACTTGCCTCTGAGTCTCTTGTTCAGCCTGAAGTTGCTGCAGATCAACTAGACTGGCAGTCAGACAGGGATACTGGATGTGGATGAGAGAAAGGACAAACTGAAATCCTTGGGGACAAAATGGAACCTGCATCAGTCTCTCACCAACCCTAGTTTTGATGCCTGAGTAACCTGCAGGAGAGGATGACACTTTCGATGTCAGAGCTGCACTTGTGGGCCCAGGATTTGGAGAAGTGGAGAGAAGGTCTGATGGGAGTTGAAGGAGCTGCAGGTCCAGCTTCTTCCCCATGCCAGCAAGGTGAGCTAACAGATCAGCAGCACATTCAAGCTTCACAGTGTGCTCTGCATTGACCTTCACGGTGTAAAAAATATGACTTGCTTCATTTGTGAGTTCCATATAATGTCTCCTGTAGCCAACAGTACCCAGAAATATATAAGGAAGGGAATTCTGGGAAATGTTTTTAAGTCTGAGTTACCGGAGTTGATACAGTACAAAGCCATTAGAGCTCTAGTTAATTGATATTTTTCATCTTTTAATAGAGTTTTGTTGTTTCATTCTTGCTATTTTAATTCTTGGCATTTTGAGTTGCTGTTGTGAATGTTCATTTTCCCATCTTTCTTCTTATTATTATTGCTATTATATTGAAAAATTGTTTTAGTTCATATCGTGAACTAACCACATTTTTCAACTTAAATTCCAACAGTTTTGTGTTGGTTCTCTTGGGTAGGCCATCATTTCACCTGCAAACTAATGTAATTATCTTTTCCTTCCTGATAATGTAATGACACATTTTCTTCCCTCCCTCTCCCGCCTTTATTCTTTTTCCTCATTACATTGATTAAAACTGCCAGAACAATGTTATAATAGCTATACTGTTTCTGGCTTTTTTTTTTTATTATACTTTAAGTTCTGGGGTACATGTGCAGAATGTGCAGGTTTGTTGCATAGGTATACACGTGCCATGGTGGTTTGCTGCACCCATCAACCTGTCATCTACATTAGGTATTTCTACTAATGCTATCCCTCCCCTAGCCCCCCACCCACCTATAGGCCCTGGTGTTGCCCTCCCTGTGTACCCTCCCTGTGTCCATGTGTTCTCATTGTTCAACTCCCACTTATGAGTGAGAACATGCGGTGTTTGGTTTTCTGTTCTTCTGTTAGTTTGCTGAGAATGATGGTTTCCAGCTTCATCCATGTCCCTGCAAAGGACATGAGCTCACCCTTTTTTATGGTTGCATAGTATTCTGTGGTGTATATGTGCCACATTTTCTTTATCCAGTCTATCACTGATGGGCATTTGGTTCCAAGCCTTTGCTATTGTAAACAGTGCCACAATAAACATATGTGTGCATGAGTCTTTATAGTAGAATGATTTATAACCCTTTGGGTATATACCCAGTAATGGGATTGCTGGATCAAATGGTATTTCTAGTTCTAGATCCTTGAGGAATCGCCACACTGTCTTCCACATTGATTGAACTAATTTACACTCCCACCAACAGTGTAAAAGCGTTCCTATTTCTCCACATCCTCTCCAGCATCTGTTGTTTCCTGACTTTTTAACGATCGCCATTCTAACTGGCGTGAGATGTGGTTTTGATTTGCATATCTCTAATGACCAGTGATAATGAGCCTTTTTTCATTTTTTTTTGTTTTTTAAGACAGAGTTTTGCTCTTGTTGCCCGGGCTGGAGTGCAATGGCGTGATCTTGGCTCACCGCAACCTCTGCCTGCTGGGTTCAAGCAATTCTCCTGCCTCATCCTCCCAAGTAGCCAGGATTACAAGCATGCGCCACCACACTTGGCTAATTTTGTATTTTTAGTAGAGATGGGATTTCTCCGTGTTGGTTAGGCTGGTCTCGAACTCCCGACCTCAGGTGATCCACCTGCCTCAGCCTCCCAAAGTGCTGGGATTATAGGCATGAGCACCGCCCCTGGCAAATGTCTTCTTTTGAGAAGTGTCTGTTCATATCCTTCGCCCACTTTTTGATGGGGTTGTTTGCTTTTTTCTTGTAAATTGGTTTCTCTGTAGATTCTGGATATTAACCGTTTTTCAGTTGGATAGATTGCAAAAATTTTCTCCCATTCTGTAGGTTGCCTGTTCGCTCTGATGATCATTTCTTTGGCTGTGTAGAAGCTCTTTAGTTTAATTAGATCTCATTTGTCTATTTTGGCTTTTGTTGCCATTGCTTTTGGTGTGTTACTCATGAAGTCTTTGCCCATGCCTATGTCCTGAATTGCCTAGGTTTTCTTCTTGGGTTTTTATGGTTTTAGGTCTTATGTTTAAGTCTTTAATCCATCTTGAGTTAATTTTTGTATAAGGTGTAAGGAAGGGATCCAGTTTCAGCTTTCTGCATATGGCTAGCCAGTTTTTCCAACATCATTTATTAACTAGGAAATCCTTTCCCCATTGCTTGTTTTTGTCAGGTTTGTCAAAGATGAGATGGTTGTAGATGTGTGGTGTTATTTCTCAGGCCTCTGTTCTGTTCCGTTGGTCTATGTATCTGTTTTGGTACCAGTACCATGCTGTTTTTGTTACTGTAGCCTTGTAGTGTAGATTGAAGTCCGGTCGCGTAATGCCTCCACCTTTGTTCCTTTTGCTTAGGATTGTCTTCGCTATTTTTGTGTGCTCTTTTTTGGTTCCATATTAAATGTAAAGTAGTTTTTTCCAATTTTGTGAAGAAAGTCAATGGTAGCTTGATGAGGATAGCATTGAATCTGTAAATTACTTTGGGCAGTATGGCCATTTTCATGATATTGATTCTTCCTATCCATGAGCATGGAATGTTTTTCCATTTGTTTGTGTCCTCTCTTATTTCCTTGACCGGTGAGTGGTTTGTAGTTCTCCTTGAAGAGGTCCTTCATATCCCTTGTAAGTTGTATTCCTAGGTATTTTATTCTCCTTGTAGCAATTGTGAGTGGGAGTTCACTCATGATTTGGCTCTCTGTTTGTCTGTTATTGGTGTATAGGAATGCTTGTGATTTTTGCACATTGATTTTGTATCCTGAGACTTTGCTGAAGTTGCTTATCAGCTTAAGGAGATTTTGGGCTGAGACGATGGGGTTTTCTAATTATACAATCATGTCATCTGCAAACAGAGACAATTTGACTTCCTCTTTTCCTAATTGAATACCCTTTATTTCTTTCTCTTGCCTCATTGCCCTGGCCAGAACTATGTTGAATGTACAATTAAGTTATTATTGACTGTAGTTACCCTGTTGTGCTATCAAGGACTAGGTCTTACTCATTCTTTCTTTCTTTTTTTTTTTTTTTTTGAGACAGAGTCTTGCCCTGTAGCCCAGGCTGGAGTGCAGTGACGTAATCTCGTCTCGCTGCAACCTCCGCCTCCTGGTTTCGAGTGATTCTCCTGCCTCAGCCTCCTGAGTAGCTGGGATTACAGGTGCACGCCACCACACCCAGCTAATTTTTGTATTTCTTGTAGAGACAGGGTTTCACTGTGGTGATCAGGCTGGTCTTGAACTCCTGACCTTGTGATCCACCCACTTCGGCCTCCCGAGGTGCTGGGATTACAGGTGTGAACCACCACGCCTGGCCTTCTATTTTTTTTAGTACCCATTAACCATCCCCACCTCCCCCTGCTGACTCCCCACCACCCTTCACAGCCTCTGGTAATGATCCTTCTACTCTCTATGTCCACGAGTTCAATTGTTTTGATATTTAGATCCCACAAATAAGTGAGAACATGTGATGTTTGTGTTTCTGTGTCTGGCTTATTTCACTTAGCAAAATGTTCTCCAGTTACATCCATGTTGTTGCAAATAACTGGATCTCATTCTTTCTTATGGCTGAATAGTAGTCCATTGTGAATATGCACCACATTTTCTTTATCCATTCATATGTTTTTAGACACTTAGGTTGCTTCCAGATCTTAGCTATTGTAAACAATGCTGCAGCAAACATAGGAGTGCAGATATGTCTTTGATATACTGATTTCCTTTCTTTTCAGTGTATACCCAGCAGTGGGATTGCTGGATCATATGGTAGTTCCATTTTTAGTTTTTTGAGGAACCTTGAAATTGTTCTCCATAGTGGCTGTACTAATTTACATTCCCACCAAGAGAGTTCAAGATTTCCCTTTTCTGCACATCCTCATCATCATTTGTTATTGCCTGTCTTTTGGATATAAGCCATTTTAACTGGGGGAGATGATACCTCATTATAGTTTTGATTTGCATTTCTCTGATGATCAAAAATACTGAGCACCTTTACATATGCCTGTTTGCCATTTCTATGTCTTCATTTGAGAAATGTCTATTCAAATCTTTTGCCCATTTTTTATTAGATTATTGTATTTTTTTTCCTATAGAGCAGTTTGAGCTCTTATGTATTTCGGTTATTATTCCTTTGTCAGATGGATAATTTGCAAATATTTTTTCCCATTCTCTGTGTTTTTTCTTCACTTTACTGATTGTATCCTTTGCTGTGCAGAAGCATTCTAACCTGATGTGATCCCATTTGTCCATTTTTGTTTTGGTTACCTGTGCTTGAGGGATATTGCTCAAGAAATTTTTGCCACGGCAATGTCCTGGAGATTTTCCCCAATGTTTTCTTGTCATAGTTTAATAGTTTGAAGTATAGATTTAAGTTTTTAATCCATTTTGATTTGATTTTTGTATATGGTGTGAGATAGGGGTCTACTTTCATTCTTCTGCATATAGATATCTAGTTTTCCCAGTACCATTTGTTGAATAGACTGTCTTTTCCCCAGTGTATGTTCTTGGCAGCTTTGTCAAAAATTAGTTCACTATAGGTGTGCAGATTTGTTTCTGGGTTCTCTATTCTGTTTCATTGGCTGATGTGTCTCTTTTTATGTCAGAACCATGCTGTTTTGGTTACTGTAGCTCTGTAGTATAATTTGAAATCAGGTAATGTGATTCTTCCAGTTTTGTTCTTTTTGCTTAGGATAGCTTTGGCTATTCTGGGCCTTTTTTGGGTCCATATAAATTTTAGGATTTTTTTTTCTGTTTCTGTGAAGAATGTCATTAGTATTTTGATAGGGATTGCATTGAATATATAGATTGCTTTGGGTGGTATGGACATTTTAACAATATTGATTCCTCCAGTCCATGAACATGGATTATTTTTCCATTTTTTGGTGTCCTCTTCAATTTCTTTCTTTACTGTTTTATACTTTTCATTATAGAAATCTTTCACTTCTTTGGTTAATTCCTAGGTATTTAATTTTATGTGTGGCTATTATAAATGGAATTACTTTAAAAATTTCTGTTTCACACTGTTCAATATTGTCGTATTGAAATGCTAGTGATTTTTGTATGTTGCTTTTGTATCCTGCAACTTTACTGAAGTTGTTTATCTTCTCTCTTTTATCTTCCCTCTTTTTTTCTTAGTCTGGCTAGAGTTTTGCCAATTTTGTTTAACTTTTAAAAAAACCAACCTTGTGTTTCATTGATCTTTTCTATTTTTTTATTTCAATTTTATTTATTTATTCTCTAATCTTTATTATTTCTTTTCTTCTACTAATTTTGGGCTTGTTTTGCTCATGCTTTTCTAGTTTAATAGTTTTAATAGTTTTCTTGTCGTGTCTTTAGGTTTTTCCAAATATAAGATCATATCATCCGCAAACAAGGCTAATTTGACTTCATCCTTTCCAATTTGGATGCCTTTTATATCTTTCTCTTATCTGATTGCTCTAGCTAGGATGTCTATTACTGCTGAATAACAGTGATGACAATGGGCATCATCCTTATCTTGTTCCAGATCTTAGAGGAAAAGCTTTCAATTTTCCCCCATTCGGTGTTGTGAACATAAAATATCTGAGACAGCTCTCAATCAGTTTAGAAAGTTTATTTTGTCAAGGTTAAGGATGTGCCCGTGACACAGCCTCAAGAGGCTCTGATGACATGTGCCCAAAGTGGTCAGGGTACAGCTTGCTTTTATACATTTTGGGAGTCATGAGACATCAATCAGTGTGTGTAAGATGTATGTTGGGGCTGGGCGTGGTGGCTCACATCTGTACTCCCAGCATTTTCGGAGGCTGAAGCAGTGGATCACTTGAGATCAGGAGTTCGAGGCAGCCTGGCCAACATGGTGAAACCTCATCTCTACTAAAAATACAAAAATTGGCTGGGCATGGTGGTGTGCACCTGTAATCCCAGCTACTTGGGAGGCTGAGGCACAAGAATCACTTGAACCTGGGAGGTGGAGGTTGCAGTGAGCTGAGATTGCACCACTGCACCCCAGCCTTGAGGTGGCAGAGCGAGACTCCATCTGAAAAAAAAACAAAACAAAAAAGATGTATGTTGGTTCCTTCTGGAAAGGCGGGACAACTCAAAGGGAAGACTTCCAGGTCATAGGTAGATAAGAGACAAAAGGTTGCATTACTTTGAGTCCTGGCCCAGCCTTTTACTAAATACACAATTTTGTCTGGCTCAGTGAATCTGCATTTTTACATAAATAGGGCAAAGGAAGCAATCAGATATCCATTTGTCTCAGGTGAGCAGGGGGAGGATTTACTGTCCTGCACCTGTGAAGATAAGCCATCAGTTTGCGTTGCCAGGGTGAAATTCAATGGAACTCTTTCAGGGTAAGGATCTTGAGATCCACAAGGAATTTCCTTCTGAGCAAATTGTGAGGGAGGTATGTAGCTTTTTATCTTTGTAGCTATCTTATTTGGGAATAAAATGGGAGGCAGGTTTACCTGACATAGTTCCCAAGTTTACTTTTCTCTTGACTTAGTGATTTCAGGGTCCCGAGATTTATTTTCCTTTCACATTGTGATATTAGCTATGGATCTGTCATATACAGCTTTTATTATGTTGAGGTATGTTCCTTCCATACCCAGTTATTTTTAGGGTTTTTAAAACAAATAAATGTTGAATTTTACTTAGCCCTTTTTCAGCATCAATTGAAATGATCATATGGTTTTTGTCCTTCATTCTATTGATATGATGTATCACACTGATTGATTTGCATATGTTGAAGCATCATTGCATCCCAGGGATAAAGCCCACTTAGTCATGATGAATGATCTTTCTAATGTATTGGTGAATTCACTTTGCTAGTATTTTATTGAGAATTTTTGCATCAATATTCATCGGAGATATTGGCCTTTAGTTTTCTTTTTTGTGTGTCTTTGTTTAACTTTTCCAAAAAACAACCTTATGTTTCATTAATCTTTTGTATTTTTTAATTTCAATTTCATTTATTTGTTCTCTGATCTTTTTTATTTCTTTTCTTCTACTAATTTTGGGCTTGCTTTGCTCTTGATTTTCTAGTTAAGATGCACTATTAAATTGTTCATACGAAGTTCCTCTTTTTTGATGTAGGCATTTATAGCTGTAAAATTACCTGAGTACTGCTTTTGCCATATCCCTTAGGTTTTGATATATTATGTTTCCATTATTATTTGTTTCAAGAAATTTTTAAATTTCCTTCTTAATTTCTTCATTGACTCACTGGTCATTCAGGAGAATATTGTTTTATTTCCATGTATTTGTATAGTTTCCAAAATTCCTCTTGTTATTAATTTCTAGTTTTATTCCACTGTGGTCAGGGAAGATGCTTGATATTAATTCAATTTTTTTTAATGTTTTAAGACTTGTTTTGTATAGTCTATCCCTGAGAATATGCATGTGCTGAGGAAAAGAATGTATATTCTGCAGCTCTTAGATGAAATGTTCTGTAAATATTTATTAGATCGATTTGGTCTGTAGTGCAGATTAAGTCTTGTGAACCCCAAAAATTTGAGACAGGTTTCAGTTAATTTAGAAAGTTTATTTTGCCATGGTTGAGGATGCACCCATGACACAGCCTCAGGAAGTCCTGATGACATGTGCCCAAGGTGGTCAGGGCGCAGCTTGGTTTTATATATTTTAGGGAGACAGAAGACATCAATCTGTAATGCCCAACTTCATTTTTACTAACCCTATTTTTAGACTCTCCCTTTTTCCTTTAATCACTTAGCCTTGTTTCCACCTGAATGGACTCTCCCTTAGCTAAGAGAACCAGACAGACTCCATCTTGGCTCTTTCCCTGGCAGCCCCTTCCTCAAGGACTTAACTTGTGCAAGCTGACTCCCAGCACATCCAAGAATACAATTAACCAATAAGATACTGTGTCAAGCTATATCCGCAGTTCCCAGGAATTCATCTGATTGATAACGCCCAAAGCCTCGCATCTATCACCTTGTAATAGTCTTAAAGCCCTTGCACCTGGAACTGTTTACTTTCCTATAACCATTTATCCTTTTAACTTTTTGCCTACTTTACTTCTGTAAAATTGTTTTAACTAGACACCCCCCCGACTCCCCTTCCTAAACCAAGGTATAAAAGTTAATCAAGCCCCATCCTCGGGGCCGAGAGAATTTTGAGCGTTAGCCGTCTCTTGGTCGCCGGCTAATAAAGGACTCTTAATTCGTCTCAAAGTGTGGCTTTTTTCTAACTTGCTTGGGTACAACAAATCAATATGTAAGAAGTACATTAGTTCCATCCAGAAAGGCAGATACAGCTCAAAGTAAGGCCCCCATCACTGAGGGCTTCCAGGTCACAGGTAGGTGAGAGACAGATGGTTGCATTCTTTTGAGTTTATAATAAGTCTTTCCCAAGAAGGCACTCAGAATATGTATCTATCTCTGCGAGCAAAGGGATGACTTGAATAGAATGAGAGGCAGATTTGCCCTGAGTGGTTCCCAGCTTGAAAGGACCCAAGATATTTTCCTTTCACAGTCTGATGTTTCATTGTTGATTTTCTGTCTGGAAGATCTGTCCAATGCCAAAAGTGGGGTGTCGAAGTATCCAACTATTATTATATTGGGGCCTATCTCTCTCTTTAGCTCTAATAACATTTCCTTTATATATCTGGGTGCTGCAATGTTGGTTGCACATACATTTAAAATTGTTATATCCTCTTATGGAAATTACATCTTTGTCATTATACAGTGACCTTGTCTCTTATACTTTTTGTCTTGAAATCTATTTTGTTTAGTATAGGTATAGCTATTCCTGCTCTTTTTTGGCTTCCATTAACATGGAATATCTTTTCCCATCCCTTTACTTTCAGTCTATGTGTGTCTTTATAGGTAAAGTGTGTTTCTTGTAGGTAACAGATCAATAGGTCTTGGTTTTTCTTACATTCAGCCAGTCTATGGCTTTTGATTAGAGAGTTTAGTCCATTTATATTTAATGTTATCATTAATAAGTAAGGACTTACTCTTGCCACTTTGTTGTTTATTTTTTGGTTGTTTTATGGTCTTTTCTTCCTTCTTTTTTTTTTTTTTTTGAGACAGTGTCTCTCTCTGTTGCCCAGGCTGGAGTGCAATGGCACAATCTCAGCTCACTGCAACCCCCACCTCCCAGGTTCAAGCAATTCTCCTGCCTCAGCCTCCCAAGTAACTGGGACTACAGATGTGTGCCACGACATGCAGCTAATTTTTGTATTTTTAGTAGAATTGGGATTTCACCATGTTGGCTAGGCTAGTCTCAAACTCCTGACCTCAAATGATCCACCCATCTTGGTTTCCCAAAGTGCTGAAATTACAGGCATGAGCCACTGCGTCTGGCCTCTTCCTTCTTTCTTTCCTTCCTGTCTTCCTTTAGTTAAAATGATTTTCTCTGGGGATGTGATTTAGTTTCTTGCTTTTTATTTTTTGTGTATTCACTGCATGTTTTTTTGGTTTGAGGTTATTATGAGGTTTGTAGATACTCTTACAACCCATTATTTTGCCTGATAACAACTTAACACTGTCTGCATAAACAAATAAACAGCAAAAAGAAAACTAATAAAAACTCTGTTTTAACTTCATCCCCCCCGCCTACTTTTTCACTTTTTGTTGTTTCTATTTATGTCCTATTGTACTATGTCTTGAAAAACTGTAGGCATTATTTTTCATTGGCTCATCATTTATTCCTTCTACTTAGGATAAGAGTAGTTTACATTCCACATTTACAGTATTATCATATTCTGTTTTTGTGTGTACTTACTATTACCAGTGAGTTTTGTACCTTCAAATTATTTCTTATTGCTCATTAACATCCTTTTCTTTCTGACTGAAGTTCTCCCTTTAGCTTTTCTTATAGGACAGATCTGGTGTTGATGAAATCCCTCAGTGTTTGTTTGTCTGGGAAAGTTTTTATTTCTGCTTCATGTTTGAAGGATATTTTTGCCAGATATGTTATTCTAAGATAAAAGTTTTTTTTCCTTCAGCACTTTTAAGATGTCATACCACTCTCTCCTAGCCTGAAAAGGTTTCCACTGAAAAGTCTGCTGCCAGATGTACTGGAGCTCTATGGTATGTTTGTTTCTTTTCTCTTGCTGCTGTTAGGATTGTTACTTTATCCATGACCTTTGGGAGTTTTATTATTAAATGCCTTAAGGTAGTCTTCTTTGGGTTAAATCTGCTTGGTGTTCTACAAGCTTCTTGTACTTGGATAGTGATATCTAAGTTTGAGAAGTTCTCTGTTATCCCTTTCAATAAACTTTCTACCCCTATCTCTTCCTCTGTCTCATCTTTACAGCCAATAACTATTAAATTTGCTTTTTTAAGGCTATTTTCTAGATCCATATGTGTGCTTCATTGTTTTTTATTCTTTTTTCTTTTGCCTCTTCTGACTGTATTTTCAAATAGCCTGGCTTCAAGCTCACTAATTCTTCTGCTTGATCAGTTTTGCTATTAAATGACTATGGTGCATTTTTCAGTATGCCAATTGCATTTTTCAGCTCCAGAATTTCGGCTTGATTCTGTTTAATTATTTCAATCTCTTTGTTAAATTTATCTGATAGACTTCCTTTTCTGTGTTATCTTGAATTTCTTTGAATTTCCTTAACACAGCTATTTTAAATTCTCTGTCTGAAAAGTCACATGTCTCTGTTTTCCAAGATTGGTCTTTAGTGCCTTATTTAGTTCGTTTGGTGAGGTCATGTTTTCCTGGATGGTGTTGATGCTAGTAGATGTTCTTCAGTATCTGGGAATTGATGACTTAGGTATTTATTGTAGTCTTCATTGTTGGGGCTTATTTGTACCCGGCCTTCTTGGGAAGGTTTTCCAGATATTTGAAAGGACTTTGGTGTTATAATCTAAGCTATATCTGCTTTAGGGGACACTCCAAGCCCAGTAATGCTGTGGTTCTTGCAGACTCATAGAGGTACTGCCTTGATGGTCATGGACAAGATATGGGAGAATTCTCTGGATTACCAGGCAAGGACTCTTGTTCTCTTCCTTTACTTTCTCTCAAAGAAAGAGTCTCTCTCTGTGTTCTGAGCCACCTAAAGCTAGGGTGAAGTAACCCAAGCACCCCTGTGGCCACAACTACCATGACTGTGCTGGGTCAGACCTGAACCCAGCATGGCACTTGGTCTCACACAATGCCTGCTATATTCACTTCCTGGCTACTGCCTATGTTTGCTCTAGGCCCTGGGACTCTACAATCAGCCAGTAGCAAAGCCAGCCAGGCCTATGTCCTTCCTTTCAGGGCAGTGAGGTCCGCCAGGCCCTGGGTGGGTCTAGAGATACCATCTGGGAGTCAGGGACTAGAGTCAAAAACCTTAGATGTCTACCTGATGTTCTATTGCACTGCAGCTGAGCTGGCACTCAAACCACAAGATGCAGTTATTCCCACTTTTCCCTCCCCTTTCCAAAGACAGAGGAGCCTGACTCCATAGCCGCCACCACCCCAGGTCGCAAAGAATACTGCCAGAACACTGCTGATGCCCCTTAAGGCACAAGGTCTCTTAAGTCAGTTTGTGGTGGATGCTGCCTGGCCTGAGACCCACCCTTTAGGGCAGTGGGCTCCTCTCTGGCCCAGGGCAGGTCTATAAATGCCATCCAAGAGTCATATCCTGGAATCAGGAACCCCAAGAGCTCACTTGGTGCTCTATCCTCCTATGCCTGTGCTGGTACCTAAGGTGAAAGACAAAGTCCCCTTTAGTTTTCCCTCTGCTTTTGTCAAACAGAGGGAGTTTTTTCCCATAGCCACCACAGCTGATAATGTGCTGAGTCTCACCTGAAGCCAGCAAGTCTCAAGAGGCTCACGCAAGGCCGTTGATGTAGTACCTGCGTATCACTGCTGGTTTTTCAGGTCCCAAGGGCTCTTCAGTTAGCAGGTGATGAATGCTGCCAGTTTTGGGTCCTGTCCTTCAAGGCAGGGGTTTCCCTTCTGGCTCTGAGTATGTCTAGAAATGACATCTGGGAACTAGGGCCTGGAATGGGGGCCTCATGACTCTGACCAGTGTCCTGTCTTGCTGTGGTTGAGCTGTTATTCTCCTCAAGCAAAAAGAAGGGGTCTCTTTTGGAGCCTCAAGATGTGCAGCATGGGGTTAGGTGAGGGTGATGCCAGGATGCCATTGGCTGCCCCAGCTGGGGTCTCAGTATGTCATGTGCCCATCCAGTCGACTGTCTCTGGGCCTAGTTCAGCTCTAGGACTCACCTAAGGGTGAGTAGTAGTCCTTAAGGCCTACACTGCCTTTCAAGTTTACCTAGAGACAGAGGGCACTGTAGCCCTCCGTGGCGAGGTTTGCAGAAACTCAAATTTGGACCAATGGAATGGGCATTTTCCTCTGGCTTGGGCTAATTTAAATGCTCCTTCCATGGCTGGACATCAGCTGAGTTTAGTCTGGTTTTCCTTTCTGCTCTAACAGGACAGCACTGAGTTCAGTGCCTCAAAACTGCTGTGTTCTCCCTCCCTCAGTGCCCAGAGATGCTCTCTGCCCCCACTCTGCCACTTCTAGGGTGTAGGGGAAGGGTGGCGTTAGTGATTCAGGACTGTTTTTGCTTTTTTATGTTTTTTTTTTTTTATCTCTTCTGTGCCTCTTTCAGTGGTGTGAAGTTAAAACCAGGTACTATGAGTCTCACTTGATTTTTGGTTCTTATGAAGGTGTTTTTTTTCTGTGTAGATAGTTGTTGACTTGTGTTTGGGGATGATTGGTGGAGCCTTCTATTCTGCTATTTTGCTCTGCCTCCCTAATTCAAATATGTGGTTAACTTTTATGGGGTTTCCATGAACATTTGAAAAGAATGTGTACTGCTTATAGCAGGAGTCCCCACCCCCAGGCCATGGACCAGTACAGGTTCGTGGCCCATTAGGATCCAGGCCACAAAGCAGGAGGTGAATGGCAGGCTAGCAAGTGAAGCTTCATCTGTGTTTACAGCCACTCTCCATCACTCACATTACTGCCTGAGCTCCACCTCCTTTCAGATCAGTGGCAGCATTAGCTTCTCATTGGAGAGCGAACCCTATTGTGAACTGCACATGCGAGGGATCTAGGTTGCGTGCTTCTTATGAGAATCTAATGCCTGATGATCTGTCACTGTCTCCCACCATCCTAAGATGGAACTCTCTAGATGCAGGAAAACAAGCTAAGGGCTCCCACTGATTCTACATTATGTTGAGTTGTGTAATTATTTAATTATATATTACAATGTAATAATAATAGAAATAAAGTACACAATAAATGTAATGCACTTGAATTGTCTCCAAACCATCCCCCTCCCCAGTCCATGGAAAAATTGTCTTCCACAAAACCAGTCCCTGGTACCAAAAAGGATTGGGACCACTGCTTCATAGCATATGAAGTTGTACACCTGAGTATAAAATAAAATTTATAAATTATATTATTCAGATTATGCCTTTTATTGACCACTTAATTTTTTACTGCTATGTTGTTTGACATGTAAGCATCCTCTTACCCCATAGAACTTTACTGTGATGTGAATATTTTATCCTTTTCAGTTCTAATTAAACATTTTTACCTTGAATTCTGTGTTTGCAGTTAATATTACCATTCTACTTAATTTTGTTTGTATTTCTTAAACATATTTTCTCATCTCTTTATTTTCTATATTGTTAAGACTTTTTGTTTGAGGTGTGTTGTTTTGAACAATAATTTAGTGATGTTTTCTTTTGCCCCAATCTGATTATGTTTGTCTCTTTATAGAGAAATTTAACACATTCACATTTGTTGTGGTATTTGTATTTTATTTGGTCCCTATTGCTTTTTGCAGAGTGGGGGTGAGCTGGAGGGAAGTAAGGTTTTCTTTTCTTTTCTGTCTTGCTGTATTGATCAAATTTTCTTTATTTGTCTCCCTTCCTGCTAGAGATTGAGAAGTTCTACTGCTCAGTTTCCCCTACCCCCCAAAATCATACATGGGTGTATAATTTCTAGGACAAAACTTTTAAAATTCACAGTTGCCACATAGGTACCATAATTTAGCTATGCATAGAATGCTGCAGTCTATGATCTTTTTCTCTCAGAGTTCTGTAAATGTTACCTCACAATATTCTGACATTTAGGGTTGATGATAATCACATTCTCTTTCTTTTGAAGATAATTTTTTTTTGGACATAGAAACTCTAAAGGTTTTCTCTTTATTTTTGGAAATTTTTTTTCAATGCCCAACTCTCTGTCTTATATTTTCCCCTTAAGCTTTGGAAAAATTCTTTGCAAATGTTCTCATTTACTAATTTTGATGTTTGAAAGATTCACGCCACTGTGCATTGCTTCAGTGCAGAGTAGACTTTGCATTGAGTTTTTATTTGGGTAATCAACTTTTTCATTTCCATAGTTTCTTGTTTTCATATTTCTCCTTTTTTACAAAAGCCTGCAGTTTTATAATCAATGAAGTGTACCTTCCTAACTTTTTAACATCTTTGTTGGAGTATAATTGACATGTAATGAACTGTATATGTTTAAAATATACAGTTTGATATGTTTTGACATATGTATGAAACTGTGAACCATGGAACTATCACCACAGTCAAGATAATGAACATATGCATCCCTTACCAAAGTTTCCTTATGCTCCTTTTTAATCATTCCTGCCTCTGCTGTCTTCAGGAAACCATGGATCTGCTTTCTGTCACTATAGTTTGTATTTTGTAGAATTTTAAATAAGTAGAATTATACTATGTACTCTTTTTAAAAGCATATTTCTAGGCCAGGTTCAGTGGCTCACGCCTGTAATCCCAGCACTTTGGGAGGCTGAGGTGGGAAGATTGCTTGAGGCCAGGAGTTGCAGACCAGCCTGGGCAACATGATGAAATCCCATCTCTACAAAAAAATTTAAAAATTAGCCAGGCATGGTGGCCTGTGACTGTGATTCCAGCTACTCAGGAGGCTGAGGCAGAGGGATCTCATGAGCCCAGGATGTAGAGCCTGCAGTGAGCCATATTCACACCACTGTACTCCAGCCTGGACAACAGAGCAAGACCCTGTCTCAAAAGATAAAGAAAGAAATAATTTTTTAAATTAAATAAATAGAAATGGAAACATATAGCCAGGCATGATGGCTCATGCCTATAGTCCAAGCTACTCAGGAGGTGAGGTGGGAGGATCACCTGAGACTAGGAGGTCAAGGTTACAGTGAGCCAAGATCAAGCCACTGCACTCCAGTCTGGGCAGCACAGTGAGACCCTGTCCTCAAAATAAATAAATTTAATAAAAACATTTCTAAATGAAAATTTTAAACATAGAGAAAAATATAATGAACTACAGAACATCTATTACCTAAATTTATAATATTTGTTGGTGGTTCATTTATTTAATTTTTAAAAATAAATTGACTTTATTTTTAAGTTTTTGTACGTTTTTTTAGTTAATAGACTTTATAAACTGATACGGTTTGGACTTGTGTCCTCACCCAAATCCCATGTCAAATTGTAATCCCCAGTGTTGGAGGAGGGGCCTGGTGGGAGTTGACTGGTTCATGGGGGCAGATTTCCCCCTAGGTGTTCTCATGATAGTGAGTGAGTTCTCACAAGATCTGGCTGTTTAAAGTGTGTAGCACCTTCCACTTTACTCTTCTACTCTGGCCATGTAAGACGTGACTCCTTCCTCTTTACCCTCCACCATGATTGTAAATTTCCTGAGGCCTCCTCAGCCATGCTTCCTGTACAGCCTGCAGAACTGTAAGCCAATTAAGCTTCTTTTCTTTGTAAATTACCCAGTTTCAGGTAGTTCTATGCAAGAACAGACTAATACATAAACCTAAACAGTAGTTTTAGGTTTACAGAAAAATTGAGCCAATATTGAGCATCTTATAGATGTCCTTTGCCCTGCATACATTTTCCCCATTATTAACATTTGCAATAGTGTGGTATATTTGATACAAGTAGGGAACCAATATTGATATGTTATTATTGACTAAAGTCCATACTTTACATTAGGGTTCATCCTTTGTGTTGCACAGTTCTGTGGGTTTTAACTGTGTAATTTTTGTTTGTTTGACTTCTTTCACTTACTATAATCATTTCAAGATTCATTCATGTTTTTATGTGTATCACGTGTTTGTTCCTTTTTATTCCACCTTTTGTTTATTCACATGTTTGTGGACATTTGAGTTGTTTCCAACTTGGAACAAATTCAGATAAAGCTGCTATGAACATTCATGTGTAAGCCTTTGTGTACACATATGCTTTTGGGAAAATACCTAGAAGTGGAATGACTGGGTTATATGGTAAGAGTACGTTTAACTTTCTAAGAAATTGGAAAACTGTTTTTCTAAAATAGTCATACTGTTTTTTATTCCAACCAGCAGTGTATGAGTTCTGGTTGCTCCACATCTTTGTCAACATCTGGGATTGTCAGTCTTTAATTTTAGCCATCTTAACAGATGTGTGATATCTCATTTTTAAAATTTGCATTTCCCTAATAATTAATGGTGATGAACATATTTCTTATACTTATTGACTATCTGAATATCATCTATGGTAAGGTACCCATTTTCACATCTTTTGTCCATTTTTGTATTGGTTTGTTTTCCTATTACTCTGTTTTGAGAGTTCTTTGTATATTCTGGATGTAAGTCCTTTATCAGATATAAGATTTAAAAATTGTTTTTTCTTTCTCTTGACATTGTCTTTCAAAGACCAGAAGCTTTTAATTTTGATAAAGTTCAACTTACCAATTTTTTAATGGGTCAAGCTTTTGGTATTGTATCTAATAACTCTTTGTGTGACCCAAAGACACAAAAATACTTTATGGTTTTTTTCCAGAAATTTTATCTTTTTATGTTTTATTTACATTTAGGTTTGTGATTCATTTTGAGATAATTTTTGTATATGGAGTAAGATATAGATTCAGGTTTATGATTTTTGCATATGGATATCCATTTGTTCTCACACAATTTGTTGAAAAGAATATTCTTCCTCCATTGATTTATCTTTGCACTTTTATCAAAAATTAATTGATCAGGCTGGGCATGGTGGCTCATGCCTGTAATCTCAGCACTTTGGAAAGCCAAGGATCACTTGAGGCCAGGAGTTTGAGACCAGCTAGGAGTTCGAGGCCTCTCTAGAGATAGGGAGACCTTGTCTCTTTGAAAAAAAAAAGCATGGTGACACACATCTGTGGCTCCAGCTACTCAAGAGACTGAGTTAGGAGGACCTCTTAAACCTGGGAGGTAAAGGGTGCAGTGAGCCATAACTGTGCCACTACACTCCAGTAAAACTCTGTCTCAAATAAAAAAAAAAAAAAAATTGGCTGGGCATGGTGGCTCACGCCTGTAATCCCAGCTCTTTGGGAGGCTGAGGTGGGTGGATCACTTGAGGTCAGAAGTTCGAAACCAGCCTGGCCAACATGGTGAAACCCATCTCTACTAAAAATACAAACAAAAAAATTAGCCAGGCATGGTGGCGGGCACCTGTAATCCCAGCTACTTGAGAGGCTGAGGCAGGAGAATTGCTTGAACCCAGGAGGTGGAGGTTGCAGCAAGCCAAGATCACACCACTGCACTCCAGCCTGGGTGACAGAGTGAGACTCCATCTCAAAAAATAAATAAATAAATAAATAAAATTGACTAGGTATGTTTGGTTCCATTTCTGATCCCATTCTGTATTCTGTTTTGTTGGTCTATATGTCTGTCATTATACCAATACTACACTGTTTTGATTACTGTAGCTTTTTTTTTTTTTTTAAGACAGGGTCTCTGTGTTGCCCAGACTGGCATGCAGTAGCACGATTACAGCCCACTGCAGCCTCAACCTCTGGGGCTTAAGCGATCCTCGCACCTCAGCCTCTCAAGTAGCTGGGACTACAGGCATGCACCACCACGCCTGGCTAATTTTTTGTTATTTGTAGAGACAGTGTCTCCCTATGTTGCCCAGGTTGGTCTCGAGCTCCTGTCCTCAAGCGATCCTCCTGCCTCAGCCTCCTAAAGTGTTGGGATTACAGGTGTAAGCCACTGTGCCCAGCCTACTGTAGCTTTATAATGAAACTTAAAATAAGATGGTATAAGTAGTCCTCCAACTTAGTTTCTCTTTTTCAAAATTGTTTTATTCTTCTAGGTCCTCTGCAGTTTTAGAATATATATAATGAGCTATGTATAGCTTTTATTGCAGAATAGAAGTTGAGTCATTATCAATAAATCAGTTATTCTTTAGTCTCAGGATTAAAACAAAACAATGTAGAAGAAAAAACTTCATGTGTCACACTTTAGATAGACAGATATTTTCTAGCTAGGTAAATAATGTCAGTATTCTGTGCCACGTGAGAACTCAGCATAGAATTATGATTGCATTTTTATATCAGTTAAGGTTATTTGTTTCAAGGCAACAGAAATGTAAAGGGGATTTATTGGGAAAATGCTGGGGTAGCTCATTGAAGTGGAGGGGGAGCTGCAAGATCTAGGGTAGCTCTGAGAACCTTTAGACATTGGACATAAGTACTCACTGTCGTCATGATTCTATTAGCATTTCTCCTTTGTGTCTCTCTGGGATTTTATTTTCCTAGGCCATTTCATGTAGTGGAGCCCATGGCCTCCAAGAAGAGGAATTTTCTCTACCACTAAGACAAATTTTGGAAAGGAATCTGATTGGCTCAGCCTGGGCCACTTTCATTACTAAATTAGTCACCATTATTAGGGAAATGGAAAACTCTAATTGGCGAGCTCTGGAGTTTATTGTGAGAAAGTTTTCCCAAAGGAAGGGATTACTGTTGTCTGAAGTATGGAAAGTAGTTGTTGGGTACACAAACCCAATGGATATTCACCACCATGTACTACACACAGCTGAGAGATAGAACTATTTGATGACCTTAAAGCAATAGATTGCAGTTGGTGGGCTTTCTGAAATTCTCCTTGATACATACTATGTACCCTGTTTTTCCTAAAAAAAAAAAAAAAAAAAAAAAAAAAAAAACTATTCTCCTTGGGCTGTATGGCATATTATATATAACATGTAAAAGTTGCCAGTATTTACATCTTGGTTTTATATTTGTGAAATTATTGCCGATACTGTTTTGTTTAAATATTATGTGGTAGTCCATAATCTTCATTCATATTTTTCTCTACTTTCTCCTTTAGGGTGCTGGAAATGTAAACAAGAATAGACTGTTCATTCCTGATGGTTTTTAGTCTATACTAACATATTGTTTGTCATGGCATCCGAGACTGAAAAGACCCATGCTTTACTGCAGACTTGTAGCACTGAATCTCTTATTTCCAGCCTTGGTCTGGGGGTATTTTGCCTCGTAGCTGACAGACTTCTTCAGTTTTCCACAATTCAGCAAAACGACTGGCTTCGTGCTCTCTCAGATAATGCAGTACATTGTGTAATTGGCATGTGGTCATGGGCGGTAGTCACTGGAATCAAGAAGAAGACTGACTTCGGAGAAATCATTTTAGCTGGATTTTTAGCCTCTGTTATTGATGTAGACCACTTTTTTCTAGCTGGATCCATGTCTTTAAAGGTAAAAAGCATAGGCTTAATTTTTCTGATCTTTAATTTCCTTAGCACTATTTTGCTGATCTTTACAGCATCATTTAGAACTAGAGAAGATTTGTCTTAAAATAGGAAAGCACATTCATTTAACCTTTTTGACCACTTAGTACTTCCCTAAAGATGCACACAGACATGTTGCTAATCAAATTATTTGCCATCACAAACTGCTATGGATTCACATAGAGCAAAGACCCATGAACTGTACCTAAAGAGTTCAGTGCTGGCTTACAAAGGATGTGTTTAGCCAGGTCTTGAAGAATGTATTAGTAAACCGGTTTAAATTAACAGGGGTGATTCTCAAGGGTGTCCTAGTTCTTTTTGTATCAGTGTGGTTTCTTCAGGAGCACACTTAACATTTCCCCCTTATTCTTTAGGTTTTACAGTTAGTATGCAGCTCCTAAGTACTCCATAAAAGTTGAATAGCTTTAAGATGATTCCCAGTCCTGAGGAATGACTTGAACAGATTAATTCTCCCAGTCCCTTTTGGGGCGAAAGGCATGTATTTCAACTGGACTGACTACAACACAGTCCCTTGTGGAGAAATTGAGGAATTTCACTGAGGCATTCAGGAGTTCAGTTATATAGTTCACAAATGAACTAAACTTAAAATGTTGGTTCAGATAATATTTTCTAAACGTCAGAAGATTTGCCTACGTTTTATGTGTTTATGATCTATAAACATTTCAGGAAAGAAATCTAAACTGATAGAGCAAGGACTTTCTGTTTCATTCACCCCTGGCCTAGAACAATGCCTGGCTTACCTAGTAGATATTCAGGAAATATTTGTGGAATGAATGAGAAATATTCACTTTTTCCTATTATGCATCAAGTACCAGGTATTTCTCAGAAATTGTTTCACTTATTTAGAAAATCAGTAAAGAATCAGTAATTGCTAATTAAAGACAAACTTTTGTGCTATAAGTAGAGTTAGCATAACATTTTGTTTAAGATTGAAATGAGAAGACTTGAGTTTGAATCCTGGTGGTTTGGTGTTAGTAGAGTACTTTTCTTTTTTTTAGTTTTTTTTTTATTTTTATGGATTTAAGGCCACAAGCACAGTTGTATAATGTGTATGTATTGCATAGCAGTAAAGTCTGAGCTTTTAGTGTACCCATCACTCTAATGCTGTACAAATAGTATTTTATCTCTCACCTCTTCTCACTCTCCCACCTCTTGGAGTCTCCAATGTCTGTTATTCCACTCTGTATGTCCATGTGTACCCGTTGTTTAGCTCTCGCTTACAAGTGAGAACATGTGTGGTTTTTTTACTTTCTGTTTCTGCATCATTTCACTAAGGATAATGGCCTCCAGTTCCAACCATGTTGCTGTACAAGAAATGATTTTATTATTTTGTATGGGCAAGTAGTGTTCCATGGTGTGATTATATATCACATTTTATCCAGTCATCCACTGATGGACACTTAGGTTAATTCCATGACTTTGCTATTGTATATAGTGCTGCATAATCATACAAGTGCAGATGTCTTTTTTATATAATGATTTCTTTTCTTTTTTTTTTTTTTTTTTGAGATGGGGTCTTGCTCTGATGCCCAAGCTGGAGTGCAGTGGTGTGATCACGGCTCACTGCAGCATCAACCTCTTGGGCTCAGGTGATTCTCCCACCTCAGCCTCCTGAGTATCTGGGACCATAGTCACATGCCACCATGCCAGGCTAATTTTTAAAAAATTATTTGTGGAGGCAGGGTCTCCCTATGTTGCCCAGTCTGGTCTCAAACTCTTAGGCTCAAGTGATCCTCCCGCCTCAACCTCCCAAAGTGCTGGGATTACAGGCATGAGCCACTGTGCCTGGCAATTATTTATTTTAAATAATAACTTATTTTCCTTTTGGAAGATATTCAGTAGTGGGATTGCTGGATCAAAAGGTAGTTCTATTTTTAGTTCTTTGAGAAATCTCCATACTGCTTTCCATAGAAGTTATACTAATTTATATTCCCACCAACAACGTATAAGTGTTTCTTTTTCTCTGCATCCCTGCCAACATCTGTTGGTTTTTGACTTTTTAATAATAGCCATTCTGATGGTATGTGATGGCATCTCATTGTGGTTTTAATTTGCATTTCTTTGATTATTAGTGATATGGAGCATTTTTTCATGTTTGTTGGCTGCTTGTGTGTCTTCTTTTGAAAAATGTTTGTTCATGTCCTTTGCCCACTTTTTGATAGGGTTATTTGTTTTTTTCTTGTTGAGTTGTTTGAGTTCCTTGTGGATTCTGGATATGAGCCCTTTTCCAAATGAACCCTACTTTCTCCCATCCTGTAGGTTGTCTGTTTACTCTATTGATTATTTCCTTTGCTGTGAAGAAGCTCTTTAGTTTAATTAAGTTCCCTTTTCTTCTTTAAGTTTTAATTTCTTCATCTGTAATATGTGGATTATAACATTACTTACCTTGTGGGATTTTTGTGAGGATTAAGTAAGCATGATAAGTGACATGGCCTGGTAAATATTAACAGTAAATGGGCCGGGTGTGGTGGCTTACGCCTGTAATCTCCCAGCACTTTGGAGGCTGAGGCGAGATCAAGAGATCGAGACCATCCTGGCCAACATGGTGAAATCCCGTCTCTACTAAAAATACAAAAAAAAAATTAGCCGGGCATAGTGGCAGGCGCCTGTAATCCCAGCTACTTGGGAGGTTGAGGCAAGAGAATTGCTTGAACCCGGGAGGTGGAGGTTGCAATGAGCCAAGATCACGCCATTGCACTCCAGCCTGGGCAAGAAGAGCGAAACTCTGTCTCAAAAAAAAGTAAATAAATAAAATAAATGTTAGAGATTGGGATAAGCTATGAAACATTATAAAATATGTGATTCATAAATGTATTCATCTAGAATTTATTCTATTATAATTTTTAAAAGCATTTAGGCTGCATAATGTATTTATCCTTTAATTCACTTAGAAGCACTATTGTTAAGAATATGAATTATAGAGTTAGACAGACCCAGGATCAAATCCCAGCTGTGCCACTCATTAACTGCACAGTATGGGGGAAGTAACTAGCCTCACTGCCTCAGTTTTCTCTGCTGTAAAATGCTACCTACCATATAGAGTTGTTATAAGGATCAAATGAGATAGTGCACATAAAGTACAGCATAGTGCTAGTATTAATCATTATTTTTGAATTAAGTATTAAAATATTTTACATCCACCATAAGGTGATATGTGATTATCAGTAATAAATATCAAAACTGAATAAGTATTCATGACAGTGATCTATTTTTACTTCTATGATAATTCCATTTTCTTTCCTTATTCATTGTTTTTCTATTAGTAAAAAAATCAAAGGCCAGGCACAGTGGCTCATGCCTGTAACCCCAACACTGGGAGGCTGAGATGGGAGGATCACTTGAGGCCAGGAGCTGAAGACCACCTTGGGCAACAGAGCAAGACTCCATCTCTACAAAAAATAAAAAACTAGCCAGGCATGGTGGTGTATGCCTATAGTTCCACCTAATCAGGAGGCTGAGGCAAGAGGATCACTTGAGCCCAGGAGTTACAGTGAGGTTACAGTGAGCTAAGATTGTGCCACTATACTCCAGCCTGGGCTTTGAGACAGCACAAGTCTCTGTCAAAAAAAAAAAAAAAAAAAAAAAAACACTGCATTGACATTTTAGAATCAGCCAACAACAAGAATTTCCAGTTTCTTTTTTAGCAGCTATTAATATAAATAGATGTTAATTCACAAATAAGAGTATGAAGAATCAGTATGGCTGTAAACATATCCCGAGCATAACTCAACATCAGGTTATTGCTTTCTTGCAAGTAGTGATTACCATAGGCTCCTTAATCCCATCCTGTTGAAAATGTTGTACTTCCTATTAAAGGTGTCACCAGTCTTTCCAATCAGTTCTATGATTTATATTTTACTAATATGGATTATAAACTAAACCTTTATTACTATAGTACATAAAAGTGCTTTTGTTGGGGGGAGAAATCTGATGCCAGTGTAATGCTATTGCCTTTGGAAGTTATTTTATCTTTTGCGTGGAGGGCTTAAAAACTGTTCTTTTATCATTATTACAGTAATAGCTCTACTAAATTGTCTCAAAGCTTATCATTGAGTCAGTTTTTTAAGATGGGCTCTTTCAATAGATTCGCGTTTTTATTTTTGGTTTTCTTGGATCATAGCTTTAAATACTAGTTCCATTCTGTTTCTTTGTTTTTCTTCTTTAGGGACTTCAGTTATACGTATGTTGTTTCTTTTTGCCTGTATTCTGTTTCAGCTATTTGCCACCTGACTGTTTTTACTTTTTCCTCATATCATTTTTATTCTCTTGGTTGGTTTCCTGCATTTTTTCTTTTCTTTTCTTTCTTGAGACAGAGTCTTATTCTTGCCCAGTTTGGGGTGCAGTTGTGTGATCTCAGCTCACTGCAAGCTCTGCCTCCTATGTTCAAGGGATTCTCATGCCTCAGCCTCCTGAGTAGCTGGGATAACAGGCATGCACCACCATACCCAGCTAATTTTTGTATTAATTTTTTCAATGTTCCTTATTAAACTTTCATTTGACCTATTCTCCCTCGGATACATTGCAATATAGTCATTTATTAGATTGTTTTTGTTTTTTTCCATACTGAGTTTAATCAGTTATTATCTTTTTTTAATCTATTTTTTTCCATTTTTGAATTTCTTATTCAAGATTTTTTATTCCCCATATGGTTGTTTGAGATTTAATTTAGTTTGGAGTCTTGTGATATAATTTTCTTATGTTTTATGTAGTTAAAAAAAAATTTGTTGTTTTGTATTTGTTACTAGGAACAGGATTTAAGAGATGGTTCTTTTTTTTTTTTGAGGGTGGGGGTTGTTTTTTAGACAGAGTTTCACTCTTATTGCCCAGGCTGGAGTGCAATGGTGTGATCTCAGCTCACCGCAACCTCCACCTCCCAGGTTCAAGTGATTCTCCTACCTCAGCCTCCTAATTAGCTGGGATTACAGGCATGCACCATCATGCCCAGCTAATTTTGTATTTTTAGTAGAGACGGGGTTTCTTCATGTTGGTCAGGCTGGTCTCGAACTCCTGACCTCAGGTGATCAGCCCACCTCAGCCTCCCAAAGTGCTAGGATTACAGGTGTGAGCCACCCCACTTGGCCTGATATTTTTATTCTGTTTTTTATTTTCCTCCTGTACTAGCTTTTTATAGATTTGTTCTATTTTATCACTTTATTTCATGATATTACATTATTCTTTATTCTAACATATTCTTGGTTAAGGCAGTGTTAGTAAAAGGACCTATGATGAACTTAACATATTGCGGATATAGAATTTAAAAACAAAGGTGAAGACAAAAGTAGAATAATAATACAGAAATGGTACATGTTCTGATGAAGTAGAAGTAAAACAAAATATGGAGGAGAAGGCAGGGAAAGAGGAGCGTAAAATAAACTCTTTGATGTTCATACCATAGGTGAGAGGTAAAGAATACTCGTTTGAGGAGAGGGTTTATAGGATTCCTTGTTCAAGGGTGGTCTGATTTGACAGTGGGACAAGGTACAGTCTCTTTAATAAGTAACTTTTTTTCATGTGGTCAGATCATTGTCTGATTTTTGTTTGTGTTTTTTGGACAGGAAACTACATTTCTTCCTTTTACTACTTCTTTTCCTTTTCACCATCCAGTCTCCAAAGGGTGTCTCTCCCTTTCTTACCATCATCTCCCCCAGAATCAATACCTTTCAGAGTCTTGAAGGTCCACTTTTAAGTCCTTTCCCTGCAGTTAGTGCTCTGACCTACTAGGACACTCCAGTATTTTCACACTTAAGCTGAACTTCCTAGTGGTAATTTTAGATCAATCTTAGGGTTCCCCTCTTCTCTCTTCAACATAGTTTTTCCTGACTTGGATGGAAGTGTGAGAGAGAGAACCCACTGATTTGGTGTTTATTTTAATACTTATGGGTAATTTCAAATATGGGCATTCTCTGGCTTCTGTTTATGCGAGGGTTTGAGATTTTGTGTAGTTTTATTTGTCCTTCATGTTTTGTAATACTTTTAGAGGATATGTGCGGAGATTCAGATTTAGACAATCATAACTATCCTCAGCTTTATTTTTGTTTAGGGATTATCTCGCTGCAAATTAGTCTTTAAAGCAGGTGGGAACAAAACCCTACTCATGAATCATTCAGGGATTAAGCCTGAAATTTTTATTGGTTCAGATATTGAATATACATTTTGGTAGTGGCTTAGAAATTTACTGAAGTTTGCCAGGCATCATGGCTCACATCTGTAATCCCAGCATTTTGGGAGGCCAAGGTGGGTGGATCACCTGAATTCAGGAGTTCGAGACCAGCCTGGCCAACATGGTGAAACCCCGTCTCTACTAAAAATACAAAAATTAGCCGGGCATGGTGGCAGGTGCCTATGATCCCAGCTACTCGGAAGGCTGAGGCTGGAGAATTTTAACCTGAAAAGCAGAGATTGCAGTGAGCTGAGATTGCGCCACTGCACTCCAGCCTGGGCAACCGAGCAAGACTCCATCTAAAAAAAAAAAAAAAAAAAAAGAAATTTACTGAAGTTTTTTTAACTCAATTTTAGAATACATGTTTAAAATAATATAATTTTTCTAAATGTTGTAAATAAATTCCAAAAGTGTTTATAGCTAATATAAAATGGATATAACAAAAATATTTCCCTCTTTTGCCTTGACTAAAGAATATTTTATTTGGTTGTGAGATATTTTTACAGTGCTCTTAGAGGCCCTGGGTAATTATATAAAACTCTAAATTACACAAACTGTACACTTAGATTATAAATTATGTTCATATTGTGAATTTTCTAAGCAAATAATGGGAAACTTACTTAAAAAATTAATCTCCATATTCCTGAGACCTTGATTTTATTTTTAATGTAAAGGATATCCTGCTCACACTTTTATATTCTTTTATATATATATATATAATTTTGGTATATGTATTCTGAAGTGGCATAGAACATCTTTCTTTTGCATGTCCAATAGACTCTGGAAAATATTTTAAAAGATTAAGAAGCATGTATAAAATTTTGTTTTGCTAGAAAGGAAATGATACTCGCTATTACTTTGCTCCCTCAGGCTGCTTTGACTCTTCCACGAAGACCTTTCCTTCACTGTTCTACTGTGATACCCATTGTGGTTCTGACCCTGAAATTTACTATGCACCTTTTCAAGCTCAAAGACTCATGGTGCTTTCTTCCCTGGATGTTATTTATATCCTGGACTTCACATCATATCCGAGATGGGATTCGTCATGGTTTGTGGATATGCCCATTTGGAAAAACTTCTCCTTTGCCATTCTGGCTTTATGTAATAATCACATCATCTTTACCTCACATCTGTTCATTCGTTATGTATTTAACAGGAACCAGACAAATGATGTCTTCAAAACATGGAGTTCGTATTGATGTCTGAGGTAACCATACGGCAGTCTTAGAGAAGCAAATGGCTCAGATGATGATAATTAAGAGTAGCCAACATTAAAGTTAATTTTTAAAAATACAGTTAGGTGTTTACATTATTTAGTTATTATAATTCTGGAATCCTCTTGCTCAGGAAGCATGTATAACTTTTTAAAAAATTATACTTGTTATTATTCTACTTCTCTCTTCTATGACAACTCTAGTGCAATATTAGAGTTTCATTTATTCCACGATATATTTTTATTGTTTTTTTCTGTTTATCTGGCTTTACTAGTAGTTCTTTTAGATTAACATCCAGTTCATTTTCTGGAAATATACCTGGAATTTAGTCCATTTCCTAATGAAAAACAGCTCAAATTTTAGGGTAACTAGTTTGTAAAGAGTTAACATTATATTTGGATCCAATTTTCTTGAGATATTGAAATAGTGAAATCACCAAATAAATGATGTGAATCATTTAACTATACAAATGTATAGTTAATGCTAACATGTATTTATTTTCATATATGTTGATCCTGAGTGAAATTTAATTTGCAGAATGCTTTATGAGTTATGATTACTGGCAAAACCTTCAGAACACTTGTGACACATTATTATAATATCCAGTAGCTAACATTAGATCTAGCTTATTATTTCAGAAATTAATTTAGGAAATAATTATTAAAACATGTTGGCTACAGTAACACTTTACTGAAGTAGTATTTTTTAGTATCTCTAGCCTAGAATCTCATGTGTTAGTTTTAACTGTTTTGAAAAACATAACTAAATGTAATATTTTTTAATAAGTAACATTAACAAAATATTGATATTGGGATCATAACCATAACATTTGAATTCATGCAAAAAAAAGACCAGAAATGTCATTTCAAATGTAAATTCCTGAATGTACCATTAAAATTGTTTTAGTTGCTATCAGTTTGTTTATATACTATTTTATATACTATTCTATTTTACTCTGCCTGATACTGAAAGACAGCATATATTTTTTTCAAAATAAAGTTTTAGGAAATTTGCTTTTTCCTTTTTCTTTCAGGTTGATCTTCTATTAAAATGATTCCTCTTTATTAGAGAAGGAAAATTTAGTTGCTATACATCTTATATTTGCACAGTTTATTAAAATCCGTGCCCTAAAGGTACCTGCTTTTCTTTGTGGCATATATGGCACCTGCTGTCTTCAGATTTTCTTACAGTTTTGTGATTTATAATGCTAGTGATTGGTGCCTTATTCTCTGAGGAAAGATGGAGGGTTCACAAAGCAATGCCTTATCCACAGCGGATTTTCTTGTATATCAAGTTAAACAGAATTCTGTAAATTATTATGAAGGTTCAAGCTCTTTAGGGGAGTTTTTTTTCTTGTTGTTAACAAATTGGTTGCAATCTATTATATTTTGCAATTGATTAGATACTACAGTCTACTTATTTTTCAAGAGTAATTATTGTATAAGTTTGGTTGATATAATGGTAAATATTATATAGTGGGGGTAAATTTGATTAGAGTTTTTTTTAAGCATCTGACTTCAGAAATCCATGGAAATAAAGTCTGTATCTTGTGTAACAATTCCTGACTAAATTGCAAAACCTATTCTACTTTTTCTTTCTTCATATTAAACAAATAAATATTATTAAAAATATAGGGCCTTATTTAAGAATGCTACATAGCGACCAGACGCGGTGGCTCACGCCTGTAATCCCAACACTTTGGGAGGCCAAGGCAGGCAGGTCACTTGAGGTCAGGAGTTCGAGACCAGCCTGGCCAACATGGTGAAACCCCGTCTCTACTAAAAATACAAAAATTAACTGGGCGTGCTGGTGTGCACCTGTAGTTTCAGCTCGGGAGGCTGAGGCAGACAATGGCTTGAATCTGGGAGGCAGAGGTTGTAGTGAGCTGAGATGGGGCCACTGCACTGCAGCCTGGGTGACAGAGGGAGACTGTCTTAAAACATAAAAATAAAATAAATAAGTAAGAATGCTACCTAGGCATTTTTTGGGTTGTCATAACTTTCCTTTATTAGAATGGGAATTCACTTTTGAACATAACTTCTTGCTTAAACAATACTGCACATTTTATGTGTGGGTTCATCGTGGTTCCTACCTCTACCATCAGAAATCTTCCTTGTCCTCTAAATCAGCAGTCCCCAGCCTTTTGGCACCAGAGACTGGAGGGACTAGTTTGGTGGAAGACAATTTTTCCACAGATGGCAGGGGCGGGGTGGGGGTGCAGACAGTTTCAGGATGAAACAGTTCCATTTTAGATCATCAGGCATTAGATTCTCATAAGGAGATTTCAACCTAGATGCCTTGCATGCGCAGTTCACAGTAGGGTTCCTGCTCCCATGGGTCTCTAATGCTGGAGCTGACCTAACAGGAGGTAGAGCTCAGGTGATAATGCTCGCTCACTCACCACTCACTTCCTGCTCTCTCACCCAGTTCCTAACAGGCCATGGACCAGTACCTGTCCACAGCCCAGGAGTTGGGGACCCCTGATCTAAATGGACCCCAAAAGTTGTGATTATAATGTCTGGAAAACCAGCAACCACCTCCCCATGCCCGCACTTTGTTTTTGCTTCTAGTGAAAGAATCTGTGTCAATACAACGTTGTGTTTGAAAGTTAGATTGTACCTTATTTGCATGTGTGCATTCTTCTCCATCCTCTAGACTAACTTCCTTCACCTAGTGTTTGTTTCTTTGCTGTTTCACTGATCCGACCTCCCAGTCTACCATTCTCTTTTCTTGAGTTGTGTTATTCATGCTGGCTTCTGGACAACTTCTGCTGCTGAACTATGTTCTACTCATCCCCAAGCCCAGCTTTCTTTAATGGCAGGCTTAAGAATCCCTGTTGTGGAGAACGCCACAAAGATACTCCTTGAGAAGAGCAACTCCAAGACACATAATTGTCAGATTCACCAAAGTTGAAATGAAGGAAAAAATGTTAAGGGAAGCCAGAGAGAAAGGTCGGGTTGCCCATAAAGGGAAGCCCATCAGACTAACAGCTGATCTCTCGGCAGAAACTCTACAAGCCAGAAGAGAGTGGGGGCCAATATTCAATATTCTTAAAGAATTTTCAACCCAGAATTTCATATCCAACCAAACTAAGCTTCATAAGTGAAGGAGAAATAAAATCCTTTACAGACAAACAAATGCTGAGAGATTTTGTCACCACCAGGCCTGCCTTACAAGAGCTCCTGAAGGAAGCACTAAATATGGAAATGAACAACCCGTACCAGCCACTGCAAAAACATGCCAAATTGTAAAGAGCATCAGTGCTAGGAAGAAACTGCGTCAACTAACAAGCAAAATAACCAGCTAACATCATAATGACAGGATCAAATTCACACATAACAATATTAACCTTAAATGTAAATGGGCAAAATGCTCAAATTAAAAGATACAGACTGGAAAATTGGATAGAGTCAAGACTCATCAGTGTGCTGTACTCAGGAGACCCATCTCACATGCAGAGACACACATAGGCTCAAAATAAAGGGATGGAGGAAGATCTACCAAGCAAATGGAAAACAAAAAAAGGCAGGGGTTGCAATCCTAGTCTCTGATAAAATAGACTTTAAACCAACAAGATTAAAAGAGACAAAGAAGGCCATTACATAATGGTAAAGGGATCAATTCAACAAGAAGAGCTAACTATCCTAAATATATATGCACCCAATACAAGAGCACCCAGATTCATAAAGCAAGTCCTTAGTGACCTACAAAGAGACTTAGACTCCCACACAATAATAATGGGAGACTTTAACACCCCACTGTCAACATTAGACAGATCAACGAGACAGAAAGTTAAAAAGGATATCCAGGACTTGAACTCAGCTCTGCACTAAGCAGACCTAATAGACATCTACAGAACTCTCCACCCCAAATCAACAGAATATACATTCTTCTCAGCACCACATCACACTTATTCCAAAATTGACCGCTTAGTTGGAAGTAAAGCACTCCTCAGCAAATGTAAAAGAAAGAAATTATAACAAACTGTCTCTCAGACCACAGTGCAATCAAACTAGAACTCAGGATTAAGAAACTCACTCAAAACCACTCAACTACATGGAAACTGAACAACTTGCTCCTGAATGACTACTGGGTACATAACAAAATGAAGGCAGAAATAAAGATGTTCTTTGAAACCAATGAGAACAAAGACACAACATACCAGAATCTCTGGGGCACATTTTAAGCAGTGTGTAGAGGGAAATTTATAGCACTAAATGCCCACAAGAGAAAGCAGGAAAGATCTAAAACTGACACCCTAACATCACAATTAAAAGAACTAGAGAAGCAAGAGCAAACACATTCAAAAGCCAGCAGAAGTCAAGAAATAACTAAGATCAGAGCAGAACTGAAGGAGATAGAAACACAAAAAAACCCTCCAAAAAATCCGTGACTCCAGGACTTGGTTTTTTGAAAAGATCAGCAAAATTGATAGACTGCTAGCAAGACTAATAAAGAAGAAAAGAAAGAAGAATCAAATAGACGGAATAAAAAATGATAAAGGGGATATCACCACTGATCCCACAGAAATACAAACTACCATCAGAGAATACTATAAACACCTCTATGCAAACAAACTAGAAAATCTAGAAGAAATGGATAAATTCCTGGACACATATACCCTCCCGAGGCTAAACCAGGAAAAAGTTGAATCCCTGAATAGACCAATAACAGGCTGTGAAGTTGAGGCAATAATTAATAGCTTATCAACCAAAAAAAGTCCAGGACCAGACAGATTCACAGCCGAATTCTACTGGAGGTACAAGGAGGAGGTGGTACCATTCCTTCTGAAACTATTCCAATCAATAGAAAAAGAAGGAATCCTCCCTAACTTATTTTATGAGGCCAGCATCATCCTGATAACAAAGCCTGTCAGAGACACAACAAAAAAAGAGAATTTTAGACCAATATCCCTGATGAACATCAATGCAAAAATCCTCAATAAAATACTGGCAAACCGAATCCAGCAGCACATCAAAAAGCTTATCCTCCATGATCAAGTTGGCCTTATCCCTGAGATGCAAGTCTGGTTCAACATACACAAATCAATAAACATAATCCATCATGTAAACAGAACCAAAGACAAAAACCACATGATTATCTCAATAGATGCAGAAAAGGCCTTCAATAAAATTCAACAGCCCTTCATGCTAAAAACTCTCAATAAACTGGGTATTGATGAAACCACATCTCAAAATAATAAGAGCTATTTATGACAAACCCACAGCCAATATCATACTGAAAGGGCAAAAACTGGAAGCATTCCCTTTGAAAACTGGCACAAGACAGGGATGCCCTCTCTCACCACTCCTATTCAACATAGTGTTAGAAGTTCTGGCCAGGGCAATCAGGCAGGAGAAAGAAATAAAGGGTATTCAATTAGGAAAAGAGGGAGCCAAATTGTTCCTGTTTGCAGATGACATGATTGTATATTTAGAAAACCCCATCGTCTCAGCCCAAAATCTCCTTAAGCTGATAAACAACTTCAGCGAAGTCTCAGGATACAAAATCAATGTGCAAAAATCACAAGCATTCCTCTACCAATAACAAAGAGCCAAATCATGAGTGAACTCCCATTCGCAATTACTACAAAGACAGTAAAATACCTAGGAATCCAACTTACAAGGATTTGAAGGACCTCTTCAAGGAAGAACTACAAACCACTGCTCAATGAAATAAAAGAGGACACAAACAAATGGAAGAACATTCCACTCTCATGGATAGGAAGAATCAGTATTTTGAAAATGACCATACTGCCCAGGGTAATTTACAGATTCAATGCCATCCCCATCAAGCTACCAATGACTTTCTTCACAGAATTGGAAAAAATTACTTTAAAATTCATATGGAACCAAAAAAGAGCCTGCATTGCCAAGATAATCCTAAACAAAAAGAACAAAGCTGGAGGCATCACACTACCTGGCTTCAAACTATACTACAAGGCTACAATAACCAAAACAGCATGGTACTGATACAAAAACAGAGATATAGACCAATGGAACAGAATAGAGCCCTCAGAAATAATACCACACATCTACAACCATCTGATCTTTGACAAACCTGACAAAAACCAGCAATGGGGAAAGGATTCCATATTTAATAAATGGTGCTGGGAAAACTGGCTAGTCATATGTAGAAAGCTGAAACTGGATCCCTTCCTTACACCTTATACAAAAATTAATTCAAGATGGATTAAAGAGTTAAATGTTAGACCTAAAACCATAAAAACCCTAGAAGAAAACCTAGGCAGTACCATTCAGGCCATAGGCATGGGCAAGACTTCATGACTAAAACACCAAAAACAATGGCAACAAAAGCCAAAATTGGCAAATGGGATCTAATTAAACTAAAGAGCTTCTGCACAGCAAAAGAAACTACTGTCAGAGTGAACAGGCAACCTACAGAATGGGAGAAAAACTTTTACAATCCACCCATCTGACAAAGGGCTAATATCCAGAATTTACAAAGAACTTGAACAAATTTACAAGAAAAAATCAAACCACCTCATCAAAAAGTGGACAAAGGATATGAACAGACACTTTTCAAAAGAAGACATTTATGCAGCCAAAAAACACATGAAAAAATGCTCGTCATCACTGGCCATCAGAGAAATGCAAATCAAAACCACAATGAGATACCATCTCACACCTGTTAGAATGGCCATCATTAAAAAGTCAGGAAAAAACAGGTGCTGGAGAGCATGTGGAGAAATAGGAACGCTTTGACACTGTTGGTGGGACTGTAAACTAGTTCAACCATTGTGGAAGACAGTGTGGTGATTCCTCAAGGATCTAGAACTAGTAATACCATTTGACTCAGCCATCCCATTACTGGGCATATACCCAAAGGATTATAATTCATGCTGCTATAAAGACACATGCACATGTATGTTTATTGCGGCACTATTCACAATAGCAAAGACTTGGAACCAACCCAAATGTCCATAATGATAGACTGGATTAAGAAAATGTGGCACATATACACCATGGTATACTATGCAGCCATAAAAAATGATGAGTTCATGTCCTTTGTAGGGACATGGAGGAAACTGGAAATCATCATTCTCAGTAAACTATCGCAAGGACAAAAAACCAAACACCGCATGTTCTCACTCATAGGTGGGAATTGAACAATGAGAACACATGGACACAGGAAGGGGAACATCACACTCCGGAGACTGTTGTGGGGTGGGGGGAGGGAGGAGGGACAGCATTAGGAGATACACCTAATGCTAAATGACGAGTTAATGGGTGCAGCACACCAACATGGCACATGGATACATATGTAACAAACCTGCACATTGTACACATGTATCCTAAAACTTAAAGTACAATAATAATTTTAAAAATGTGGCACATATACACCATGGAATACTATGCAGCCATAAAAAAGGATGAGTTCATGTCCTTTGTAGGGACATGGATGAAGCTAGAAACCATCATTCTGAGCAAACTATCGCAAGGACAATAAACCAAACACTGCATGATCTCACTCATAGGTGGGAACTGAACAATGAGAACACTTGGACACAGGGTGGGGAACGTCACACACCGGGGCCTGTGGTGGAGTGGTGGGAGGGGGAGGGATAGCATTAGGACATATACCTAATGTAAATGATGAGTTAATGGGTGCAGCACACCAACATGGCACATGTATACATATGTAACAAACCTGCTAGTTGTGCACATGTACCCTAGAACTTAAAGTATAATAATAAAAGGAATCCCTATTGTGAATGGATAAAAACTCCCTTTTTTATTTTATTTATTTATTTATTTTGAGATGGAGTCTCGCTCTGTCACCTAGGCTGGAGTGCAGTGACATGATCTCAGCTCACTGCAACCTCTGCCTCCCAGATGCAAGCGATTCTCCTGCCTCAGCCTGGGATTACAGGCACCTGCCACAGTTGGCTAATTTTTTTATTTTTAGTAAAGATAGGGTTTCATCAGTTGGCCAGGCTGGTCTCGAACTCCTGACCTCAAGTGATTCGCCTGTTTCAGCCTCCCAATATTGCTGGGATTACAGGCGTGAGCCACCGTGCCTGGTCAAAACTCCCCATTTTATTTTCACCTCTTTAACTTGGCCCTTCTCTGAGGCAGCAACCTTCCCAGTCTGACCCTTAGGGAGACACCCTTGGCTCCTGTTTCTTTTGGCTGGTGGAACGATTACTTAGTTTGGCCCATTTAACCAACTGGTCTTTGCTCACCACTGTCAGAGTTCTCAGTTTTTTTCATTTGATAGCTCATTATGTTGCTCACTTCAAATCCTCCTCACCTTCTAAGACTCACTTTCCCCTTCTTTGATGATATGAGCAAAAAGGATCCCCTTTTTCCTTTTATTCCAACCGTTGCTTTTATCTTTCCCAGTTACAGATAACCTGCCTGAAACCTGGACTTTTGCATTCCCCTATTCTATGCCACTACTCTCATTGCCACATCACATCAGCCACGTATCAGTACAGTGGGCCCCTGTACCTCCTTCTTAGATGATACTGGTCACCTCTGAGATCTTAAGCTTTGTTTCCTTTCTCTAGACCAGTAGTTCTCAAACTCCACCATACATCACCATCACATTCAGGGCTTGTTAAAACCTGGACTGCTTGGGACCCATCCCCAGAGTTCTGATTTGGTAGGTCCTGATCACTTACATTTCCAACATATTTCCAATTGATGTCGATGTTTCTGTTCAGGAATGATATTTTGAAGACCACTACTCCAGACCCATCCTGCTTCTTTAACTTCATTTTCCTCATCTCTCTTTTTTTAATTGAGCCAGCTGCTCTGCCTTATCGATATTTTTAATTTTTCTTAAATGTCCCTCATCACCAAGTCCATCAGCCGTCTGCTGGGTACATTTAACTCTGCCAAGGCCCTTACCTGTACAGTGGTATAAGTTCAGTCACCCATCAGTGCAATGTACAGTACGGTGTAAATTACTGTGCACTTCCTCGTGTATCATACAATTAGTCAGTCTAGAATAGTCTATGTAGAGGGCTTTTCCCAGTTCTACTTTAGGCCATATGTCTTTGAAGTAGTTATGGAAGCATGCTGACTTGGCTTACTACAACTCATGCAATCTAACTTCAGCCAGGTACTTGATAATGTGTTGCTCACTACTGAACATTGTAGTGTAATATTGTAACATGGAATGTCTGCTACACCACAGCTTTCTGATAGTGGCATAGGCTTGGGTGGGTGCTTAAGCATAACTGATCATACTGACCTCATGACCCCACTCTATTCTCTTTCCTCCCCCACACTGACATACCACAGGAGGGTGCCCTTGACCCTTGACGCAAGTGTTGCCAACTGACAGCAGGTTAGTCTTTGGAGATGACCTGATAAAGAAGTTTTGACCAATTCCTTAGAGAAGAGAAAGCACCTTAGAACCTTAGAGAAGAGAAAGCAGACATCACAAGCCACAACGTATGCACAACTGGTAAAGGTTTATATTTTCCTTTTTTTTTTTTTTTTGAGATGGAGTCTCGCACTGTTGCTCAGGCTGGAGTGCAGTGGCCCGATCTCGGCTCACTGCAAGCTCCACCTCCTGGGTTTGCACCATTCTTCTGCCTCAGCCTCCCAAGTAGCTGGGACTACAGGCACCCACCACCATGCCCGGCTAATTTTTTTTTTTTTTTTTTTTTTTTGAGACAGAGTCTTGCTCTGTCGCCCAGGCTGGAGTGCAGTGGCGCGATCTCGGCTCACTGCAAGCTCCGCCTCCCGGGTTCATGCCATTCTCCTGCCTCAGCCTCTCCGAGTAGCTGGGACTACAGGCGCCCGCCACCACGCCCGCCTAATTTTTTTGTATTTTTAGTAGAGACGGGGTTTCACCATGGTCTCGATCTCCTGACCTCGTGATCTGCCCGCCTTGGCCTCCCAAAGTGCTGGGATTACAAGCGTGAGCCACCGCGCCCGGCCGATTTTTTTGTATTTTTAGTAGAGACGGGGTTTCACCATGTTAGCCAGGATGGTCTCGATCTCCTGACCTCGTGATCCACCCGCCTCGGCCTCTGAAAGTGCTGGGATTACAGGCATGAGCCACCGTTCCCGGCCCTTTTTTTTCTTTTTTTTTTTTTTTTTAAGACAAGGCCTTGTTCTGTCACCCAGGCTGGAGTGCAGCGGCATGACTGCAGCTCATTGCAACCTTGACCTCCCAAATTCAAGCACTTCTTCCACCTCAGCCTCTCAAGTAACTGGGACTACAGGTGCAATATCATGCCCAGCTAATTTTTTAAATTTTTTTTTTTTTTTTTTTTTTTTTTTGTAGATGCAGGGTCTCACTGTGTTGCCCAGGCTGGTCTCAAATTCATGGCCTCAAATGATCCTTTTGCCTTGGCCTCCCAAAGCGTTGGTGTGAACCATTGCACCTGGCTTATGTTTTCAACTTATATGAAAGCCGGGGGTATTTTTCAATCCATCCTATGGACTTTTATTGAAGGATATACTCTTTTACTAAGAGTTTCAGTTGATGGACTCCGTTTCCCAGAGCTACAGAATGATGAGTGAGGTCATTCAGTCCTGTGCTCTGCCTTCAAATTGGATGAGCCCAGCGACTGTCAAGCCTACTTTTACAGCTTTCAAGAGAATTTCAAATTCTTTCTGCTTTTTATATCCTGCTCCAAAGAAAACACAAGGGTTTTTTTTTTTTTCCACATTATCTGTATGCATAGTCTGCACATGAAGTCTGATCTGTGGTATAACAGAGCTTATTGGCACCTTGCACAATTTTATGGCAACAACACAAACATCAGGATGATGGAGTAGGTAACATACTCAAACCTCTGAGTGTGGACTTCTGTAGAATCTTTCAAATATAACTGTGCCATATTTTAAGTGCCATGGCCTCCTGAGCATGGATAATGATGTATATTGTGTTGCATTTTAAATTCTCCCTGAAAAGCAAACTTAGCCACCTAGCAATTTATTTCATATACCAGATTATGAAGCAGTAAAATGCAAATATGATGAGTCTAAATGTCTACCCCACAAATTAGAAACCAGTAAAGTCTTCTGATTTCTGGGGTATAGAAGTGACTCTCACTCCTTGGCTGGTGTGGGTGCCATGCTGAGGAGTTTAGCGACCATGAGCAAGCACTTTTGACAATTGTGCTGGTTTCTTCCTCACCATATATGGCTGGATCTCAGTGGAAATGTACGGGACTGAAAGCAATTATGCATCATTTGGCAAGCAGTGTTCACTATTTTATATATTTTGTGCCCTCTTCTGAATGTTGTCACACATGCATGTGGGGGAGACAGAGAGGAATTTAATGGGATTTTACTAGTGTGCCAGAGTATCCTGCCAAATGTCTGTCATGTTAGATGGTCTGTGATGCACTAACTACAAAATATAATACATATATGGCCAAACAGTCTGGGCCAGGCACGGTGGCTCATGCCTGTAATCCCAGCACTTCGGGAAGCCGAGGTGGGCAGATCACTTGAGGTCAGGAGTTCGAGACCAGCCTGGCCAACATGGTGAAACCCGTCTCTACTGAAAATACAAAAATTAGCCAGGCATGGTAGCAGGTGCCTAATAATCCCAGCTACTTGGGAGGCTGAGGCACGAGAATCACTTAAACTTGGGAGGCAAAGGTTGCAGTGAGCCGAGATCATGCCATTGCACTCCAGCCTGGGCGACAAGAGCCAGACTCCATCTCAAATAATAATAATAATAATAATAATGAGTCTGTCAAAAGTTTTCTATTTGTTTTCCTATGGTTTTTCCTCTGGGCCCAAATCATGACCTTAAAAAAAGAAAATGTTGATCTAAATGTTATTCACAAAGTTCTAAATCTAGAGCCCTTAAGGAATATCTTAATTAGTAATTTCTTCTATGTGACTCATTATGTCTGTTTCATGTGATGAAAAGACATACTGAACTTAATTCTAATGGAATCTGCAGATGTGGTAACAGGTTGATTTTCATCTAGTTTTGTTATGAATTTATAGATATTTTGTGATTGGAGTACTTTTAACTTCTCAGTTACATCAAGAAATGCTTATTTCTGGCCAGGCGCAGTGGTTCACGCCTGTAATCCCAGCATTTTGGGAGGCCGAGGCAGGTGGATCACCTGAGGTCAGGAGTTCGAGACCAGCCTAATCAACATGGTGAAACCCCATCTCTACTAAAAATACAAAAAAAAAAAAAAAAAAACCTAGCCAGGCGTGGTGGCGGGCGCCTGTAATCCCAGCTACTCGGGAGGCTGAGGCAGGAAAATCGCCTGAAGCCAGGAGGCAGACGTTGCAGTGAGCCAAGATTGCACCACTGCACACCAGCCTGGGCAAAAAGATCAAAACTCCATCTCAAAAGAAAAAATGAAAGAAAGAAATGCTTATTTCTGATTATTGCTAATTATTACAAGTATTGTAATTGTTATGTTATAGAAACAATCTATTAAAACGTAAATCCCAAGATATTTAATGTAACTAAAATGCAAAATAAAACATCAGCAAGGTTTTTTTAAAATTCTCAGTTTGGTACATTTTAAAAAGATTGATAATAGTATCGGCAAGAGGTGTAAGGAAATGGGCACTGTTGGTGAAACAATAAAATCACACTTTCTTGCTAGAGATAAATTTGGTAACATGTTTTAAAAGTACAAGCCATTTCACTCAGAAATTCTATTTTAGGAATTTATTCTAAGAAACAAACAAGTAAGTATACAAAGGAGAGGGATTTTTATTGGTTGCTTCAGATGGCAAAAATAAAACGAGACAAAACTTGCAATCGCCTGAAAGTCTGACTAGAGGATTAGTAGCCTAAGCTATCGTGCAAACAATGGAATAGTAATGGCTAAATCACTTAAAGGGATGAAGGAGATAGATGTAATGATATGCAAAAATATCTGTATGAAATATTTTAAAAATAAAAGCCAGTAATAAAACAAGATGATTCCATTTTTGTAAAATAGGCATATACATGTGTGTAGTGTAGAAAACAATTCTGAAACCTAGCTACCAGGCAATTTACAATGGTCACCTCAGGAGTTGGGGGAGTGGGTCATGAGGAACTTCTGCTTTTACTTTATATATTGTATCATGTTTTACAATAAGCATGTATAATTTTATATGACGTAGAGGTAGCTCCATTTCCTATCACAAATGCAGTTCTCAGTCTACGGAGCAGGTCTGGCCTGACACCAGCACCTGACTCTCCCCGCAACACACCTCAGACTGGTGCTGATTGTTCTGGTGGGTCAGTGAGCCGAGCTACTGATAAGCTACTCTGTTTCCACACTGGATTCAGCACCTCATTTAAGCCCACATAGCTGTCCTTATTATTTAATCTGTTATTTCATCAGACTCCAGCTACGTACCAAGATCTATTCCAAGCCAGAAGGTTCACAGCCATTTCATTGATCTGAGAAACTCATGTTAATATTCAGTCTCCACAATTACTTTGCACTTTGCATAAATCAAAGGTTCTGCCACCTGCATCTCCTTGGCATTTCTTTACTTGCCAGAAATAACAATAATAATGAAAGGGTGTATGAAGCATTTTACCATTTCTTCTGACTTTGCAAGGAGTCAGTTTGACTTACATATCCAGTATCGCAATTAATATTGTTGCTTCAAGGTCTGGGCAGCATTCCAATTCCATCAACCCCACAACTGCCTGCACAGGAGGGGAATGTCCGTTTAGAGGTCTAGCACATATCCTGATCTTCCTAAGACCTCTGGGTGAGCCTTCAAAGAAGGTGGTCATCTGAATTCACACCCCCTTACTCATTTGGTATTAATTGGTCTTATATTGAACACTGCCCAAGTTTCCAGGTCAGTGATATTGACAGCATGCACATAAAGTGGAAGGCAGAGAGAAAATTTTTCCTAAGTATCCGGGTGATACTAAATAAAGTCTAAAATGTGGGACAGTGGTTACATAACAGGCACGTATAACATATCTTAATGACAGTAGTAAAGTATTCCTGAGAGTACTATTAGGAACACATTGTATGCTGCAGAGGCGCTGTCTCTCTTGGAAAGCCATGTGTAAATACCACAGTTCCCTCTTCCTGGAGGTCCACAGCTGATTGCTCAATGTCTGACAATAGTCTCTCAGTGTTAGGCCTGGTTCCCTGGCATGCAGAGACTCTAGTGTTCTCCAGATTCTAAAATGATTGGCACAGGTTGCTCTTGTGCAATCTGGCCTCCAGAGAAGATGGCTTGGGCCCCAGGCCAATCGTGGAAAGGGCTCTCCCATTCCCAGGGTGTGACATCTAAGACAAACCACTCTGCAAGCCCTCTGCTTCCTTCTCCACATACCAATCCAGGTGAGATCAGATGAAAATCAACTTTGAGGGATCTTTGAAAACTACAAAAGGGTGGAAAGGAAGTATGGAAGTGGGGAATTCTGCCTACTTGGACTGCTTAGGGGTTATAGGGTATGAGTTTGTGTCTGTGTATACAGTATTACTTTTCTTTTGCTGCTGTATTAAATGACCACAAACTTAGTGCTTTAAAACAAGACACATTTATTATCTTATAGTTCTATATGTCAGAAATCCAACACAGTCTCACTGAACTAAAATGAAGGCATCAGGAGGAAAGTGTCCATCTGGAGGCTCTAGGGAAGCATCTGCTCCCTTGTCTTTTTCAGCTTCTGGATACCACCTGTGCTACAGACTCAATGCATCCCCCCAAAATGCATACAATCCCCCTGTGATGGCGTTTGTAGGTGGGGCCATTTGTAGGGCAGAGCCCTCATGAATGGGATTAGTACCCTTATAAAAGAGACTCCAGAGAGCTCTCTCGCCTCTTTTACCCTGGGAGGTTATAGTGAGAATTCAGTGTGTGCAACTCAGAAAAGAACATTCATCAGAAACTCGACCTTGAGAACTATGAGAAATAAATTTTTGTTGTTTATAAGCCACCTAGTCTGCGGTTTTGGTTTTTTCATTTGTTCGTTTGAGACGGAGTTTTGCTCTTGTTGCCCAGGCTGGAGTGCAATGGTGCAATCTCGGCTCACTGCAACCTCCGCCTCCTTGGTTCAAGTGATTCTCCTGCCTCAGCCTCCCAAGTAGCTGGAATTACAGGCATATGCCACCATGCCCGGCTAATTTTTTGTATTGAGTAGAGACGGGGTTTCACTATGTGGGTCAGGCTGGTCTCAAACTCCTGACTTCAGGTTATCCACCTGCCTTGGCCTCCCAAAGTGCTGGGATTACAGGCGCGAACCACCGCACCTGGCTAGTCTATGGTACTTTGTTATGGCAGCCCAAACTGACTCAGACAACCTGCAGGCCTTCGCTTGTGGCCCTTTATTCTGTCTTAAAAGCCAGCAATGGCAGGTCAATCCCTTTTCATATTACGTCTCCCTGATCCTCCTTCCATAGTCACACCCTCCTCTGACCACAGCCAGGAAAGGTTCTCTGATTTAAGAACCCATGTGATTAGACTGGGCCCACCTGGATAATCCGTGATCATCTCTTCAGCTGAAGGTTCTAATCATGTCTACAAAGCCTCTTTTGCCAGGTTGCAGGGACTTGGAGGCCATTACTATATTCTACCTGCTATGATTGCTTCAGTATTTTCAGTTGCTGTAGTTTGTTAGTGGTTTTGTTTGTTTAATACAAGCTGGTGGGCCACCTCCCATACTCCTGAAACCACTTTCTAAAGTCACTATGCCCTGGACATCGCTGTGTTCCTGGTGTCTTTGGAGAAGTCACTCATCTGTTCTGAGCCAACGAGGGATAGGCCAGATGCTTCCCAAGATTCCTTCCTGCTCTATTTTTTTATAATCTCCAGCTCTTTGTCCAAGTAATGCTGGGGCTCCTCAAATTCTGGGGAAATGGCCCACAACTTGCCTTGTCAGTTAAGTTCATTCTTGGGATATGTTTTTCTCCTTCGATATCAACGGTTGTATTTTTCCTTTATTTTCTCCATGTAGAACTACTGCATCTTTAGAAAAACCCTTTCTCTATTCTCCACGAAAAAAAATTTAAATTCATAAAAATCTTATCAAGGCCAGGCGTGGTGGCTCACACCGTAATCCCAGCACTTTGGGAGGCCGAGATGGGCGGATTACCTGAAGTCAGAAGCTCAACACCAGCCTGGCCAACATGGTGAAACTCCATCTCTACTAAAAATACAAAAATTAGCCAGTGTGGTGGCACATGCCTGTAATCCCAGCTACTCGGGAGGCTGAGGCAGGAGAATCACTTGAACCTGGGTGGTGGAGGTTGCAGTGAGTCAAGATCATGCCACTGCACTCCAGCCTGGGTGATAGAGTGAGACTCCGTTGCCAAAAAAAAAAAAAGAGTCATCAGTTAAAAGTTCATAGCCCTTTTGATGAAAATGAATATAATATTTGCCCTCACAGAATACTGGTTTAGTTAGCAATTGAACAAATGTTCAATGTGTTCCTATTATGTAGCAGGCCAGGTATTAAAAACTAATATTCTAATGGTGGAAAAAACCAGGCCCCATCTTAAAAGATCTCCTAGGCTAGTTGGAAGATGGGCAGGGAGACAGGACATTTCAGTAGAGGGTGGTAAGTGCTGCAGTCAGGTCAAGCACAGGGGCTTGGAGGTCCCCCTAGGGAAGACAGGGAAGCTCCCTGAGAACCAGTAGCTGAGCAAGAGGTCTTCAGGTGAAAGTGAATAAGGTGATGGAGAACTGCCGAGAAGCTCCCTGAAGGCAGAGAGAATAGCATTTACAAAAGCCTTGAGTGGCAGCTGGTCAGTGCGGTTGTAGGAAATGCAGGAGCAGAGTGTTTGAGGTGTGAGAGTGACAACAGTTGAAGTCGGTAAGCTAACCAGAGCTGGGTCCTGGAGAACCCTGTATACCTTTTAAGGACTTAGGAACTTACCTTGAGGCAATGCAGAAGCATTGCAAGGTTTAAGCCTGAGAATGGCATGATCAGGTTTGCCTTTCTTCCTAGAGGTGATAATTGGGAGCTGAATCCAAAAGCTCCCAGATTTTAATTTGTGTCTTGTAGCTACGTACATTTCCCATCAAGAACTTCAGAGGTTAGAGGCATAGCAGCTAAGAAGCCTCTATACAGATTCAGTATAATGTGGGCTGACTCTTAATATGGGCTATTTACAATCTAAAAATAAAGCACTAAAGGCTGGGTGCAGTGGTTCATGCCTGTAATCCCAGCACTTTGGAAGGCCAAGGCGGGCTGATCACTTGAGGTCAGTGCAAGACCAGCCTGGCCAATGTAGTAAAACCCCATCTCTACTAAGAATACAAAAATCAGCAGGGCATAAAAATACAACGATACAGGTGGTGGGCCCCGGTAGTCCCAGCTACTAGGGAGGCTGAGGAAGGAAAATCACTGGAAACTGGGAGGCAGAGGTTGCAGTGAGCCGAGATCGGGCCACTGCACTCCAGCCTGGGCGACAGAGAGAGACTCTGTCTCAAAAAAACAAACAAAAAAAAAACCAAAACAGCAACAACAACAACAACAAAAACCCACTAAAAATAATATCTAAACAAAAGTCACCCCTACCTTAAGCAAACCAGGGACACATTCCCTGTCCCCTGGATTGTAGCCTTTTGGGATCAAGTCCAGCTTCTGCGCAGAGCGCTGGACTGTTTGCAGTGCCTGGAACTGAACATGGTCTGGCTCCCTATGCGTACGCTGTTCTCCGAGAAGCTTTTCCTCCACCACTTAAATATCTGGGTAGCCGCTACATAAGAGAGAGTGCCTCAAGTGTGTCCTGTTCTGCAAAATATCTTAGACCTTCTCAATCTGACTCCAAGAGGTAGCTACAGCTCCCACTTGTGTACATTCTTCTGCATCCTTCTGTTGTGTGGTTATCACATTAATGTGACGGCAAGAGCTAAATGCTTTTCCTGTCCTTTTCTTATTCAGCTACTTCATCCCCCCACCCCCGCCCCCACCCCCCCCCCACCCCCACCCCACACCCACCACCACAAAGGCCAGGAAAGAAGCCTTGTAATTAGAACATGTGTGGACATGCACCACTTATTATCAGTTAGTGTGGTATGCTCAGTCAAGGCAAACGCCATCTTAGTATAGTAGCCCTAGGATATTAGTTAATAAGAAATCAGTTCAAAGATACATTAGTGAAAGGGATAGGACTTTCTCACCTCACTGGGGGTTCAGAAGAAAATTAATTTGGGGATGCTGAACCAACCACAGCCCAGAAGGGAAGAACTTCACAGTGTTTCCCTCACCCTTACCTTTTGCTGAGTAGCAATAACTTGGCAGAGAGGAAGGGACCAGGATGCAAATTCTGCAAGTCCCCAGATGGCACTGATAAGGATTAACACGTGATTATTTCCACAGAGGGACGCCAGAGCCTGGGGTGAAGGAACACTGAAGCCAGGTCAGCCATGGGGAGGAGGCTGCAGGGAGGGAGTAGCAGTGGGAGAGATTGGAAATGATGTCCACGTGAAGAGGCCCTCTGATGGCCCAGGCAGGTGAAGACGTTCTCCCAAAGAAAGAATGACTCAAACAGTACGTGTTCACTTAGAAAAAAAACAAGGAAATATCGGGAAAATTGATGGATGAGGCATACTAGAGGCTCCCACACTTTCTTGGCTTACAGTTGATGTCCTTAATGTCTCAGTAATTTTTTTTTAACTGCACCACTAGTCCGAAAGAAATACCAGTCTCTGTTTTTGTTTGTTTTTTGAGACAGAGTCTCACTCTGTCACCCAGGCTGGAATGCAATGGCGCGATCTCGGCTCACTGCAACTTCTGCCTCCCAGATTCAAGCCATTCTCCTGCCTCAGCCTCCCGATAGCTGGGATTACAGGTGCCTGCCACTATGCTTGGCTAATTTTTGTATTTTTAGTAGAGACGGGGTTTCACTATGTTGGTCAGGCTGGTCTCAAACTCCCGACTTCAGGTGATCCACCCACCTCAGCCTCCCACAGTGCTGGGATTACAGGTGTGGGTCAGCGCGCCCAGCCAGTTTCTGCTATTTAGTTAGATTTGAACAGCCTAATGGTATTAGTTGTGCCATGTCCAACAGATGTCTCCGTTTCTCTGAAAATTTTAAAATATCTCACAGCACCACTGAGTTTGTTTCAGCATTCTGGGTTGCCTCCGCACATAGTTTGGGAACTGCGTTATTAATTTTAATAATTAGTATTGAATGCTTACATTAGTTTTGAGAACTCCAGCAGTCAACTGGACTGCTGAGAGGGACTAGTTAGTCCCTTTCACTAACATATCTTTGAACTGGTTTTGTATTAACTAATAATATCCTGGGGCTACTATACTAAGATGGTGTTTGCCTTGACTGAGCATACTACACTAACTGATAATAAGTGGTGTATGTCCACATGTGTTCTAATTACAAGGCTTGTCTAGTAATATACTTGGAATTTAAAGGTTTAACTTTGTCTTTTTTCTACACAGTTAACCAGTTGTTTCAAAACCATTCATTGAATAATCCACAGTTTTCCCTGATGTAGAATACTAACTTTGCAATATATTAAATTGGCACGAGCCTTTTTTCTGGTTATGCATCAGTGATACACTAACTTAATTACAGTAAATTTATAATATATTTTAACATCCAGAAACGTTAATCATCCCTCACTGCTCTCCTTTTTCTGATTTCCCTGGGGGTGTTTTTATTCCTATTAGCACGAGGTACCATTCTGCTCTATGGTTCCCAAATTATTGACTGACCTTAGGCAAGTCACCTAACTTCTATGCTTTAGCATATTATAAGGCTGATGATGGTGATATGGGAATGAATTTGTATGCATATATCTGGAAAGCATGAATGCTAAAAAAAAAAAAAAAGAAAAAGTTATAAATTTAAGCCAGAAAGGACACTATAGAGTTAACCAGGAATAAGAAAGTCAGTGCAAGGGAAATCCCCTCCGTTGGCCCCAGGTTCAAACTTTGTTCCTAATGACTAGTCCTGCATTCTTTCCTCTCTGTTTACTTTGGCATACCTCATCACACATTTAATTACAGAGTGTAAACTGTGAAACCACAGCACTGAAAGGAACCAAACCTGGCTCTCCTAAAAGCTATCTCAGCTGGAAAATGTTCCATCTTGTTTCTAAATACAGATTTCTGAAATTCTCTCTCTCTCTCTCTCACTGCCCTTGGTCCTTGTTTCAAAACTATAAATCTTCTGGTGATATATTTTTACAACTAATTATCCTCCAAGAGTAATTTATTATTTTCACTGTGGTATATAAAACAATCTCTTCTGAGAAATGAAAATTTAAAATATTATTACCAATTAGGCTATAGATATTCAGAAAAGGCCAAGAGTACCAATTGTAGACTTCTGTGACCACACTGGCAAGATTTTGCTTATGTAATGAAGGCCTTCTCATTTAAGTTATCCAACTCATGATTCATTCAGTGAACACTAGTCATCTACCATTTGCTGAGCACTGAGCGAGGCACTGGAGATGCTGCCTTCACTGAGCCCACACTATTGGAGGAGAGAGGCGTGTACGGAGATATTTTCAATACTGTGAGATAATTTGGCACTATATATGAAAAAGTGATTTCAATGGGCATACCCTTTGACAATTTTCACTTCTAAGAATTTATTTTATTTTTTTCAAGGCAGAGTCTCACTCTGTCACCCAAGCTGGAGTGTAATGTCGCAATTTCTGCTCACTGCAGCCTCAACCTCTTGGACTCAAGCAATCCTCCCACCTTAGCCTCCCGAGTAGCTGGGACTACAGGCACACGCTACCATGCCAGGCTATTTATTTTTATTTTTTGTAGAGACAGTGTTTCCCCATGTTGCCCGGGCTGGTGGTGAACTCCTGGGCTCAAGTGATCTGCCCACCTCGCTTTCCAAAGTGCTGGGATTACAGGCAAGACCCACCATGCCTGGCCCTAAGAATTTATTTAAGAACACCTAGGTGCAGCGCTCACTCCTGTAATCCCAGCACTTTAGGAGGCCGAGGAAGGCGGATCACAAGGTCAGGAGTTCGAGACCAGCCTGATCAACATGGTAAAACCCCGTCTCTACTAAAAATACAAAAATTAGCTGGGCGTAGTGGCACACACCTGTAATCCCAGCTACTCGGGAGGCTGAGGCAAGAGAATCACTTGAACCTGGGAGGCAGAGGTTGCAGTGAGCCGAGATTGTACCACTGCGCTCCAGCCTCGGCAATAGAGCAAGACTCTGTCTCGGAAAAAATAAATAATTAAATTTATTTATTTAAGAAAATATTGAAATGGATGAACAAAAGATATATGAATGACTATCACAGCATTTCCACAATAATAATCATCATCAGGAAAGAGACAAAATCAAACTACCTAAATATCCAGCAACTGGGAGAATCAAGTAAATAAACTATGACAAAACCACGTGATTGAATACTGTCAAACCAGTGAAAGAAAAAAACTATACAAATCTATAGATATAGCTACGGGTGGTGATTCCTGATTTATTAACTAAAAAAAGTCACAAAACAGGAAGTGTTATATGACTCTATTTTTGTAAAAATAAAATACACTTACGAACAAATTTTTAAAATATGAAAGGATGTACATCCTAACGTTAAAAAAGAGTTATTTAACATTTGATTGGATTGTTGGTTATAAATTATTATATGTAAATGATTATATGATGGTTTACAATATGAATTGGGTATCTGGTTATAGATTATTTTTGTATTTTCAAAAAATAATATAGGGTAAAACCTAATTATATATTCATATATATATTTTACAAAGAACATGTATATTTTTAGTCAGAACAAAAGTTTCTAAACCTAAGGTGTAATACAGTAACAGTGATTCAACAGGCATTCCTTTCAGTAACGGGAATATAGCACCTTCTGTGTGTTGGGCCTGAGCTGCACTAGACGAGGCAAAGCTAACGGGAGGGGTTTCCTGCTCTCAAGGCCCAGCCTAGAAGGTTGTGAGAGCAGAGGGTCACCCACTGGAGCATGGGGAAACATGGATGGGCAGCAAAGAGATACACAGAGTGTCACTGGAGCTGTGCCTTAAAGAATGAGGAAGAGTTTCCTAGATGGTATGGGAAACGCTGTGAAGGTTGTCCAGGCAAGGGCAATAAGATCAGAGTCTCAAGAAAAAACAGAAAGGTCAGGGCTGCAGATGGTTGTACAGTTTGCACTGCAGAAAGCTACCTGCTGAGGAAGGAGGAGTGGGGCGGATATGCAGGATGGGCTTCACTTGCCAAGTTATACGTCCCAGTTGCAACCACCCAAAGAAGTATCCACTCCCCCTCTTTTTTTTTTTTTTTTTTAATAGAGGAAAGGGGACTTTTGTTTCTGCAAGCACCTTCTGCTTGTGAAGCTGTGGGTCTGGAGGCTTTGTCCACCCAGAGAGGGATACCTTTTCCTATTTACAGAAGTTGCACTGAGGGCTTTGAAACCTCTGTCCAAAAAAGTCCTTAAATCCTGACTTGGGAAAAACCATACCTGACAATGTCTTCCTGAGGATGAAAGAGCCCTGTCATGTGCTCTCCAGAGCCATTGTAATGCATGTGATAGGCTTTATATAATAAAAGCCATCATTGCAAGATGCTGGGAAGATGTGGAAAGTGTTGCCGAGAAAAAATTAAAGTTAGGTAAATGTTTCAGCTTAACAGCATGAATATGTATCTAAGGCCTTTCAAATAAGGATTCCTTTTTACTTTGCAATTCCGCTTTTCAAAAAAATTTTTTTAATGCTTTCTAAAGAATAAGTATAAAGGTTGGAATGTGATTCATTGCAGAAGTTACCTATAATAGTCGAAAAAATCCATAATCTTGGTTGGGTGCCCTGGCTCACACCTATAATCCCAACATTTCGGGAGGCTGAGGCAGGTGGATTATTTGAGCCCAGGAGTTTGAGACCAGCCTGGGCAACATGGCAAAAATCCATCTATATAAAAAGTACAAACATTAGCCAGGCGTGGTGGTGTGGACCCACAGTCCCCACTACTCGGGAGGCTGAGGTGGGAGGATCACCTGAGCCCAGGAGGTCAAGGCTGCAGTAAACCAAGATTGTGCCACTGCACTCCAGACTGGGTGACAGACCAAGACCCTGTCTCAAAAAACAAACCACAATCTTAATGTTCAGCATTAAGAACAGTTGGTTGGTTCAATAAAGTACAATACCTCTGTATTAGGAAATACTAAATTAGGCAGCAGTTAAAAATCACGTTTTAGGCCGGGCATGGTAGCTCACGTCTGTAATACCAGCACTTTGGGAGGCCGAGGTGGCGGATCACCTGAGGTCAAGAGATCAAGACCAGTTTGGCCAACATGGCAAAACCCCATCTCTACTAAAAGTAAGAAAATTAGCTGGGCATGGTGGCACTCGCCTGGGAGCTACTCGGGAGGCTGAGGCAGGAGAATCGCTTGAATCCAAGAGGCAGAGGTTGCAGTGAGCCAAGATTGTGCCACTGCACTCCAGCCTGGCTGACAGAGTGAGACTCCATCTAAAAAAAATAAAAATCACGTTTTAGAGCTGATTCATTTCCAGACTAGGTGAAGTGCCTCTGCAAAAACACCCTAAGCACTGTGCTTCTCCTGTGTTTGCACTGAGCAGACTTTATTGCTGTGGCTTACTGAATTGTGTGTCCTCCCTGCAGACAGAGACCATGTCTCTTTTGTTCACCATTTGTCTTCAATGTCTAGCACAGTGTCTTACATATAGTAAGTATTTCCTTTATCAAGGTTTAGTCAATGAATGAATTACTAGATATGTACAGAAAGAAGACTGGAAGAATATATGCCAATAGATTAAGAAAGCTATTTTTTTATATTTAAAATGTTTACTTCTTTATACTTTTTTACATGTTCCAAATTTTCTACAATGGCCCTAGTATAATTTTGTAATCAAAAGAGAACATACTATTTTTAAAATTTGTAACTCAGCAACCTGCCATAAAGTATCTGGAGCCCAATTTTTAATATACGACTTCTGTTTGGCTCTGCCCTACTTTAGCAGATCTATTAACTACAAATCAGAACTCAAGTATTACGCAGGTTAAAAGGTGATTATTCTCAATGCCAAAGGATTTATCAAAAGGGTCCATTACATTATAAATTATCCTAGGATATTTAAATGTTGATATGATTTTCAAAATATTCCATCCAGACTGGGCACGGTGGCTCATGCCTGTAATCCCAGCACTCTGGGAGACCAAGGTGGGTGGATCACTTGAGGTCGAGAGGAGTTCGAGACCAGCCTGGCCAACATGGTGACACCCTGTCCTCCTTAAAATGCAAAAATTAGCAGGGTGTAGTGGCACGTGCCTGTAGTCCCATCTCCTTGGGAGGCTGAGGCCGGAGAATCTCTTGAACCTGGGAGGCGGAAGTTGAAATGAGCCAAGATTTTGCCACTGCACTCCAGCCTGGGTGACAAGAGCGAAATTCCATCTCAAAAAAAATTTATATATATATATATATATATATATATATACACACACACACACACACACACACATATATATATATATATATTCCATCCGTATACTAATTTTCCAAGACAAATATTCAAGGAAGCTTCAGTGGCTTAATTTTATTTTGTGCAAGTTACTGTTTGGAAATCATCCTCCTAATCCAAGCAGGTCATTTTGCCCGGTGCAGGGATGGCAGCAGGTATTTTTATGATCATTTGAGATTTACAATTTACTTCTTTTTAAAGTAAAAACTATGTGGTTCTTCCTGGTAATTTTTTTTGTTTTTTTCCTAAAAGGTTACATCTAGATGTTCTTAGCCAGGACCATTTCATAAATGGAAAACACAAAACCAGACATAGTTTTAGGTCCTCAACTGTTTCATTCTATGGCTCAACTATCCTCTGGGCCCTAACGGCACACATTTCTATCTCCTCATTTTCTTTTGCAGAGTCCCCGTGCACAGAGAAAAATATTTAGGTAATCAAAGTCATTCATCCGAATCCACCCCTTTGGGGCTCCTTCCTAGTTTATGGGTGGTCCGTGTCTGCCTAGTTAGCACCCCTCTCAAACACAGACACACATGCCCCATAATTATAAATTGTCCTGTGTTCTCTCCAGACAAAAATCCCATGGTTCAGTTTTTCTCTCACTCCAAACAAAACTGATGTGCCCAGCATTCCTCTTATTCATGTCTTAATACAAAAACTTAGTAAAAAAAAAAATGACATGGCATAGGGTTTTTAGTGGTTTACAAGTTCCTGTTGGCAGATGTCAGGCTTGCTTTTTAGCACCAGGGTAACATAATACCCTCCCATAAGGTTGTAATTCCAATGGTGGTAATTTCATGAGTGCTTTAACAGTTTCGGTTCTACATGTTATAGCAACTGTCTTCTAGTAAGCACTGTCCAACCCACGAACCTGTTCCAGTGCCCCCAGGAAAGTGTGGATGAAAGGTAGAATGCTAACAACCCAAGGAGGAGTCCCTTTGTTTTCCAAGTCCCTGGATTCTGTCCCTATGCCTTCCTGCTGGCAGGGGCAAGGTGGCATTTCCTAGCAGAAGAAATATGCACACAGTGAAAGAGAAGCTGTCTTGTCAAATACAAAAGCAAATAAAAGTACACGAGTGAATACAGGGGGCCTAATTGCAGGCTCATTCAAATTCAGTCCAGCCTTTCTTGTCAGTGCCCTAATAACTCTGTGTGAATTTTGTCCCACTGGATTAAAAATCACTCCTATTATCCAATCGCCACCCTTCATCTGAACAGAGCCATTTTCTACTGCAACAAAGTCATCCTCAGGAGGGACTATGGTTGGGAATTTCAGTTGTCTGGCAGGCTGGTGAATGTTTAGGTACTCGTGTTGGGTTTGCAAATCTTCATGGTTGTTTCAGACTATAATTTTTGCGCAGCTTCCCCCACTTTTTTTTTTTTCCCCTAGTGACAAGGTCTTGCTCTGTCGCCCAGGCTGTTATACAGTGGCGTGATCTTAGCTCACTACAGCCTCAACCTCCTGTGCTCAAGAGATCCTCCCACCTCAGCCTCTCAAGTAACTGAAAGTACAGACTCATGCCAGTGCCTGGCTAATTTTTTAAAAAATTTTTAGTACAGCTGAGGTGTTGCTATGTTGGTCAAGCTGGTCTCAAACTCCTGGGCTCAAGCGATCCTTCCACCTTGGCCTCCCATATTGTTGGGATTATAGATATGAGTCACCACACCGAGCCTCCTGACTATTATCTTCAGAGCACACAGCTTTGGTCCAGAGGGACTGCTGTGGTTATGGCTGGTGTGTGTTATTTCACAGGTCTTTGTCACCTCCACAGGTTGGTTCTCTGTGCTCTTTTATCAAGACCTGTGGCAAGGTCCCTTTGCTTAGTGGAAAGGCTGGAATGCTGCTCTGGGTCTTCTCATTCAAGAGGTCACTATCTTTGCAAGTCTGTTGCTCTCCAAATCTCCCATTCCTTATTATAACTCTGGTTCTTGATAGTGAATTGGAGCTTGGTTAAATGTAACTTGATAGCTGGGGTAAATTTGGACACTTGCCCTTGATCTTCAAAAGCAGCAACACCCAATGAAAATATGTGATCTACCCATGTGATTTGAAATATTCTGGGTTTCAATTACATATATAATTGTTTTAGTCTGTTTTATGCTGCTATAACAGAATATCTCTGTTTGAGGAAAAAAACTCTCAAACTGTTTTTCCTCTGCTCTCACACCACAAAAATCATCAACACAGAAGACTTCTATAACCAAATATGTAGGGGGTACATTGGTGCATACACCAAGCAGCAGACACCAGCTAGGTGTCCTCCAATTCAGTTCTGAGACTATCTACCAAGAGATAGACCCAGAAGCACAGGTTGAGGGTTCAGTCCCATGAGATCACCCCCTACTTCCCACCAGGCACAAGTCCAGACCTGCAGAACTTTGAACAACTGGCTCCAAGTTGGGATTCCCACAACCCCTCTATGGGTTTGATTAATTGGCCAGAGTATCGGGGGAAATTCAGCCAGATATTGGGCAAAATTCACCCCCGATATTTCACATAGGTTATTTTCTATATTCCCTAAGTGTTGGCCAGTCTGAGAAATAAAGGGACAGAGTACAAAAGAGAAATTTTAAAGCTGGGCATCTGGGGGAGACATCACATGTTGGCAGGTTCCATGATGCCCCCTGAGCCGTAAAACCAGCAAGTTTTTATTAGTGATTTTCAAAAGGGGAGGGAGTGTATGAATAGGGTGTGGTCACAGAGATCACATGCTTCACAAGGTAATAGAATATCACAAGACAAATGGAGGCAGGGCAAGATCACAGGACCACAGGACTGGGGCAAAATTAAAATTGCAATGAAGTTTCAGGCACGCATTGTCATGAATAACATCTTATCAGGAGACAGGGTTTGAGAGCAGACAACCGGTCTGATCAAAATTTATTAGGCGGGAATTTCCTCGTCCTAAAAAGCCTGGGAGCGCTACGGGAGACTGGGGCTTATTTCATCCCTACACTTTGACCATAAAAGATGGCCGCCCCCCAAAGCTGCCATTTTAGAGGCCTACCCTCAGGGACACATTCTATTTCTCAGGGATGTTCCTTGCTGAGAAAAATAATTCAGCAATATTTCTCCCATTTGCTTTTGAGAAAAGAGAAATAGGGCTCTGTTCCACCTGGCTCACTGGTGGTCAGAGTTTAAGGTTATCATCTCTCTTGTTCCCTGAACATTGCTGTTATCCTCTTCTTTTTTCAAGGTGCCCAGATTTCATATTGTTCAAACACACATTCTCTACAAACAATTTGTGCGGTTAACACAATCATCACAGGGTCCTGAGGCGACATACATCCTCCTCAGCTTATGAAGATGACGGGATTAAGAGATTAAAGTAAAGACAGGCATAGGAAATCACAAGGGTATTGATTGGGGAAGTGATAAGTGTACATGAAATCTTCACAATTTATGTTCAGAGATTGCAGTAAAGACAGGTGTAAGAAATTATGAAAGTATTAATTTGGGGAACTAATAAATGTCCATGAAATCTTCACAATTTATGTTCTTCTGCCATGGCTTCAGCCGGTCCCTCCATTCGGGGTTCCTGACTTCCCACAACACTGGAGTGGCTCACAGAATTCAGGGAAATACTTACCTTTAACGGTTTATTATAAGAGACAGTACAGAAGATACAGATGAAGGCCAGACATAGTGGCTCATGCCTGTAATCCCAGCACTTTGGGAGGCCAACATGGGTGGATCACAAGGTCAGGAGTTCAAGACCAGCCTCTGGCCAAGATGGTGAAACCCACTCCAGCCTGGGCGACAAAGCGAGACTCTGTCTCAAAGAAAAAAACTGTAACAAGGGTTATGGGAGTTATAAGCCAGGAACCATGGATGAAAGCCAATATATATATCATAATGCCACAACCCGAGACTGAGCAATTTATAAATAACAGAAATGTATTCTCTTACAATTATGGAGGCTGGGAAGTCCAAGATCAAGGCACCAGTGATTTCAGTTTCTAATTCCAAGATGATGCCACTTTGCTGCATCTTTTGGAGAGAAGGAGCATTGTGTACTCACCTGGCAGAAGAGCAGAAGGTACCAACACATTCCCACAAGCCCTTTTTATAGTAGCATTCATCCATTCATGAGGGTGGAGCCATCATAACCTAAACATTGCCCATTAGGCCTTATCTCTCAGCACTATTAGGGATTAATTTTCAAAATGAGCTTTGGAGAAGAAAAAAATATTCAAACCACAGCAGTAATTTGAAAATATAAAAAGAAATGGGTGAAATTAATTTTAATAATATATTTTATTTAACCCAAAATGTCCAAAATATTATCATGTAATCAATAATCAGTATAAACATTATTAACAAGATATTTTATATTTTTTTCTGTACCCAATCTTTGAAATCCAGGGTGAATTTTATACCTATAGTACATCCGAGTTTGGACTAGTCACATTTCAAGTGCTCAAGAGCCACATGTGGACTAGTGGCTACCACATAGGACAACCCAGTTCTAGAGGAAGCATGGCATGACTTTGGAGGTCATCTAGTCTGACTTGTTATTTACAGCAAAGTTAAGTACATCGCCTGAGGTTATACAGCTTATTAGTAGATGAGCAATTAGAATCCAATTATCTTCACGCTACCCCATGGTTTTATTCACAAAGCTGATTGGCAGCAAAGCTGGACTAGCGCTCATGCCTCTTCACACCTGCTCTTGGGCTCTCTTCTACAAGGTGTTGCCCCTCTTTCCTGTCTTTCTCCTAAATAAGCTATTGTAAAAAGCTTCACTGGAAACAATTTGGCTGTGAACCAAGACTAGAGTGGGGTTTAATACTTCCATATCTTTCCACAAAGATAAATTTTTTATGACTTGTCACCCTTGTCCCCAGAAACTCATGGTTTCCATAAGCTACTTAAAAACTGATTATGCAATGGGTCTCAACATAAGTGTCCATCAGAATCACCTATGGAGCTTTTACAAAATTCAAATGACTGGTCTCCTACCCGAGAGTTCTTGTTTACAAATCAGGGAAAGGGGAGAGTCATGTAGATTGATTTTTTTTTTTAATGTTTCCCAAAGGATTCTGATGCACAGAATACTTTCACCCAGGCAGGGTGAACACAAGTTAGGAGCTTCATAAGTCTGGGAGGAGCCTGGTCTTAAGGAAAGAAACATGAGAAATAGATACCCTGAACGCCTCCCAGGGCGGGGCCACCTGGCTTACTTTTCCTCTACACTTTTCTCTGTGCCCAAGGACACCTTTAGCCTCATTTCCTGATCGAACAGCCTCACTTGTGTTGCTGTCAGTGCCAGTAGGGCAGGCAGGAATGCAGCAGACAGGACTCGCCATCATGGCCTTGGCTGTCTGTGCAGCCCTACATGCCTCAGAAGGTGAGTGGGGGCACTGGCCACTTAGGCCTCCACTGGAAGGGGGGTATCTCCCAAATCTGTGCTGGAAAGATTGAGGTGGGGCAAGAATATCTATCTCTTCAAGCAGGAATTTCCAATTGATTTCTGATTACCTACAAGAGAATGACATAGGTTTAAATTCTAGATCTCCCAGAAGTTTCAGGAAGGAACCTCATCCTAACAGGCATACTAGAAATTTTTGCCACCTGGAGGATGAGGTCCTTCCATATAGGTACGTCTTCAAGCTGTGTTTCCTTTTCTGATGACAGTATCTTAGAAAATCCCCAGCTAGAGGCTGGAGTAAAGCCCCTACTATTCATCTGTCTTCCTCCACACCCCAAGCTGCTAAACGGTCTGAACACAAGTGTGCACATTCCTGGAGGGAAATACAGACTTGGCCAGCTGCGTTCAAATTAGGTAAGTTGTAAATTTCCTGAGCAAAGTCAGCCCTGTGGGTACAGAAAACTGAAACTTCAGTCTGATCTTTAAAAAGGGAGGGCAGAGCTGAGCACAGTGGTGCATGCCTGTATTCCCAGCTACTTGGGAGGCTAAGACTGGAGGATAGCTTCAGGCCAGGAATTCAAGATTGCAGTGAGCTACGATCACACTGTGAATTGCCACTGCACTCCAGCCTGGGCAACATAGTAAAACCCCATCTGTTAAAAACAAAAAGAGGGGAGGGGAGGGGAGAGAGAAGGAAAGGAAAGAAAGAAAAAGAAGAAAAGCAGGATGAGGGAGATTGAACCATACAAATTATGTCAAAGAGAATTTAAATTGTGAGTTGCTAGCATGTATATGGAGATTGTAACTGCATTTGAACTAGAGGGAATCTCTTCTAAAGTAGCACTCACTACTATATTCAGGAAACCCTAAGTGTCAGTACTTCACACTTGACTGATGACTCTTTTCCATTGTCATCTTTTCTTTAAGCTTTATCGTGAACAGCTTCTCTAAGTCTAGAGCAGAGGCAGAATATAAGTCTTCTTTGGTCTGCTTTTTAAAAAGTTGAGCCAACATTTTAAAACTGAAAGCTTTCTCATGTACATACTCATACATACACACATACAAATTGGATTTTAAAGCTTTTCTTGAAAAATCAGATGTGGCAACAATGATTCCGCCATACCGTGGCAAGAACTGGCTAAAACAGATGAGCCTCTGAAGTTTGCTGTATTAACTGCCTGGTCCCTGCAGGCATTTGCTTAGGGACTCCAGTGTAGTCCATCAATGTACTGGGCTTATACAAATAAGCAACAGAAAAAAACCTGGACAATCTCTTCTCAATTTCTACTAATCTATCTATCTTACCAAGATAAAGACAAAAATTTGTCACTTTATGTTTCTGTAACATTTCTCAGAAAAATTCACCATTGAGATTTTGGGACTCATTTTCACTGTTTCTGAAAGGTCTACCTGCTAAGGCTTCACTCCTAGCTCTGGTAACTCCACCAACTCAAACTTTTTACATAAAACTTTGAAATGTGTGCCTCCAACCAGCTTCCTGACCTACTCCCACCTGTCCCTACAGCAGCAGCTCTCCTACAGGAAAGGAGAGAGGGAACAGCAGGTCGAGGAGGCAGAGGGTAATGAGGAAGACTCTGCCATACCCAGGACCCACCTTCACATGGGACTGAGTCCTGGTAGAGATGGTGGGGTGGGACGGCAAAATGCAGAGGTGTGTGAAAAGGTAGAGAGACCCAGCAATAGCCTTTTGGGTTAGTCTCGATGCTTTACCTAAGGCAGTTTAGACCACAGGAAAATCATATTGCCTGAGAAGCTCCAACCTTCTGCCATTTAAAAATAAGTGATACTGGGTAAAAATACACAAGTAGGCCTGAGAACAGTTGTGGAATAGAGGGGCAACACCACAGCTATTCTTAACAAACTTCCACTCAAGTGTCCATGTAAGCCAGGTGCCCTGTGGGAGGCACTTAAGTGATTCTGGCTCCAGGGAGGGGGTGGAAAACCAAGTGGGGAGGGAGGAAGGTAGAGAACACTCAACAACTCAACAGTGCAGAGAAGAGGACAGGTGGCCTTGGCAAGGGGAATAGGGAAATGGCCTGTGCCAGTTTGGAACTTTGGGAAATATATTTTGTTTCCTTCAGGCAGAAAGCTGTTCCCTTATCTTAATGGTGACTTAAATGGCTATCTTGCTGTGATGGCTCAATAACTGGCATTCCCTAAGTGTTTTGCACAAATCAGGAAGCAGGTGACTTTATGTATAATTAAAAGCCTTGGATTCTGCCCAAAGGTAGGGCACACTCCACCTCTGCTGACGTGGCTGCTGCCTCCCAGAACTCAATACTGAATCCATAAACATGTCTATCATCCTGTTTCGGTGGCCCTGAGCCCGATTATTTGAACCCACAATCTAGGGCTTTGTGGGCCTGGCTGTTTTATTGTACATTAAGATTAAGGCTCACTTGTGCCCAGCAGATTCAAGTTAGGAGGCTTTGCTGCAGTGAGTCCCAAATTGCCTTCCCACTGACAACCTTCTTTCTCAGAGTACAATGGCTACTGAATCACACCAATACTTGCTAGAGATTTGCTGCTTGCATCCTAAAACGTTTATCTTTTGTTTCAATCATAAGATTCTGGCTAGGGAAGGTTACCACGAATATACATTTGTGACTCAATGTTGTTCTGCACAATTGGGACTCTCCAACTGTGGTCCCTAAGAGGTCTGACATAAGTGGGACTACAGGTGCATGCCACCACACCTGGCTAATTTTTTGCTTGTTTGTTTTTGGAGATGGAGTTTGTTTCTCTTGTCACCCAGGGTGGAGTGCAATGGCGCGATCTCAGCTCACTGCAACCTCCGCCTCCTGGGTTCAAGCAATTCTCCTGCCTCAGCCTCCTGAGTAGCTGGGATTAGAGGCATGCACCACCACACCCAGTTAATTTTTGTATTTTTAGTAGAGACGGGGTTTCACCATGTTGGCCAGCTGGCCTCGAACTCCTGACCTCAGGTGATCCACCCACCTCAGCCTCACAAAGTGCCGAGATTACAGGTGTGAGCCACCATGCCCAGCCACACAATTTTTGTTGTAGAGATAGAGTCTCACTATGTTGCCCAGAGTGGTCTCGAGCTCCTGGCCTCAAGCAATTTTCCTGCCTTGGCCTCCCTGCCTGTAATCCCAGCAATTGGGAGAATGAGGCAGAAGGATTGCTTGAGCCCGGGAGTTCAAGGCTGCAGTGAGCCATGATCGCACCGCTGCACTTCGGCCTGGGTGACAGAGTGAGACTCTCATCTCCAAAAAAAAAAAAAGTAAAAAATTACCAAAAAAATAAAATTACCAAAAAAGTCACAAAAATTAAAGAATTTATCCTAATATTATGAAAGTTACAAATACTTGGTGTATTTTCAAATATAAAAATTTAAAGAATTTAAAAAAGGAAAGTCCCTCTTCATCATTCCTTTAATCCCTCTCCCTTCTCCAGAGGGTTCTGCATATCCTTCCAGAATTTCCTCTATTCATTTGGCAATATGAACCCACACATATATCCACACCAACTTTTTTTTTATTATACTTTAAGGTCTAGAGTACATGTGCACAATGTGCAGGTTTCTTACATATGTATACATGTGCCATATTGGTATGCTGCACCTATTAGCTCATCATTTACATTAGGTATATCTCCTAATGCTATCCCTCCCTGCTCCCCCCACCCCACAACAGGCCCTGGTGTGTGATGTTCCCCACTCCATGTCCAAGTGTTCTCACTGTTCAATTCCCACCTGTAAGTGAGAACATGCAGTGTTTGGTTTTCTGTCCTTGCGACAGTTTGCTCAGAATGATGGTTTCTAGCTTCATCCATGTCCCTACAAAGGACATGAACTCATCCTTTTTTGTGGCTGCATAGTATTCCATGGTGTATATGTGCCACATTTTCTTAATCCAGTCTATCATTGATGGACATTTGGGTTGGTTCCAAGTCTTTGCTATTGTGAATAGTACCGCAATAAACGTATGTGTGCATGTGTCTTTACAGCAGCATGATTTATAATCCTTTGGGTATATACCCAGTAATGGGATGGCTGGGTCAAATGGTATTTCTAGTTCTAGATCCTTGAGGAATCACCACACTGTCTTCCACAATGGTTGAGCTAGTTTACAGTCCCACTAACAGCGTAAAAGCATTCCTATTTCTCCACATCCTCTCCGGCACCTGTTGTTTCCTGACTTTTTAATGATTGCCATTCTAACTGGTGTGAGATGGTATCTCATTGTGGTTTTTATTTGTATTTCTCTGATGGCCAGTGATGATGAGCATTTTTTCACGTGTCTTTTGGCTGCATAAATGTCTTCTTTTCAGAAATGTCTGTTCATATCCTTCACCCACTTTTTGATTGGGGTTGATTTTTTCTTGTAAATTTGTTTCAGTTCATTGTAGCTTCTGGATATTAGCTCTTTGTCAGATGGGTAGACTGTAAAATTTTTTCTCCCATTCTGTAGGTTGCCTGTTCACTCTGATGGTAGTTTCCTTTGTTGTGCACAAGTTCTTTAGTTTAATTAGATCCCATTTGTCAATTTTGGCTATTGTTGCCATTGCTTTTGGTGTTTTAGTCATGAAGCCCTTGCCCATGCCTATGGCTTGAATGGTATTGAATAGGCTTTCTTCTACGGTTTTTGTGGTTTTTGGTCTAACAGTTAAGTCTTTAATCCATCTTGAATTAATTTTTGTATAAGGTGTAAGGAAGGGATCCAGTTCCAGCTTTCTACATAAGGCTAGCCAGTTTTCCCAGCACCATTTATTAAATAGGGAATCCTTTCCCCATTTCTTGTTTTTGTCAGGTTTGTCAAAGATCAGATGGTTGTAGATGTGTGGTATTATTTCTGAGGACTCTGTTCTGTTCCATTGGTCTATATCTCTGTTTTGGTACTAGTACCATGCTGTTTTGGTTACTGTAGCCTTGTAGTATAGTTTGAAGTCAGGTAGCGTGATGCTTCCAGCTTTGTTCTGTTTTGCTTAGGATTGTCTTGGCAATGCAGGCTCCTTTTTGGTTCCATATGAAGTTTAAAGTAGATTTTTCCAATTCTGTGAAGAAAGTCATTGGTAGCTTGATGGGGATGGCATTGAATCTATAAATTACCTTGGGCAGTATGGCCATTTTCATGATATTGATTCTTCATATCCATGGGCATGGAATGTTCTTCCACTTGTTTGTGTCCTCTTTTATTTCATTGAGCAGTGGTTTGTAGCTCTCTTGAAGAGGTCCTTCACATCCCTTGTAAGTTGGATTCCTAGGTATTTTGTTCTCTTTAAAGCAATTGTGAATGGGAGTTCGCTCATGATTTGGCTCTCTGTTTGTCTGTTATTGGTGTATAGGAATGTTTGTGATTTTTGCACATTGATTTTGTATCCTGAGACTTTGCTGAAGTTGCTTATCAGCTTAAGGAGATTTGGGGCTGAGATGATGGGGTTTTCTAAATATACAATCATGTCATCTGCAAACAGAGACAATTTTACTTCCTCTTTTCCTAATTGAATACCCTTTATTTCTTTCTCCTGCCTGATTGCCCTGGCCAGAACTTCCAACACTATGATGAATAGGAGGGTGAGAGAGGGCATCCCTGTCTTGTGCCAGTTTTCAAAGGGAATGCTTCCAGTTTTTGCCCATTCAGTATGATATTGGCTGTGAGTTTGTCATAAATAGCTCTTATTATTTTGAGATATGTCCCATCGATACCTAATTTATTGAGAGTTTTTAGCATGAAGGGCTGTTGAATTTTGTCAAAGGCCTTTTCTGCATCTATTGAGATAATCATGTGGTTTTTGTCTTTGGTTCTGTTTATATGATGGATTATGTTTATTGATTTGCATATGTTGAACCAGCCTTGAATCCTAGGGATGAAGCCCCTTGATCATGGTGGATAAGCTTTTTGATGTGTTGCTGGATTTGGTTTGCCAGTATTTTATTGAAGATTTTTGCATTGATGTTCATCAGGGATATTGGTCTAAAATTCTCCTTTTTTGTTGTGTCTCTGCCAGGCTTTGGTATCAGGACGATGCTGGCCTCATAAAATGAGTTGGGGGGATTCCCTCTTTTTCTATTGATTGGAATAGTTTCAGAAGGAATGGTACCAGCTCCTTTTTGTACCTCTGGTAGAATTCGGCTGTGAATCTGTCTGGTCCTGGACTTTTTTTGGTTGGCAGGCTATTAGTTATTGCCTCAATTTCAGAACGTTTTATTGGTCTATTCAGAGATTCAATTTCTTCCTGGTTTAGTCTTGGGAGGGTATATGTGTCCAGGAATTTATCCATTTCTTCTAGATTTTCTAGTTTGTTTGCGTAGAGGTGTTTATAGTATTCTCTGATGGTAGTTTGTATTTCTGTGGGATCGGTGGTGATACCCCCTTTATCATTTTTTATTGCATCTATTTGATTCTTCTCTGTTTTCTTCTTTATTATTCTTCCTAGTGGTCTATCAATTTTCTGGATCTTTAAAAAAAAACCAGCTCCTGGAGTCATGGATTTTTTGAAGGGTTTTTGAATCTCTGTCTCCTTCAGTTCTGCTCTGATCTTAGTTATTTCTTGCCTTCTGATAGCTTTTGAAAGTGTTTGCTCTTACTTCTCTAGTTCTTTTAATTGTGATGTTAGGGTGTCAATTTTAGATCTTTCCTGCTTTCTCTTGGGCACATTTAGTGCTATAAATTTCCCCCTACACACTGCTTAAAATGTGTCCCAGAGATTCTGGTATGTTGTGTCTTTTTTCTCACTGGTTTCAAAGAACATCTTTATTTCTGCCTTCATTTCGTTATGTACCCAGTAGTCATTCACAAGCAGGTTGTTCAGTTTCCATGTAGTTGAGCGGTTTTGAGTGAGTTTCTTAATCCTGAGTTCTAGTTTGATTGCACTGTGGTCTGAGAGCCAGTTTGTTATAATTTCTGTTCTTTTACATTTGTGGAGGAGTGCTTTACTTCCAATTATTTTGGAATAAGTGCAATGTGGTACTAAGAAGAACGTATATGCTGTTGATTTGGGGTGGAGAGTTCTGTAGATGTCTATTAGGTCTGCTTGGTGCAGAGCTGCATTCAATTCCTGGATATCCTTGTTAACTTTCTGTCTTGTTGATCTGTCTAATATTGACAGTGGGGTGTTAAAGTCTCCCATTATTATTTTGTGGGAGTCTAAGTCTCTTTGTAGGTCTCTAAGGACTTGCTTTATGAATCTGGGTGCTCCTGTATTGGGTGCATATATATTTAGGATAGTTAGCTCTTCTTGTTGAATTGATCCCTTTACCATTATGTAATGGCCTTGTCTCTTTTGATCTTTGTTGGTTTAAAGTCTGTTTTATCAGAGACTAGGATTGCAACCCCTGCTTTATTTTTGTTTTCCATTTGCTTGGTAGATCTTCTTCCATGCCTTTATTTTGAGCCTATGTGTGTGTCTCTGCAGTTGAGATAGGTCTCCTGAATATAGCGCACTGATTGGTCTTGACCCTTTATCCAATTTGCCAGTCCGTGTGTTTTAATTGGAGCATTTAGCCCATTTACATTTAAGGTTAATATTGTTATGTATGAATTTGAGCCTATCATTATGATGTTAGCTGGTTATTTTGCCCGTTAGTTGATGCAGTTTCTTCCTAGCATTGATGGTCTTTACAATTTGGTATGTTTTTGCAGTGGCTGGTACTGGTTGTTTCTTTCCATGTTTAGTGCTTCCTTCAGGAGCTCTTGTAAGGCAGGCCTGGTGGTGAGAAAATCTCTCAGCATTTGCTTGTTTGTAAAGGGTTTTTCTCCTTCACTTATGAAGCTTAGTTTGGGTGGATATGAGATTCTGAGTTGAAAATTCTTTTCTTTAAGAATGTTGAATATTGGCCCCCACTCTCTTCTGGCTTGTAGAGTTTCTGCCAAGAGATGAGCTGTTCGTCTGATGGGCTTCCCTTTGTAGGTAACCTGACCTTTCTCTCTGGCTGCCCTTAACATTTTTTCCTCAATTTCAACTTTGGTGACTCTGACAATTATGTGTCTTGGAGTTGCTCTTCTTGAGGACTATTTTGTGGCATTCTCTGTATTTCCTGAATTTGAATGTTGGCCTGCCTTGCTAGGTTGGGGAAGTTCTCCTGGATAATATCCTGAAAAGTGTTTTCCAACTTGGTTCCATTCTCCCCATCACTTTCAGGTACACCAATCAGAGGTAGATTTGGTCTTTTCAAATAGTCCCACATTTCTTGGTGGCTTTGTTTGTTGCTTTTTACTCTAAACTTCTCTTCTCGCTTCATTTCATTCATTTGATCTTCAATCACTGATACCCTTTCTTCCACTTGATCGAATTGGCTACTGAAGCTTGTGCATGCATCATGTAGTTCTCGTGCCATGGTTTTCAGCTCCATCAGGTCACTTAAGGTCTTCTCTATGCTGTTTATTCTAGTTAGCCATTCATCTAATCTTTTATCAAGGTTTTTAGCTTCTTTGAGATGGGTTCAAACATCCTCCTTTAGCTTGGAGAAATTTGTTATTACCAGTTGTCTGAAGCCTTCTTCTCTCAACTTGTCAAAGTGATTCTCCATCCCGCTTTGTTCCGTTGCTGGTGAGGAGCTGCATTCCTTTGGAGGAGAAGAGGTGCTCTGATTTTTAGAATTTTCAGCTTTTCTGCTCTGGTTTCTCCCCATCTTTGTGGTTTTATATACCTTTGGTCTTTGATGATGGTGACATATAGATGGGGTTTTGGTGTGGATGTCCTTTCTGTTTGTTAATTTTCCTTGTAACAGTCAGGACCCTCAGCGGCAGGTCGGTTGGAGTTTGCTGGAGGTCCACTTCAGACTCTGTTTGCCTGGATATCACCAGTGGAGGCTGCAGAACAGCAAATATTGCAGAATGGCAAATGTTGATGCCTGATCCTTCCTCTGGAAGCTTCATCTCAGAGGGTCACCCAGCTGTATGAGGTGTCACTCGGCCCCTACTGGGAGGAGTCTCCCAGTTAGGCTACTCGGGGATCAGGGACCCACTTGAGGATGCAGTCTGTCCATTCTCAGATCTCAAACTCCATGCTGGGAGAATCACTACTCTCTTCAATGCTGCCAGATAGGGACGTTTAAGTCTGCAGAAGTTTCTGCTGCCTTTTGTTCAGCTATGCCCTGCTCCCAGAGGTGGAGTCTATTGAGGCAGACAGGCCTCCTTGAGCTGCAGTGGGCTCCACCCAGTTCGAGCTTCCTGGCCATTTTGTTTACCTACTCAAGCCTCAGCAATGGCAGACGCCCCTCCCCCAGCCTCACTGCTGCCTTGCTGTTCAATCTCAGACTGCTGTGCTAGCAGTGAGCGAGGCTCCATGGGCGTGGGACCCTCCAAGCCAGGCGCGGGATATAATCTTCTGGTGTGCCGTTTGCTAAGACCATTGGAAAAGTGCAGTATTAGGGTGGGAGTGTCCCGATTTTCCAGGTACTGTCTGTCACGGCTTCCCTTGGCTAGGAAAGGGAATTCCCCGACCCCTAGCAGTTCCTGGGTGAGACAACGCCCTGCCCTGGCTTCAGCCCATGCTCCATGGACTGCACCCACTGTCCGACAAGCCCCAGTGAGATGGTCCCGCTACCTCAGTTGGAAATGCAGAAGTCACCTGTTTTGTGTTGCTCACGCTGGGAGCTGTAGACTGGAGCTGTTCCCATTCAGCCATCTTAGAACTGACACACACCAATTTTTTAAAATAGAAACAGGATCACAATCTACATATTGTCTTAACACATATTTTAATCATAGGTAACAGTATATCTATTCAACACAAAAAGTTAATTCTGAAAATCTGCATCTTCATCTTATATAAAACATTTAAACTTCCCAGAACAATTGGGAATGTTAATGTTTCATTTATTCATTTATTATTAATATTAATCAGGGTCCTATTAGAAGACAGAAACCAGATAATGTGAAAGTTTAATACGAACAAATTATTAACTATAACAAGAGATAGGCTAGAAAGAAAGATAATTTTAAGGAATGTAGGAAAAGCAGATATTCCAAGGGCTAAAACAAATCACTCAAGGAAGAATTCCTGCATCCTTACCCGCCCCAGCTGAGACCCAGCCATGGCTCAACAAATGGCAGAAAAGTCACCTGTCTGTACTGGCAGAACATGCTGGATATCCACCTTTTAGTTTGCAGGGGAAAGTCCTTCACAGGGAAGCATCTTACTGGATGCGCTGGGCTACAAACCTGCCCGTAGGGGTGCTGCTAATTGCCATGCACTGGAGAAGCTAAAGCACTGCAGAAACTGGGTCTACAGGAACCTAATGAGAGAACCCTGGAGCCAGGAAGGAAAACCCCCTCTTCCTGCAATGTCCCTTCAATATCTTCTATAGATAAAGTTTAACAATGTTCCAGCTAGCCCAGGAAAAATATTTAAGGGCCCATCTCAATTTCATAGAACAGGAAATTAAGGGTGAGTTTGAAACTGAGGGAAAATAAACAAACAAGTGGCCCATTCCACAAACATTTAATGGGCACCTGTATACTTACTATGAGCCAGGGACTGTACTGCATATTGGCCCACATATGTCCTTTTTGTTTCCGTTTATTGAGTGTTGTTTGTCACTCCTGTTCTAAGCACTTAAATGTACAAACCCATGCAATCTTCACAATAACCCTGAGGTAGATGCTAGGACCACCCCCATATTACAGAAAAAAGGATTGAGATACAGAGAATTAACTCACTTAAGGTCAGCTGGTAAGTAGCAGAAGCAAAATTTAAATCTGGTAGTCTCCACATGCTTAAGTACCATGCTACAAAGCCTCTCAGGATGTTTTTATGGCACACAATTATCCAAACCCCTTCAAGATATCCCCTGACCACTCTAGTGTCTGCATCATGTTAAAGCAAAGAAAAATCCCCATCCACTCTCCATGCCCCCAAACATTATCCCAGGGTTCCAAAAAGTACCTGGCAGGACTTTATTTGGGAATAGCAGTTCCATACATCATGGATTAGTGAGTCCTATCTGCCCACTTAGTGACAGCAGTGGTCATCTGTCGGCACCCACTGCATGATCTGGCTACATTAAGGTGTGAGGTCCACAAGAATGGAGAGATGTGTTCTAACCACATTCTGAACATTATGTGTTGCCTTTTTTTTTTTTTGAGACGGAGTCTTGCTCTGTTGCCCATGCTGGAGTGCAGTGGCGTGGTCTCTGCTCACTGCAACCTCTCCCTTCCAGGTTCAAGTAATTCTCCTGTCTCAGCCTCCTGAGTAGCTGGGATTACAGGCACCTGCCACCACGCCCGGTTAATTTTTTGTATTTTTAGTAGAGACGGGGTTTCACCATGTTGGTCAGGCTGGTCTCGGACTCCTGTCCCCATGATCCGCCCACCTTGGCCTCCCAAAGTGCTGGGATTACAGGCGTGAGCCACCGCACCTAGCCTGCCCTTCTTAAATTGCACTCAGTCTTGAGACACTGCTAGCAGCTAAGTGAATCTTTTATATCATTTTTATCTTTAGTCTGCAAATCCTTTCTCCAATAATTGCATGTGCCTTTCTTTACTCTGTTTCTGTTTTGCTGTGTTCTATATACAGTACCAGTGCTTTTCAAACTGCATTTCTAATCAGCTCCCAGGTGATGCCATTGTTGTGGCTCTGAGAGCCACACTTTGAGTAGTGAGATCCTATACAAAACATCCAAGTAAGAGAGGAAGCTGTTCACCTCTCTACAGTAGCAGGATCCTTTCCTTAAAACCCAAAATCTGCCAGGCGTGGTGACTCACGCCTGTAATTCAGCACTTGGGGAGACAAAGGTGGGAGGATAGCTTGAGTCTAGGAGTTCAAGACCTGCCTGAGCAATAGAGTGAGACCCCGTACTCCAACAATAACAAAACCCAGAATCTAACTTTTGTATCACAAATTTGATGTGTAGTGCCAATAGTTCTTGAGCACTAAGAGATCTTTACAGCCCTCTAGTGACCAAAACTGGATCATAGACAGAACCAAAACATGGACTCACATTCCTGGAAAATCATCCATACACTTAATACTGGGAATAATAATGACAACAACCCAAAACTAATAGAAATAACACCAGAATAAGGCCAGGTGCAGTGGCTCATGCCTATAATCCTAGCACTTCAGGAGGCTGAGGTGGGAGGATTGCTTGAGGCTAGGAGTTTGAGATCAGCTTGGGCAACATACAACACCCTGTTTCTGCAAAAATTTTTAAAAATTAGCCAGGCATAGTGGGGTGCATCTGTAGTCTGAGCTACTTGGGCAGCTAAGGCAGGAGGATCACTTGAGCCTGGGCATTCAAGGCTGCAGTGAGCCATGATCATACCATTGCGCTCCAGTCTGGGCAACAGAACAAGACCTTCTCCCCCCCGCCAAAAAAAGAAAAGAAATAACACCATAATAAGACAAATAGGAATGCTTTTAATCAGATACTAAAAACATCTTTAAAATATTACATATAGTGAACAAATGATTTATCATATTAACTGACCCCTTATAACTTCAATGTGCAGGGATGGTACCTATGAAAGGCACTGTGTAATTGTAGGTAATTTGGGACATAAGACCTTGACCAAAAACAGAAAATACTATTCCTAGAAAAAAAGCAAAAATATTTTGGACGTTAAAAGCCTTAAAACAAGATAAAAATGAAACACTGATAAGATCAGAGCTTAGTTCAGTCCAAGAAACTTATTTAGCACTAATACCAGACAATGTGCTATGTGGTGGGGGGTTACAAAGATGCCCTGTGGGAGCTTACAGTCAAAAGACAGTCATATAGACTCTTAATGTCATACATGGTAAAGACTAAGATATAGGAAAGCACAAGATACTGTGGGACCTCAGATTCAAATGGGGAAATGACAAAGTTGGAAGAAAGTAGACAACTGAGAGGTTCAGCAGTCCAGAAGCCAATTAATAAGGTCTTGAACTAAGAGTGGTAACAAGGATGAAGAGGAGACAGATCTGAAAAGTGTTAAGGAAAATACAATCTACAGGAGTTTGACTGGCCATGGGAGTGCAGAAGGAAGATGGAATTACAGTTGGATAACAGTATAAAGTGATTAAATGAGATGAGAAAAGGAAAACAGAAGTAGATTTAAAGTGGCAGGAGATGATGTCTTTAGTTGCGGCTCTGTTGAGTTTGGGGTGCCTGTGGGATATCCAAGTGCATGTTCAATAGCAGGTGGATAGACATCGGAATATTTGGGTAGAGCTAAAAAACACATTTTGAAGTTACTGACATAGTGAAAATTTTAAACATGAGATGTGAAAAGAAAAGAGCAGTAGGTTAGGGATGGAACTTTGAGAATGCTAACTATTGAGGAGAGGGCAAAGGAGGATGCATTCAAGAGGCAGAGAAAGTCATTTCTCTTTTTTTTTTTTTTTGAGATGGAGTCTCTCTCTGTCACCCAGGCTGAAGTGCAGTGGCACAATCTCGGCTCACCGCAACCTCCACCTCCCGGGTTCAAGCAATTCTCTGCCTCAGCCTCCTGAGTAACTGGGATTACAGGCGTCTGCCACCATGTCTGGCTAATTTTTTTGTATTTTTAGTAGAGATGGGGTTTCACCATCTTGGCCAGGCTGGTCTTGAACTTCTGACCTCATGATCCTCCTGCCTCGGCCTCCCAAAGTGCTGGGATTACAGGCATGAGCCACCGTGCCCAGCCGTAATTTCTCATTATTCAGAAAATTAGAAGAGACTAGTAACTAGGAATATGGAAATTTTCAAGGAAGGAATGGGTAAGTGTTAAATGCAGCAGAGAGGTCCAATGAGACAATGTTAGAAAAATGTCTGCTCAGCCTGGGCACAAAGTGAGACCCCGTCTCTACAAAACAATAAAGAAATTAGGTGGGCATAGTGGTGTGCACCGGTGGTCCCAGCTACACGGGAGGCTGAGGCAAGAGGATCACTTGACGCCAGGAGGTGAAGGCTGCAGTTAGCTGTGTTTGTACCACTGGACTCCAGCACTCCAGCTTGGGTGACAGAGCAAGATCCTATCTAAAGGAAAAAAAGAAAAAAAAAAGTCTGCTAATTGCTAATTGTAGGCGCCCTGAGGGCAGGTACTATGACTTACTAATTCTTATATACTTGGCGTCTGTTACAAAGACTGATACAATGCAGGCAGCACCCTATAAATACTTATAGAATTTTACTGATGTGACAATCACTTTAATTAGTAAAATAGCACACTTCTACGATTCAAAAAGAAACATGTCGGTACTAGATATTGTAGACATTTTTCCCAAGGGAGCTTTTTCTTGACCCAACTCAGCCTAAATTTTTAGTAGAAAAATATTAATAAAGGAAATATAGAAAATACCTTTCCAACAGAAAGAATAAAAAGCAAAGAAAAAGGATTTAAAAACGCAAAAGAGAATAAATGAATACAAACCAAAAGATTAGTGTAGCAATGTCAGTAACAGAAAAATATGACTTAAGCAAAAAGTTATAGTAGAAATAGAGGAATCTTAACCGAAAGATAAAAAAGTTCACTTCACAGAAAAGCTGTCTCTAGGGCCCAGACTCCTGTGAGGCAAGAGAGGTGATCGAGTCGTGAAAATGCAGTCAGATTTTGTTTTTATTTAAAATTGCAGCATTTTACTAATTATAGACTTTTTTGCATTAATTTTTATTTTTAAAAATATTGCATCCAAATATTGCTTATCTTCATTACGGAGTTCTGTTGGCGGTCCCTTAAATTCTGCACCTGAGGCTCGTGCCTCATTTTAATCCTGGCTGTGGACCAGGAGGGTACTTGGACGTCTGAAAACATAACCCCAAGTGTTATATCACGTAAGTAGACAGAAATGCAAGAAAAAAAAAAACTGGCATAATCCCAATAACAGTGGGAGATTTTAACATACCCGCATCAAAAGCTGACTGATCAATTAAAAAAAAAAAAACTAGTAAAGGTTAGGGAATGCGCGCACAATACAAATAGTTTTTTCCTGCAGCTCTGTGAAGGGCAGCCCGCGGTAGGCTAGGCGTGGTCCTGGACGCCCCAGCCGGCTCCCCCGGGTCCAGGCGTGCGCTTGCCGGCGACGTGGGCGTCTGGGCATCCGGCCGTCACGCGCTGCCTGGGACTCCATCCTACCCTTCGCGTAGTACTTGTTATACTTTGGCACCTTCTTCACGCCGGTCCTCTCCGCGCGCCAGTAGGAACCGTCCACGGCCTTAAAGAAGCCTCCTCACCAGGTCAGTGGCGCCAAGCAGGTTGCGCACGCGCAGAGGCCGGAAGGGCGGCTGGACGTCGCCCAGGTAAACGACGTCCCGCGCCGCCCATTTCTTGTTGCTGTCGCTCTGCACTTCCCGCGCTCTTCGTTGCTCTCTGCTTCGGCTACCGCCCACTGTTTTCCACTTCAGTTTCTCCTGGTCCACGGCAGCCACGACTACAGATACGAGTAGCGCGACAGCCGCAAAGCGCCATAACGTCGTGCTTTTCTTTTTTCTTTTTCTTTTTTTTTTTTTTTCCTCGTGCTTTGTTTCCTCTGATTTTCCTTTTCCGGGTTTTTAGTTGAACACACGTTTTTTTCGTGTATGTGTTTTAAATAAATGCATTTAGGGCTAAATTGAACTGTATCCTACCCATTATAATAAATAGTACTTTTACTATTTTCCAGAATAAGATTTTGTGGTTTCCTCTTTAACCCATGAGTTGAATGCTTTGTTTCTAAGCTTAGAGCCAAACATTTATTTATTATTAGAGACAAGGTCTCTGTCGCCCAGGCTGCAATGCAATTGTCAGAGGCGAGTGAACCAGAGCAACTCCATCTTAAAATAGGAGCTAGGTAAAATGAGGCTGAAACCTACTAAGTTGCATTCCCATCTAAGTCACAGGATGAGATAGGTCAGCACAAAATACAGGTCATAAAAGACCTTGCTAATAAGACAGGTTGCAGTGAAGAAGCCGGCTAAATCCTACCAAAACCAAAATGGCCACAAGGGTAATCTCTGGTCGCCCTCACTACTACACTCCCTATCGGCGCCATGACAGTTTACAAATGCCATGGCAACGTCAGGAAGTTACCCGATTTGGTCTCAAAAGGGGAGGCATGGGCCGGGCGCGGTGGCTCACGCCTGTAATCCCAGCACTTTGGGAGGCAGAGGCGGGCGGATGACGAGATCAGGAGATCGAGACCATCCTGGCTAAAACGGTGAAACCCCGTCTCTGCTAAAAATACAAAAATTAGCTGGGTGTGTTGGCGGGCGTCTGTAGTCCCAGCTACTCGGGAGGCTGAGGCAGGAGAATGGCGTGAACCTGGGAGGCGGAGCTTGCAGTGAGCAGAGATCGTGCCACTGCACTCCAGTCTGGGCAACAGAGAGATACAGAGCGATACTCCGTTCAAAAAAAAAAAAAAAAAAAAAAGGGCGGGGGGAAGGCATGAGTAGTCCACTCCTTGTTTAGCATATCATCAAGAAATAACCATAAAAATGGGCAACCAGCCACCCTCAGGGCTGCTCTATGAAGTAGCCATTCTTTTATTCCTTTGCTTTCGTAATAAACTTGCTTTCACTTTGCACTGCGGACTGGCCCTAAATTCTTTCTTGCATGAGATCCAAGAACCCTTTCTTGGGGTCTGGATGGGGACCTCTTTCCTGTAATGCAATGGCAGGATCAAAGCCTCCAACTCCTGGGTTCAAGCGATTCCCCTGCCTTAGCCTCCCAAGTAGGTGGGCCACAACGCCTGGCTAATCTTTTAAATTTTTTGTAGAGACAGGGTCTCACTATGTTGCCCAGGCTGGTCCCAAACTCCTGGCCTCAAGCAATCCTCCCACCTCAGTCTCCCAAAGTACTGGGATTATAGATTATATGAGCCACCACATCTGGCTCAAACTTTTAAACTATTACTTTGCACAGGAATCTTCACTTCAAACACTAAGAATTTAAAAAAGGAGTCATGACTGCAAATACAGTGAGATAAAGCTATGACACTTTGTGAGAATAAAGTAGAAATTGTGGATAAAATAAACAATTTCTTGGAAAAATAATAAATATATAAATATATGTAAATATATATATATATTTTATATATATAAGTAAGCCAATAACAAATCCAACTTAAACATCTTTCCTCAGACACCAGGCCTAGATAGTTTTTGAAGTTTTACCAAAAACTGGAGGAACAGAAAATTTTTATCTTATACAAACTCTTTCAAAGGATGGAAGAACAGAGAAAACTACCCAATGCATTGTTGAGATTAACATACCCTTAATACCCAAAACATAGGTATTAAGGTATAGATGGTATACAGGGTATAAAAGTATAGATTATGAACAGAGGTGCAAAAATCTTAATAAATAGCAAATCTTATACAAGATATAAAAATTAATATATTATGAATAAGTATGGTTTATCCCAGGAGGGCAAGGAATAAAATAGATTAATCCACCACAGCAATTTAAAGTTATGTATTGAACTTTCAATGGACTAGGTACTGTTCTAGGCATTTAGCAAAGTAACAGATTTTAAAAAAGAAAAATCCTTTATTTCCTACACAGGAATTGAGAAGAAAGAGAGAAAAATGACTATTTACCTATAAAACTGGAGTATCTACTCCAAACTAATACAAATAAAAAAATTCAGCAAGGTTGCTGGATACAAGAGCAACATTAAATAATCAATAGAATTCTTTTTTTTTTTTTTTTTTTTTTGAGACAGAGTCTCGCTCTGTTGCCCAGGCTGGAGTGCAGTGGCGCCATCTGGGCTCACTGCAAGCTTCGCCTCCCGGGTTCACGCCATTCTCCTGCCTCAGCCTCCCGAGTAGCTGGGACTACAGGCATCCGCCACTGCGCCCGGCTAATTTTTTGTATTTTTAGTAGAGACAGGGTTTCACCGTGGTCTCGATCTCCTGACCTCGTGATCCACCCGCCTCGGCCTCCCAAAGCGCTGGGATTACAGGCGTGAGCCACCGCGCCTGGCCTAATCAATAGAATTCTTATACATAAAAATTAACTAATTAGAAAAAAGTATTTTTAAAAAGTTCATTCACAATACAACAAAATATATAAGGTACCTAAATATAGATCTAAGATATACGACATTATCTTATCATTTTCTTCAGAAAGATCTTGGAGGACCAAGAAAATCTGAATAGCTAGAGAGATAATTCCATATTGAGGAATGGGAAGACAATATATTTCAGATCTTAGTTGTAAATTTAGTGCAATTCCAACTACAATTCCTGAAATTCTTAAAGAACTGAGCAAACTGATTCTAAAATTTATCTAAAAGGTAAAGGATCAAGAACAGCCAAGACAATTTTGAAGAATAAATTGGGTGGGGAGACTTATTGTATCAAGTTTTGAGATTTATTAAAAAGTGTCTTAGGCCGGGCGCGGTAGCTCACGCCTGTAATCCCAGCACTTTGGGAGGCCGAGGCGGGCGGATCACAAGGTCAGGAGATCGAGACCATCCTGGCTAACACGGTGAGACCCCGTCTCTACTAAAAATACAAAAAATTAGCCGGGCGAGGTGGCAGGCGCCTGTAGTCCCAGCTACGCGGGAGGCTGAGGCAGGAGAATGGCGTGAACCCCGGGGGGCGGAGCCTGCAGTGAGCCGAGATCGCGCCACTGCACTCCAGCCTGGTGACAGAGCGAGACTCCGTCTCAAAAAAAAAAAAAAAAAAAAAAAAAAAAAAGTGTCTTAGTTGAGACATGTGGAACTGATGCAGAGATCAATAAGTAGAGCATGAGACAGAAGAAAAAGCCCAGAAACAGACCTATGTGTATGTGTAAACTTGAAGATTTAAGGAGTGTCTGCATATCATTGAGATGGGGTGGTTCTGTTATGGAAAGAGAACAATCCTGCCAATGAAAGATTCCTCTCTACCAATACAGAAGAGAAAAAAAAAAGTATTACTGAGTAAGCATTAACGTATTTACAAGCATGTATGGCAGCACAAAAGTGACTATGAAATTGGAACAGAATTTTATATAGCATAGCAGAAGAAAGAATAACTTCTCGCCTCCTCAAAAGATAAAAGGGTCACACCTTGTCACAGTTTCTACACGTCTTGTGAGAGACCCTGAGCTAAATCCAGGTGTTTTTAAAAATACATCTGGAGGTTATTTGGCCCTTGGCCTTGGATATATATAGCTATTATTACAAAAACTGAAGAGTGGGCTTAATCCTTGTAGAGATTGATCTCAATCCAAAAGTAAAGATTAAGATACACTATGTCTTCAAAGAACCTCATCTTAAGAATGGAGGAAAGGAGGCCAGGCGCGGTGGCTCACGCCTGTAATCCCAGCACTTTGGGAGGCTGAGGTGGGTGGATCATTTGAGGTCGAAGTTCAAGACTAACCTGGCCAACGTGGTGAAACCTCACCTCTACTAAAAATACAAAAATTAGCTGGGCATGGTGGCCGGCGCCTGTGGTCCCAGCTACTTGGGAAGCTGAGGCAGGAGAATCGCTTGAACCCAGGAAGTGGAGGTTGCAGTGAGCCGAGATTGCGCTACTGCACTCCAGCCTGGGCAACAGAGTAAGACTCTGTCTCAGAAAAAAAGAAAAAAAAAAAAAACGGAAGAAAGGGATGGGTGTGGTGGCTCATGCCTGTAATCCCAACATTTGGGGAGGCCAAGGTGGGCGGATCCCTTGAGTCTAGGACTTGGAGACCAGCCTGGCCAACATGGCAGGACCCCCTTCTTTTGAAAAGACTTTTTAAGTAAAAAATACATACATTTTAAAAGTGTGGAATAAAGGGGGAAATGGTTTCTTTGCCCTTTGTAAATGGAGAAAAAAATTTCATTTACCACTACAGTTCTGAGACAATAGGTATTCTTATGCAAAAACCTTTTTTCTGACTCACAATCTATAAAAAATAAATTACAGGGGTAAAAAAGCTTTGCTTTTTAAAACAAAATTATTATTATGTTATATTTATGACATCTGACTATGGGAGGATTTGCTAAATAAGACATAAATAGCAAACTGTAAGGAAATACGTCAAAGTTAAAAGATACACTTACCAAGGGGGAGAAAATATTTTCTAATTACTGAGAAGAGATTAGTATCCCAAATATTTTATGAGTTCTTATAAATAATTTTTTTAAAATCAAGGTAAAAAAATAGCTGGCAAAAGTAAGATTTGGCAATTCAAAGAGAAAATGTGAATGATTAATAACTTACCAATAGGGGAACACAAATGAAGCCACGTTAAGGTACAATTTCAACCCCATCAGATTGGCAATATTTTAAAACATTATGAAAAGTTGTTGAGGATGTGCAGAAATGGAACTCTCATCAACTGCAGGTATGAGTGTAAATTGGTATAATCACTTTGTAGAGCAATTTGCTGGTATGAAATATAGTTAAAGATGCATATATCCTACAACCTAGCAATTCCATGTGTAAATCTGTTCTCCAAGAACAGTGGTTCTCCAAGTGTGTTCCAGGACTAGCAGTATCAGCATCACCAGGGAAGTTATTAGATATGCAAATATTGGCCCAGCACGGTGGCTCACACCTGTAATCTCAGCACTTTGGAAGGGCAAGGCAGGCAGATCATTTGAGGTCAGGAGTTCAAGACCAGCCTGGTCAACATGGTGAAACCCCGTCTCTACTAAAAATACAAAAATTAACCAGGCTTGGTGGCACACACCTTTAATTCCAGCTACATGGGAAGCTGAGGCAGGAGGATCTCTTGAACCCAGGAGGCAGAGGTTACAATGAGCCGAGATCGTGCCACTGCACTCCAGCCTTGGTGACAGAGTAAGATTCCATCTCAAAAATAATTAAACAAATAAATAATAAGACATGCAAATGTTCAAGCCTCCCCTCAGATTTACTGAATCAGAAACCTGAGGTAAGAGAGGGATTTGATTTTGATACACATAAAAGTTTGAGAACCACTGCTGTAGAGAAATTCTCACACAAGCCCCAAGGAGACATCTAGAAAAGCAAATAAAGTATAACCAAAAGGTCTAAAACGTGCCAAAATGTATGTATTCAAATTCCAGCCCCACTATTTATTTCTTGGCCCTGTGATCTCGGGGAAGGCATGTAGTTTTTCTGCATATTATTACCCATTTATAAAATGGTGATTAATATACTTCCTTCTGCATATAGTTGCTGTGTAGATTATATAAATTAATTCACACATGGCAGTTACACTAGTGCCTGGCACACAGTAAGAACTCAAAAAATGTCTGTTATCATTAGGATGTTTGTTGTAGCCTTGCTTGTAACAGTAAAGTACTGGAAACAGCTACTTAAAAATAAGACTGAAGGCAAATATGGAAAAGATTTAACATAAATAACATTTGGGTGATGAGTATATAGGTATTTTTATTATTCTTGGTAGTTCGTCTGTGTTGAAATGTTTCACAAGGAAAGAGGAATAGTAGTAAAGTCGTCATTTATTTATTCACATCTACATTTCCACAGAAGTATTAGTTTAGGTGAATTATCATGTCTTGATTTTTAAAGTTTCCATAGAAAGAGGTTACTGAACTTGTGTTACTGGTATAAAATATAAAGCTGTCTGGCCTCAAAATACTTTTCATGTCATCCTCCAACAACTTACATTCATAAATTCTGTATTCCAACCAAATTTGCATGAATCTGCCTTTTTCCACATTTGTATCTTTGCACCCACTGTCTCTATATTTACTGCACTATTCATATTCTATCCATGTTTCACATTTTCAGCTCAAATGCCGCCACCCTGATAAAGATGGACCCCAGTCGCTGTAATTTATCTCTTCTGCCTTTCAGTGTTCCAGATACCATTCTGTTTATCACATAGCCCTTGCCACATTTTCTCTTATGTTAGAAATGTTTTCCCTCTACTTTCTTTGACACACACTCTACAGAAGCACACCATTATTTTAATTTTATTTTGAGATTGATACAGTCTCAAAAATGCCAGAGCAAACTGATTCAAATATGATTTAAGTACTGATTTCACTTCACTGCATAGACACATCAGATGCTACCCATGGAACTCCTATACTCTGGCTTCACTGGCCGGTGAGTAGAAATTGTGATGTTCTGGGTCCCCACTTTCTTTTTTTTTTTTTTTTTTTTTTTTTTTGAGACGGAGTCTTGCTCTGTCCCCCCAGGCTGGAGTGCAGTGGCGTGATCTCGGCTCACTGCAAGCTCCACCTCCCAGGTTCATGCCATTCTCCTGCCTCAGCCTCCCAAGTAGCTGGGACTACAGGCGCCCGCCAACACGCCCGGCTAATTTTTTGTATTTTTTTAGTAGAGACGGGGTTTCACCATGTTAGCCAGGATGGTCTCGATCTCCTGACCTCGTGATCCGCCCGCCTCGGCCTCCCAAAGTGCTGGGATTACAGGCTTGAGCCACCGCGCCCGGCTGGGTCCCCACTTTCTTGCCTGGCAGTAATTACAGAGTTGCTGCAGGATTTCTCAATCCAAATATTCTTGACAATTCTCAAATAATGGGTCCTGGAGAAGGGTACTTTCCCTCTAAAAGTCTGGGGGAAGTTGGTCTGATAGTGTAGGAGGGATGATCCCTTGCATAATCAGAACCCTTACTCCCAGTTTTGTGGTTCCTCTGTTGGGCAGCTGCTCTGGATCCATTTGAAACCCACTGGTGGTTGCCCACTTCTCCAGAGAGCTGACCTCAGTGCTTGCTTCTCAGGCCAGCTGGAAAACGCATCTGCTGATCTCACAAATCACTTTTCAGAGAAATTCCCAGGTGGATCTGTTGGGCTTTGTCCTTCCCAAAGCAAAGGGAGCACCTGTAGGAGGGGTTAGGGAAGCGGTTGGGGGTGGATCAGGCAAAGTCTTGCATTATACCTCAGATCCTTGCTCGTTCATACCTCTGGACTCCGCTGCTTTATTAAGCCCACTCTGCAAGACTTCTCTTATTTTCAGTAATAGTCACATATTTCTCTTCGGGGGAACCCCTTCTCCATCATACAGGTTTGTGTTTGTGTGAACTCCAATTCTGGAACATAAGCTGGTTATTTTCCAATATATACCTGACCAAGGTGGTCTTTGCAGACAGGTTTTGGCCTCCCCGATCTCTTATCAGCTTGCCTCCCCGACGACCTCTCCAACAACCATTGTTCAGTATCTCATCTGAACAAAACTATGTAAATGCTGAAGAAATGTCACATAATCATCTTTTTCAGCCTGACACACCAAAATCTCTCCTATATAGAAATGCTGGAGTCATAATTGAAATAAAGGGAAGTAGCTGATGGCTTTTTTAAAATGCAACTATTCTGACAGGAGGCTGCAGGAGGGAACCTCTAGGGGGCGATGTTATCTAACATAATTTTACAGTTGCCCTATTCGGAACTACCCAGTTTACATTCTCCATTGCCTAACTTCCCGTGTTCTCTCCAAAGTTGTTTCCTGGCCTCTTATATTTTCTGCTTCCTCTGGAGGGCGCTAGTTGCACCTACTAACGTAATAAATGCTGGCCTGCTTCTGCCTTTTTATAGTTAATCTGACTCAGATCAAGTGATCTCCAGCTGAGCCCATCCTACGTTTATATTAATATTTGAGAAATGCAATCCAGTTTACTAAGTATATATAGGCCCCCGGTACTCTTGTGGCTTAAAACTGTTTGAATTGGCCGGGCGCGGTGGCTCACGCTTGTAATCCCAGCACTTTGGGAGGCCGAGGCGGGCGGATCACGAGGTCAGGTGATCGAGACCACGGTGAAACCCCGTCTCTACTAAAAATACAAAAAAATTAGCCGGGCGTGGTGGCGGGCGCCTGTAGTCCCAGCTACTCGGAGAGGCTGAGGCAGGAGAATGGCGTGAACCCGGGAGGCGGAGCTTGCAGTGAGCCAAGATTGCGCCACTGCACTCCAGCCTGGGGGACAGAGCGAGACTCCGTCTCAAAAAAAAAAAAAAAAAAAGACTGTTTGAATTGATATCAGCACTCAGATAACTCAAACTCCTAAACACACAGATTTTCTTGTGATTCTTAATTGCTACCATGCTTCTGAAAGTACGTTTCCTATTAGACTTGCTTGGGTCACAGCTAATCTTTGAGGCTAGTAACCCTTCATTTTTCTACATTCAGGGTCTAGCGTAGTGATTCACACATAGTGAGATGAGTGAATGAATGGGTGGATACGTGGATAAACCCAATACCTTGTTCAGGATATTAAGAGTTTGATTTAGGCGGCACAGCATAGCTAAAGAAAGAAACAATTAGTTTTAGGAAATAAATGCATTAATAAATGTAGGAACAACCAGTATTCACACACCATAAAATTCTCCATTTTAAAGTATAAAATTCAGTGGTCTTCAATATATTCACAGAATTGTGTGATCACCAATATCTAATTCCAGCACATTTTCATCACTCCAAAAAGAGATCTTGTATCTGTTCGCAGTCACTCCCTGTCCCCTCCTTTCATTCGACCCTCTCCATCCCTTAGCCCCCCAGCCCCTGGCAACTACTAATCTACTTTCTGTCTTTATGAATTTGCGCATTCTGGATCTTTCATATAAAGGGAATCACACAGTATGGCCTTTTGAATCTGGCTTCTTTCATGTATAATCCCATAACACTTTGAACATAACTCTTTAACACTTATTTTTCTGTGTTGGGATTATTATGGCCTGCCTCCCACTGGACTATTAAGCATCACAAGGACAGATTATGCCTTGTTTATTTCAACTTTGAATGCAGAGCTCAGGGCCTGTCACAGAATGGGCAATCAGTAAATGTTTGCTGAACGAATGATGCTTTTCCAGTTCCAAAATGCATGAAACACCGTGTTGACCTCACTCTTTTCATCTTTGATCAGTCTGCAGTACCACCAGAATCCTTGTCTGTAACTCTTTTCATCTCTTTCACTTGTTTTGTGTCTTTGCCTAAATTTACATTTTCTCTTTCACAAATACAGCTTAAAGTCCAGAAAGTGGGAACACGTCCTGCCCCAAGTCTGTATTCACAAAGCCATGTTTGCCCCTTGTTTGTGTGGATTAACATTCTGTTTCTCTGAAATCTTCAAAATGAGAACAATGCCAGTGTTCTATAAACTGTAAGATTTAACATTTTCTTTCTTTTCTTCTTTTAGCCATACTTCCCATTGCCTCCAGCTGTTGCACGGAGGTTTCACATCATATTTCCAGAAGGCTCCTGGAAAGAGTGAATATGTGTCGCATCCAGAGAGCTGATGGGGATTGTGACTTGGCTGCTGTCATGTGAGTGCCTTTCAGCCGGGAGGTCTAAACCTGCACAGTGATTATTTCCCTGACCAACGAATAATAGGTTGGAAAGGCTTTGCATGATTACAACATACAAACAGTCATCCAAACAAGGGAGGGAAAAGTAAATATTCTGTCCGTTAGGCCCCAGGCTCCCTGGAGTAAATTCATAGTCTCTCTGTCCAAAGATGTCCTGAGCCCCATACCAGCACACCATCTACTTCCACCCTGTAGTGCTGTGGTTAGGACTGAATTCTCCCCGTCACCAAAAAGTGTTCATGACTTTCCCAAGCAAAACAAAACCCCAAACAAAAGATAACTCTGTTATATTTCATGGCTTTTAACCTTTTCCAGTACATGGGTTGCTGTCATTTCTACTTTATGAATTCATCAGGAGCATATTATAAGGTTCAAAAAGGTAGGCCGGGTGTGGTGGTTTATGCCTGTAATCCCAGCACTTTGGGAGGCCAAGGCAGGGGTATCACTTGAGCCCAGGTGTTCAAGACCAGCCTGGGCAACATGGCGAGACCCCATCTCTACAAAAAACTTCAAAACTAGCCAGGCGTGGTGGCATGCACCTGTAGTCCCAGCTACTTGGGAGGCTGAGATGGGAGGATCATTGAGCCCAGTTCGAGGCTGCAGTGAGCCGTGATCATGCCGGTGCACTCCAACCTGGGTGACAGAGTTAAATCCTGTGTCAAAAAACCACCACCACCACAACAACAAAAAGGCAAAGAAAAACAAAAGATTCAAAAAGAAGCGTGGAAAGATCTGTACCTGTCGCAGTGCTATATGCAATCCAATCACAAATGCCAATCCAATCTCTGCTTTTGATTCTGTGGTGTTGATTCATGGTGAAGCCTCCCACCCCTGCCCCTGGCTCAGTTATTAAAAGCTTTGTTTGTATATGTACTTAACATCTCTGTGGAGGCTCTAACATCTGAACTGCATTGGTATTTAGTAAATCTGGATTCTGACAACAATGCTGTGAGGAAAGCATAAATGATCTCCCAATCATACACAGGAGAAAGCTGTGACTCAGGTTACACAGTTCACTTGTGTACAGCTCATGAATTGCAGAAACAGGATGTGAACCCAGGTCTCTTAGTTCAGAACACTGTATACCTCCAATGTCATTCTAAAGCAGTGGTGGGACTAACCATAAAATGCCCTCTCCAAACTCTACTGCATGCGAGTATCAGGCATCTCCCTGGCATGCTGGTTTAACACCATTTGTGGCTCCAGGTGATGCTAGTGGGTCATTTGGTGCTCCTTTCTTTGGGCTATAAATAAACCCATTGCTTATGCCTGAGCTCCTGAGTCACTCAGAAACCTTATTCTTTCACAGTGAATTCAACAAATATTTATGAATTAACAATTATGCGCCAAGCACTGTTCTATATGCTGGGGATGCAGTGGTGACAAAATGGGTTCTGTCTGCCTAGAGTCTCGAGGGGACTCTTTATCCAGCTGGGTTCTGCAGATCATCTTAATGATTTGAGATGATCTCTGGAACTTGAAATATATTTTCCCCCTTTTCAGAAGGGATTTATCCATTATTCAATTTTGAGGAAAAACTGCTCCAAGATAAGTGTTCTTAAAAGTTCAGAGGAAGAGTTTGTAAGATGTCTGTTGATAGACTTTCATCAGGTTAGGGGCTATGAACTTCCTGAAATTTTTGTGTATGAACTTGTGAGCATTTTTAGAAGGTCCATAGGTTTTATAAGATTCTCAAAGGTTCTGAGATTGAATAAAGTTTAAAGATCACACTCAGGGTCAGATGTAGGGGAGGAAACAATTCTTGATCCAAACTTGTATTAAGCATGAGTGTCTTTGTGGGAGAAGGGAGAAGACTGAGAATTTTCTCAGCATCTCCTCAGTTCAAGCCACCACGTGGCTCCATTGGCTCAGGTGGTTTAGTCATTGGGAACCAGCATCACCCGTGGCACTCCAGGGGCTACATACCAATGAGGATTCTGAGGGGTGCTCCAAGTTCCCAACTTCTTTGAAAAATTCCTTGGTACATGTCTGGCCGAGATTCTACCAGTCTTTTATTTAATCTTAAAGAATATTGTTGGTAATAGTTGGAAACTAAAAAGTTCATAGACAATGCATGGGCAATGCTCTAGGTAGTTAGAAACAGCTGGATATTTGTGTTGAGTGGACACAGCTGCACTAAATCTGTCTGAACCTGCTCCAGTTGCTCTGAGAAACTCCAAATTTTCAACTCCTCTCAATTCCTTCCAGCTCATTGGCATATATCACCTCAGACTTGAAGCTTGAAGCTTGTGAGGGCTCCAGTAGGACTCCCAGAAAGGCTTGAAGAAAAAAAACAGAGGAAGTTTCTGTGGGTGTATAAGAGACTGGAGGTTATCCAGGGAAGGTATTGGTAACAGGATTTTCAGGGATGTTTCTTTGGGATAAGCAGGTGTCAGAGATCTGAAAAAGGCATAAGAACAGAAATGATGTTTCGCTGTGATAAGGGAAAATATAATCAGTAACATAAGTCTTCATTTTCAAAAGGACTCAATTTTAATTAAAGAGGAGCTAGGAAGCCAATCAGTTGGATCTAAAAATATTTACTTTATTCAAGCACAATTTGTAAATTGACCTCTCTGTGCTAAGAAAGCTGAAAAATACAGAGTTGTTATGACCTAATCTCAAATAAAATTAAATTCAACTCTGTAGTATTTTTTAACCATAAATTACAGATCCTATCTGTTCTGTTTCCTGATGTTCAACATAAATAGATAAAGATTCTCTTGTTTTCAGATTAGTTTATTATGGAGCATGTCTTTACTTATCTAAAATGTAGTCCCTTATCCCTGACTGGGTATAAAGACTTTAAGATTTGAGAAAGTGTTTAAGATGCAGAAAGCATTGCTAACACTGGAAATGTAATTCCCAAGTAGCATGTATTACTAATAACAATTAATTAATATAAATCAACATACAGTTAACTTACTAGGCTTCTTTTTCTTTTCTGCCTAGAAATAGGTCCTTTGTTTCATACCTTATAAATGGTCATTGTAGTTTTTGATGCCTGAGACAGCAGTTTTCTTGTTCAAACTCCTCTACAGTGACTTCATTAATGAGCTTCTGGATGTTTCTGAACATAAATACAATAAAAGGTTGTTTATCATGGCCAGGCACGGTGGCTCATGCCTGTAATCCCAGCACTTTGGGAGGCTGAGGCGGGCGGGTCACGAGGTCAGGAGATCGAGACCATCCTGGCTAACACGGTGAAACCCCATCTCTACTAAAAATACAAAAAAATTAGCCGGGCGTGGTGGCAGGCACCTGTAGTCTCAGCTACTCGGGAGGCTGAGGCAGGAGAATGGTGTGAACCCAGGAGGCGGAGGTTGCAGCGAGCCAAGATCGTGCCACTGCACTCCAGCCTGGGCAACTCCGTCTTAAAAAACAAAAAAAAGAAAGAAAGAAAAAAAAGTTGTTTATGTTGGGCAGAGGCCTGAGGATTCTTGAATCAAACAGACATTTTTTGTTGTGAGAAAATTTGAGGTTTTTAAATAGAATTATCTGGAAGGCTTGAGTAGTTTTTCAGATGTGGTTGTGAGGCACTTGTTGTGTTTAGAGGAATGGGTAAAGAAATAAAGCTTAAGGGATATTAAAGGTATAATCTCTATGGCAGGGCCACCCCTTTACATCCATCAGTCTATCTCCAGCTATCCTCCTGAGGGTTAAGAAAAAAAAAAATCAGGGGATTGGCCTCAGGATTTCTTACAGTCAAAACTCTCCACCTACAAACTCACCATTGGGAAGGTGGAGATTGGTGCCCATCAGAATACTGTGGAACTGCGAGTAGGGAAAGGAATGTGGAATAGGCCAGCCCCCTTTCCAGCATTACTTCATCTCTTTCTATCCTGGTGGAAAATACATGGGATCCAAGTAGAGATTTAAGAAGTTTTTAAACTTTAGGATTCTAAAACATCATAGGATCTCAGATTTGGGAGCTGTATTCTGGTAGCTGATTTTTTTCCCCAATTGAAATTACATTGAGAGGTTGCCTCACCAGCAAGTCTTTGAAAAAGCCCACATGCTAGTTGTTGCCTGTTTTCCTATGGTCCTCCACCTTTCTGAATCCTCTGTCTATATCTCTTCCATCTGGTTCTCTCCTTCAGCCCCGGTGCCAATGCCCCTCCCTGAATCCCATCTCTCTTATTTTTATAATGGACTTGAATCCTAGGTCTTTCCTGTGTAACTTATGGGCTTATGTGCGCGTCACAGAAATCTTTTTTTTTTCTTTTTGAGACAGAGTTTCCAGGCTGGAGTGCAGTGACACGATCTCAGCTCACTACAACCTCCGCCTACCGGGTTCAAATGATTCTCCTACCTCAGCCTCCCAAGTAGCTGGGATTACAAGTGCATGCCACCATGCCCAGCTAATTTTTGTATTTTTAGTAGTAGAGACGGGGTTTCACCACGTTGGCCAGGCTGGTCTCGATCACCCGACCTCAGGTGATCTTCCTGCCTCGGCCTCCCAAAGTGTTGGGATTATAGGCGTGAGCTACTGTGCCCAGCCTGCATGTCACTAAAATTTTTATCTGCTCAGTTTCTTTCTGACATCACAGGGAGAGGCAAGAGTTGTAGTCCTTTGGAAAGGGTAGGAGCTTCAGTGCCAGTTTTTTGTTTGTTTGTTTTTGTTTCCTACGCAGCAGTGCTACAGACACGTTTTCTCCTATGATAGCAAACCAACTGACCATAGTGAGAATTAGGCTGTTGTTTTTTTTTAAGACTATCTAATACACATAGGGAATATATTGTTCTCTTATTAAGATGCTCCACTTCTTTCAAACTAATATTCCCCAAATGCTGGCTTTATTATGTTAAAGCTCATTTGTAACTTTCCCCCCATTCTCCCCACTTTTCTCCCATTTCAGGAGTCCCTACATTAGCTGAAAAAGATTCAGCTTGGGTCATCTAGAAAAATAGCAGCTTACTCTCTACCCCACCTCTGTTTTTTCCCTGAATAAGAGTCAGGAGTTCCAATTTATCTGGATACAGAAATATTGTATATGTAGAGCCAGCAGGATTTGTGACATTTTGTAAGAGCTGATGACCCCTCATGGGGAAATTAGAAGTCACCAATATCTTTTTCAACAAAAAAAATTCTTCTAGTTACCAGAAACTGTGCATGCTATAGCATTCTCCCAGCCCACTGTGAAAACTTCATATAGAAAAATGAAAATGAGCCAGGTGCAGTGGCTCATGTCTGTAATTCCAGCACTTTGGGGTCTGAGGCGAGTGGATCACCTGAGTTCAGGAGTTCAAGACCAGCCTGGCCAACATGGTAAAACCCCATCTCTACTAATAATACAAAAATTAGCCGGGTGTGGTGGTGCACACCTGTAATCCCAGCTACTTGGGAGGCTGAGGCAGAAGAATCACTTGAACCCGGGAGGCGGAAGTTGCAGTGAGCTGAGATCACGCCATTGCACTCCAGCCTGGGTGACAAGAGCGAAACTTCATATCACCAAAAAAAAAAAAAAAAAAGAAAAGAAAAGAAAAATGAAAATGAAAGCACATTCCGAACTGTGGCATAGATCTATATCATATTAAAATGTTAACAAATGCCTAGAATATCTTAGTTTTGTTTTGTTAATTTAAGTTTTAAATTAAGTTTAAGTTTTAAATTAGTTTAAGTTTTGAATAAGGCGTTTTCAAGACACTTCTAGATTATTCCTCCTTCAAGGAGCATAACTCCAGTAGGAAAGATGAGACAAGTACTCAGATAAAAGACGGAATAAACTAAGTGCCAGAAAAGAGATAACTCTCACCGTGGAGAATCAGAGGGGAAAAAAGACGGCATCTAGCTGAGAGAATCTACAAATCCTTACGGATCAGAAAAACCTTAAACAAACCTTAAGGATGTGTTTGAGATGGGCTGTGAGGATGAATTGGTTTTGTTGGGTTCACTTGGTTTTTATTATTGTCTCTTTTCTTCCTTTTCTTCTTCCTCTTTTTTCTCCTTTCTTTTCTCCTTCTCCTGTTCCTCAACAAATTCCTTCTTCTTCTCCTCTTTCTTTTAATACTCTCTGCTGATATCTGAGGACCCACAGGCAGCAGTGTTTGAAAGTCAAAATTGAACCTTGTGGTACTCAGCTTTAGAATTCACTTCATTTCTACACTGAATTCAGAAATTTAGTCTGAATTTAGTCTCTAGGAATACAGTGTCCCAAAGTGGGAGCTGCATGTAAGTCACTAAGTGATTATTTATATATGTTTTATATCAGTGACTTTCTTTTGCTTCCTTTTCTAACAGCCTTCATGTCAAGCGCAGAAGAATCTGTGTCAGCCCGCACAACCATATTGTTAAGCAGTGGATGAAAGTGCAAGCTGCTAAGAAAAATGGTAAAGGAAATGTTTGCCACAGGAAGAAACACCACGGCAAGAGGAACAGTAACAGGGCACATCAGGGGAAACACGAAACATACGGCCATAAAACTCCTTATTAGAGAGTCTACAGATGAATCTACAGAGACAATTCCTCAAGTGGACTTGGCCATGATTGGTTGTAAGTTTATCATCTGAATTCTCCTTATTGTAGACAACAGAACAAAACAAAATATTGGTTTTTAAAAAATGAACAATTGTGCAATATACAAATGTAGCCAATAATATACTCAACTGGAAAATGAAATGAAAAGATAATACTAGCTGGGTACGGTGGTTCACTCCTGTTATCCCAGCACTTCGGGAGGCTGAGGCAGGAGGATCACTTGAGGCCAGGAGTTTGAGACCAGCCTGGGCAACATAGCAAGACCTCATTTCTACAAACAAAAAAAAAATTAGCCCAGCATGGTAGTACTTGCCTATAATCCCAGCCACATGGGAGGCTGAGGTGGAAGGATCACTTGAGTCTGGGAGAGTTTGAGGTTGCAGTGAGCAGCCTGGGTGACAGAATGAGACCCTGTCTCTAAAAATAATAATAATAATGATAGTGCTTATCTTCATATAATATTTTAAGAGGAGCATATAGATATAACTTCTCCCAACTTTTTAATTATAGTTTTCCAAACTTACAGAGAAGTTAAAAGAATGGTACAATGAACATCTATATATCTTTCACCACAATATTAATCATTGTTAATATTGTGTCACATTTGCTTTCTCTCTCCTCTCTTTGTATGTGTTTCTATATAAAATATTATAACTTTTTAAATATATCTTGTTTGCTAAACCATTTGAAAATAAGTTGCAAACATCATGACACTTCACCCCTAGTTTCTTTTTGGTGTTATAACTTGACATACCCTAAAATAAAGACATTTTTCTACATAATCACCTTACCAGTTTTATACCTAAAAAATTAACAATTTCATCTAATATATTCCATATTCAAATTTTCCCAACTATTTAGAGAGCACTTTATGTAGTTTTTTTTTTCACTCCAGTAATCAATCAAGGTTGACATACATATTGCAAATAATTGTTATTTTTCTTTAATATCTTTCAATCTAAGAAAGTTCCTCTATCTTTTTTTTTTTTATTTTTAAAATTATTTTGTTGAGGGAGGGTCTTGCTGTGTCTTCCAGGCTGGAGTGTAGTGGCACAATTTTGATTTTGGCTCACTGAAGCCTCAACCTCTAGGGCTCAAGCAGTCCTCCCACCTCAGCCTCCTGAGTGTCTGGGACCAAGGTGCATACCCACCACACCTGGCTAATTTTGCTTATTTTTTGTAGAGACAGGGTCTCACTATGTTGCCCAGGTTGGTCTCAAACTCCTGGGCTCAAGCGATCCTCCCACCTTAGCCTCCCAAAGTACTGGGATTATAGGTGTGAGCCACAGTGCCTGGCCTAATTATTTTCTTATGATCAAATTCAGGTTTAATGTTTTTGGTTAAGAATATCCTATGTGAATTCGTATACTTATTTTGTCATTTAGAGTTCATAAATATTAGGGTTTATTTTCTAAATAGAAAAGTTTAAACTAAATATAACTTCAAAACGTCTAGTTTGAGTAGCTACCATTGTTTGGATTGAAATTTTCTGATACTGAAAAGAACAAAAAGCCTGCCTTGCTGCCCAGAACCTTTTGCCTCCCCCAGTCAGTTCTTGGAGCAGCACTAGTTAGGGGCCCAGAGTTCCGTCCTCTGTGTGGTGATTTTACGCTCTGCCTTAACAAGGAGGCTACATCTTTTAGCTCCTATCCCACCCTTCTCACACCTTTTTGTTGTTGTTTGGTTGTTTTTTTTGAGACAGAGTCTCACTCTGTTGCTCTGGCTGGAGTGCAGTGGCACAATCTCGGCTCATTGCAACCTCTGCCTCCCGGGTTCAAGTGATTCTCTTGCCTCAGCCTCCCAAGTAGCTGGTATTACAGGCGCCCGGCCACCACACCCCGCTGATTTTTGTATTTTTAGTAGAGACAGGGTTTTCCCATGTTGGCCAGGCTGGTCTCAAATTCCTGAACTCAAGTGATCCACCCGCCTCTGCCTCCCAAAGTGCTGGAATTACCGGCGTGAGCCACCGTGCCAGGCTCACGTGTTTGAGTTGATACCATTGTGCCATTCCTCTTTTGGCCTCTTTTTTGTCCATAGAGGCTTCAAGATAGGTAGGTAAGAGCCCAGTAGTGTTCACAAGAAGCCAGTAGAGAGCAGGAGCCACTGTATCAGGTGGCAGGTGTCCTGGGCCTCCCTGCTGGCTAGTCTCAAGCAGTGGTGTTGCCAGGATGTCTTGGAGGTGATAATGGGACACACAGAGGCACTGAGTCTCCATAGGTTAAAATGCCACCAAAACTGGCCTTTGCCTAATATCCCTCATTGACTATTTAGCATTTAATTTATTTATTTTCCTGACATTTCTGCAAGCTTTGTATTTATATTTCCACTTTATGAATGGGGAAACTTGAGGCTCTTAGAGGTAAACTGACTTGCCCAGGTCACACAGTAAGTGGCAGAGACGAGCTTTTTAAATAAGAAAAAATTAATAAAATATAATATGAGAGTAACTTAAAATATTAATAAACCACAATTTTAAATTAATTAACCATGATAACCAACATTAATAAAAGTTAATATACCAAAACACTGGTGTCTAATTCTTTCAACGAACAACTTGAATTATTTTCCATTTTGTTTCTTCTTACTAGTTCAATCTGCAATTCTACACAATTGTTGGGTAGCTATGAATGACAGTAGGTTTACATGATATATTTTAAAAACTGATTTTTCTGCAATGCAAATAATTGAAACTTTGTCTGAAGATAGTGTGCCTGGGAAACCAGATTTATTTTTATTTTTATTTTTTTTATTTTTATTTTTTGAGATGGAGTCTTGCTCTGTCACCAGGCTGGAGTGCAGTGGTGCAATCTCGGCTCACTGCAATCTCTGCCTCCTGAATTCAAGCAATTCCCTTGCCTCAGCCTCCCAAGTAGCTGGGACTACAGGTGCGCACCACCATGTCCAGCTAAATTTTTGTATTTTATTAGAGACAGGGTTTCACCATGTTGGCCAGGATGGTCTCAATCTCCTGACCTCGTGATCCACCCACCTTGGCCTCCCAAAGTGCTGGGATAACAGGCGTGAGCCACCGTACCCAGCCAAAACCAGACTCTTAAAGAAATTACATTTTACAGGTTATTTCATGTGCTTAGTAAAACATAATTGTATCACTGTTACTGTACTATGCACTATTATTGTACTAAGAGTAAATACTGTTACTATATCATGAGTTACTGTATTATGAGTAAATCACCTGGTTAATCCTTTAAGTTTTCTTTTTGAAAAGTTACATTTTTATTGAAGTAATATAAGTGTGTGATTTAAAAAATCAAAAGTACAGCAGAATTTATAATAAAAATAACATCCTCCCACCCTATCCTCCCTATTCCTAGACCTATCCTTGAGGCAACATCTTGTAATCCTTTTTTTTGAGACAGGGTCTTGCTCTGTTGCCCAGGCTGGAGTGCAGTGGAGCAATCTGGGCTCATTGCAATCTTGACCTCTTGAGCTCAAGCAATCATTTTACCTCAGCCTCCCTGGTAGCTGGGACTACAGGCATGTGCCACCATGTGTGGCTGTTTTTAAAAAACTATTATTTTCTGTAGAGACAGGGTCTCACTATGTTGCCCAGGCTGGTCTTGAACTCCTGGGCTTAAGCAATCCTCCCATCTCACCCTCCCAAAGTGCTAGGATTACAGGCACCAGCCACTGCACCTGGCTTTCTTAATCCTTTAAAAAGTTTAAGTTCTAGTGGTTACTTCTGTAATTTCAAATGAAATGCTTCAAGTATCATTTCTTTGCTTATCTCCTCCCTTCTTTCTCCTCATCCTAGTGCTTGATGTTTCATTACAATTATTTTTCTTTATCTCTGTAACTTTCAGTAATATACTTGTCTTCCATTTATTAGTCTTTTTAAAATAACTTTTTCTTTTTTCTTTTTTTCTTTCTTTTTTTTTTTTTGATACAGAGTCTCACTCTGTCACACAGGCTGGAGGGCAGTGGCAGGATCTCAGTTCACCCCAATCTTTTTCTCACGGGTTCAAGGGATTCTCGTGCCTCAACCTCCTGAGTAGCTGGGATTACAGGTGTGCGCCAGTACGCCTGGCTAGTTTTAGTATTTTTTGTTACAGACAGGGTTTCACCATGTTGGCTGAGCTGGTCTCAAACTTCTGATCTCAAGTGATCCATCTGCCTTGGCCTCCCACAGTGCTGGGATTACAGGCATGAGCCACCGCACCTGGCCTATGTATTAGTCTTTATGTAAGATGTACGTAATACTCCATACTCCTTTCCTTTTCCTCCTATTGAAACTGTTCCTATAAACTTTATGAAATTAATCAGAGAAGAAGAGAGGGTGAGAAACATAAATAACCCAAGCTTGCAGCACATTCAGCATTAATCACTAGGTCAGTTTGCTTGCTGACCCCTTCCTCATAGTTGTTTGGCTATTGCTTCAGAATTACGTGGAGTCTGTTACAAGATTATAGTTCCCCTTAACTGCTCTATAGATAACAGCTTGAACATTATGAAATGTTAAGTTTTCCCTTCGAGACATTCTTTCAGGTCCTGCATACTGATGAAACTACTGATGAAACTACTGATGTCAGCTGGTCTGAAGGACCCTACCAGAAGCTAAATCATCAAAGAATGCAATTTCCATATCCTAATGATTTAATCTCCCTTACCCTGACCAATCAGTGACCCAAATTTTCCAGCCCCTTGCCTCCCATGATCTTCTTAAAAACCCCAGCCCAGAACTCTTCAGAGATTTAAGAATCTCCTCCTACCTCCTGACTCAGTACCATGTCATCATTAAACTCTCTGCTGCAAACTCTGCTGCCTCAATGTATCAGTCTGTGTCTGCACAGTGGGTGTATGAACCTGTTGGTCTTATGACACTATCCTCCTATGTTATGTCACATCAGCTATACTTTTACATTTACATGTCTGATGTTGGTCATTCTAACTCTGCACTGTAGTAATAATTGTCTTTCCTGTTTTGCTTAGGGCAAGGTTTCACAATCCTGGCACTACTGACATCTTGGGCTGATAATTCTTTGTTGTGGGGGGCTCTCCCATATACTCTAGGTGGGTTAGTAGTATCTCTGGCCTCTACCCACCAGATGGCATCCAAAAATGTCTCAAGATATTGCCAAATGTCCCCTGGGGAGGGGTATAAAAATCTCCTCTAACCCCAGTTGAAAACAACTGGTCTAGAATCTAAGGTAGATTTCAAAATTGAAAACCAGTGTAGTCGGAAAAATCTGAGATGACCCCTAAATTTTCTGCCCTGGTATAGACATAGCTCCCAAGCACCAATCTAGGTGCTGCAGTGAAGGTATTTTGCAAATGTAATTAAGGTCACAAATCAGTTGACCTTAAGATAGGGAAATTATCCATGTGATAGTGACTTAATCACAGGAGCCCTTTCAATTTTTTGAGACAGAGTTTCGCTCTTGTTGCCCAGGCTGGAGTGCAATGGCACAATCTCAGCTCACCACAACCTCCGCTTCCCAGGCTCAAGCGATTCTCCTGCCTCAGCCTCCCGAGTAGTTGGGAGTACACGCACACACCACCACACCCGGCTAATTTTTTATATTTTTGGTAGAGACGGGGTCCACCCGCCTCAGCCTCCCAAAGTGCTGGGATTACAGGCATGAGCCACCACCCCCGGTCCCAAGTTCTTTATATAGCCTACTATTCTTGCCTTTATCAGTCACGCGAAATCTTGAGATGACCACTTGTGCATTTGAAGCTGTTTATAGTTCTAAGATTTTTAAGTAACAGCGTTCATGTCAGCTGCATTGCTGGGGAGGGCTGTGCCCTTCAAAATGAGTGCAAAATGTCTGCCTCCAGATCCCTAAAAGTGGGCAATGACTTTTCTTTTCTATCAGTTAGCAATGGCTTTTTTTTTTTTTTTTTTTTAGCTTTCTGTCTGTTTCTGATGGGTGCTTCTGTTTCTGGCTACCCTGGGTTGGTAGATGAGTTTTTACTCCTTTTTTTTTTTTTTTGAGACGGAGTCTCGCTCTGTCCCCCAGGCTGGAGTGCAGTGGCGTTTTTACTCCTTTTAATAGGAAGACTATCGGCCTGGCGCAGTGGCTCAGGCCTGTCATCCCAGCACTTTGGGAGACTGAGGTGGGTGGATCACGAGGTCAGGAGTTTGAGACCAGCCTGGACAACATGGTGAAACACCTTCTCTACTAAAAATACAAAAAATTAGCTAAGCGTGGTGGCAGGCACCTGTAATCCCAGTTACTCGGGAGGCTGAGGCAGGAGAATTGCTTGAACCTGGGAGGCAGAGGTTGCAGTGAGCTGAGACCGCAGTATTGTACTCCAGCCTGGGCAATAGAGCGAAAGTCCATCTCAAAAAAAAGAAAAAAAAAGGAAGGCTATTGTAGCTTTCAGTTTAATCTGAATTGGAAAGATCTTCCAGGCCAGGCACGGTGGCTCATGCCTGTAATCCCAACACTTTGGGAGGGCAAGGCGGGTGGATCACCTGAGGGTGGGAGTTCGAGACCAGCCTGACTAACATGGAGAAACTCCGTCTCTACTAAAAATACAAAATTAGCTGGGAATGGTGGTTCATGCCTGTAATCCCAGCTACTTGGGAGGCTGAGGCAGGAGAATCACTTGAACCCAGGAGGCGGAGGTTGTGGTGAGCCAAGATCTCACTATTGCACTCCAGCCTGGGCAACAAGAGCAAAACTCCATCTCAAAAAAAAAAAAAGAAAAAGATCTTTCATTTTGTAGAAAATGGATTTTGTGGGTAATGCCATTAAACTTCACTATTTCAATCCAAATTGGGATGGCTAGCAGACAATCTAAAATGCTTCACTCATTCTACGAAGCTTAACTAGAGAATGAGAGAGAGAGGACAAAGATGACCTAAATGTGGTATTAGTATGCATCCCTGTGAGATCTGAATTTTTTTTTTTTTTTGAGACAGAGTCTCACTCTGTCGCCCAAGCTGGATTGCAGTGACTCGATCTCGGCTCACTGCAAGCTTCACCTCCTAGGTTCAAGTGATTCTCCTGCCTCAGCTTCCTGAGTAGCTGGGATTACAGGCGTGCACCATCACACCTGGCTAATTTTTGTATTTTTAGTAGAGATGGGGTTTCACCATGTTGGTCAGGCTGGTCTTGAACTTCTGACCTCGTGATCCGCCCACCTCGGCCTCCCAAATTGCTGGGATTACAGGCGTGAGCCACTGAACCCAGCCTTGAATTTTTATACTATCACAGAATAAATAGAACTATGACATATGTTTCACAATTACATAGCTAATTCGATGTTCTTTTGACAATTCTAGCACTTTTTTTTACAATGATAAAATCATTGTTTCCCTCTGGTAAATGTGGGTGACTCCAAGCTCATTCCTTCCTAATGCCATGCTTATGCTCTTCCTCACTATTCCTGACAGATAATTGATTAACTGGCATATTGCAGCCTCTATATATTCTTGCCATTCTACCTCTATGTAAACTTACCAAAACACTACAGCATCTCCTTTCTTCATCCAGGGTTTAGCACATAGTCGGCACTCAGTAAATATTTATTGATAAAACAAATATATGTAGGCAAATGACATCTTATTTGCTCAATTACAATGAAAACAAAACACCACAGAGCAGTCATGCACTCTTGAGATGACCAACTTCCACTGAAAAATGAGAAGGCTACTGAGAGTTAAATTCTGCCAAGACCTGGCCTAGGAAACTATGTTAAATTAAGCCAGTGTGACTGGGCTCCAGCGTTTCCAAGCTTTTCCTAATATCAGACTTTTCATGCCCTCGGCCTGTCTATAAGATAGACTTATCTCTATTTCTGCTCATTTTTCTCCCAGGCCATAGTTATATGCATTAGTGAGTTAAAAAACCTTCTTTGCACAGTAGGTAGGACAGGAGAAACGGCTTCTGGAAGACCAACTTTGATAAACGCAGGCCACAGTGAAGACAAATGGCACAATCTGTGAGAAAAGTCAGTTTTGGAAACAGTGTGGGAACATAGTGGCCTTGGAGATTATAAAAGATGAAGAAAGGAGGTGATGCCCTGTTGATTCTTTACTTGGAGAGTTACCCTAGACCAATCAGAAGGGCTAAAATTTAAAAGATAAAAATATGAAGTGTTAGTCCGGGTGTGGTGGCTCATGCCTGTTATCTCAGCACTCTGGGAGGCCGAGGCAGGTGGATCACCTGAGGTTGGGAGTTCAAGACCAGCCTGACTAACATGGAGAAACCCCGTCTCTACTAAAAACACAAAATTAGCCGGGCGTGGTGGCACATGCCTGTAATCCCAGCTACTCGGGAGGCTGAGGCAGGAGAATCACTTGAACCAGGGAAGCAGAGGTTGCAGTGAGCTGAGATCGTGCCACTGCACTCCAGCCTGGGCAAAAGAGTGAGACATCATCTCACAAAAAAAAAAAAAAAAAGAAAAAAAAAAAAAAAAATCAAGTGTTAATAAGGATGTGGAGCAACTGGAACTTTTATGTGTGTGAGAGGAGGTGCAAATTAATAAAATCATTTTGGAGAACTGTCTTCACTATCTAGTCATATACCTATGCTATGACCCAGAAATTCCACACGTGGGTATTAATAATATCTAGTTAAGTGAATATGTTCGCCAAAACACATGTATAAGAATGTTCAGGCTGGGCGTGGTAGCTCACGCCTGTAATCTCAGCACTTTGGGAGGCCGAGGTGGGTGGATCACCTGAGGTCAGGAGTTTAAGACCAGCCTAGCCAACATGGCGAAACCCCATCTTTGCTAAAAATACAAAAATTAGCCGGGCGTGGTGGTGAGTGCAACTGTAATCCCAGCTTCTCAGGAGGCTAAGGCAAGAGAATCACTTGTACCTGGGAGGCAGAGTTTGCAGTGAGGAAAGATCATACCACTGCACTCCAGCCTGGGCAACAAAGCAAGACTCTGTCTCAAAAAATAAAATAAAGTCAGATAACAGCTCTAAAAAAAAAAATAATAATAAAATAAAATAAATAAAAATAAAAAGAATGTTCATAGCAGCCCCCAAACTGGGAACTACCTAAATGTCCATCAACAGTAGAATGGATAAATTCAAAATATTATATGCATATAGTGAATATAACCTTTGGCTGGGCATGGTGGCTCACCTTTGTAATCCTAGCATTTTGGGAGCCCAAGGTGGGTGAATCAGTTGAGGAGTTTGAGACCAGCCTGACCAACGTGGAGAAACCCTGTCTCTACTAAAAATACAAAAATTAGCTGGGCATGGTGGCACACACCTGTAATCCCAACTAATCAGGAGGCTGAAGCAGGAGAATCTCTTGAACCCGGGAGGCAGAGGTTGCAGTGAGCTGAGATTGCCCCACTGCACTGCAGCCTGGATGTAAAGCAAGACTCTGTCTCAAGCAAACAAACAAACAAAACAAAAAGAATATAATTGTGTTAATGAGAAAGGACGTCTAAAGGACATGAGTCCTCTTCCAGGACTCATGAAACAATACAGATGTATCTCATAAGCATAAATATAATTAAATTGTAAATGAAGGAGAAAAGTTTTGCAGATGACATGATTCTATATCTGGAAAACCCCATAGTCTTGGCCCAAAATCTTCTTATGCTGATAAACTTCAGCAGTTTCAGGATACAAAATCAACATACAGAAATCACTAGCATTCCTATACACCAAAAACAGCCAAGCTGTGAGGCAAATCAGGAATGTAATCCCTTTCATAACTGCCACAAAAATAATAAAATACCTGGGAATACAAGGGAGGTGAAAGATCTCTACAATGAGAATTACAAAACACAGCTCAAAGAAATCAGAGATGACACAAACAAGTGGAAAACATTCCAAGTTTATGGTTAGAAAGAACAAATATCATTAAAATGGTCATACTGCCCAAAGCGATTTACAGATTCAATGCTATTTCTATCAAACTACCAATGACATTCTTCACAGAACTAAAAAAAACTATTTTAAAATTCATATGGAACCGAAAAAGAGCCTGAATAGCCAAGGCAATCCTAAGCAAAAAGAACAAAGCTGGAGGCATCACTTTACTGGACTTTGAAGTATACTACACGGCTACAATAACCGAAACTGGTACAGAAAAAAAGACACATAGATCAATGGAACAGAATAGAGAGCCCAGAAATAAGGCCACACACCTACAACTATCTGATCTTCAACAAAGCTGACAAAAATAAGCAATGAGGAAGGGACTCCCTCTTCAATAAATAGTGCTGGGATAACTGGCTAGCCATATACAGAAGATTGAAACTAGACCCCTTCTTTTTTTTTTGAGACAGAGTCTCGCTCTGTCACCCAGGCTGGAGTGCAGTGGTGCGATCTCGGCTCACTGCCAACTCCGCCTCCCAGGTTCACGCCATTCTCCTGCCTCAGCCTCCCGAATAGCTGGGACTACAGGTGCCCACCACCATGCCCGGCTAATTTTTTTGTATTTTTTAGTAGAGATGGGGTTTCACCGTGTTAGCCAAGATGGTCTCGATCTCCCGACCTCGTGATCCACCCGCCTCAGCCTCCCAAAGTGCTGGGATTACAGGTGTGAGCCACTGCGCCCGGCCTAACTAGACCCCTTCTTTACACCATATATAAAAATCAACTCAAAATGGATTAAGACTTAAATGTAAAACCCAAAACTATAAAAACCATGGAAGACAACCTAGGCAGTGCCATTCTGGACATAAAAACTGGCAAAGATTTGTTGATGCAGATGCTAAAAGCAATTGCAACAAAAGCAAAAATTGATAAATAGAGTCTCATTAAACTAAAGAGCTTCTCCACAGGAAGAGAAACTATCAACAGAGTAAATAGAGAACCTTCAGAATGGGAGAAAATATTTGCAAACTATGCGTCCAACAAAGGTCTCATATTGAAATGCAAATAAAAACCACAATGAAAGACCATCTCACTCCAGACAGAATGGCTATCAAAGGAATATGTCATTCTATTATAAAGATACATACATGTGCATGTTCATTGTAGCCCTATTCACAATAGCAAACACATGGAATCAACCTAAATGCCCATCAGTGATAGACTGGATAAAGAAAATATGGTACATATGCACCGTGAAATACTATGCAGCCATAAAAAGGAACGAGATCATATCCTTTGCAGAGACATGGACAGAGTTGGAGGCTATTATTCTCAGCAAACTAACACAGGACTAGAAAACCAAACACTGCATGTTCTTACTTGTAAGTGGGAGCTGAATGATGAGAACACATGGGGAGGAACAACACACACTGGGTCCTGTCAGGAAGTGCCAGGGGAGGGAGAGCATGAGGAAAAATAGCTAATGGATGCTGGGCTTCATACCTAGGTGATGGGATGATCTGTGCATCAAACCACCATGGCATGTGTTTGCTTATGTAACAAACCTGCACATCCTGCACATGTACCCACGAACTTAAAAGTTGAAGAAAAAGGTTTCATATCCAGAATCTATAAGAAACTTAAACAAATTTACAAGAAAAAAAAACATTAGAAAGTGGGCAAAGGATGTGAACAGACACTTTTCAAAAGAAGACATACATGTGGCCAATAGGCATATGAAAAAAAGCTTAATATCACTAATCATTAGAAAAACACAAATCATTTTGCATTTAGTACATATACACCATGAAATACTATGCAGCCATAAAAAAGGAGATCATGTCCTTTGCGTGGACACGGATGAAGCTGGAGGCCATTATCCTTAGCAAACTGATGCAGGAACAGAAAACCAAATACCACATGTTCTCACTCGTAAGTGGGAGCTAAATGATGTAAACACATAGACACAAAGAGGGAAACAACAGACATGGGGACTTACCTGAGGGTGGAGGGTGGGTAGAAGTAAAGGAGCAGATAAAATAACTATTGGGTATGAGGCTCAGTACCTGGCTGACAAAATAATCTGTACAACAAACCCCCATGACATGAGTTTACTTATATAACAAATCTGCACTTGAACCTAAAATTAAAAAAAAAATCCCAAAAAAATCGTGATAAAAAAGAATATTAATATTATTTCATTTCTTTACGTGGGTCTGGGGACCAAGGGAGAATATTATTTCTTAAAGCCAATGTTGACATTTGAGTTTTCATTTGTGCAGCATTACCTGGTAGTGTAATTGCCCAAAGGGTTCTTCTTGTCTGCTACATGGATAAACCAATTCACTGAGACAGAATTATTGTGGTAAAGAGTTTAGTTTACACAAGGCCAGCCAGGTGGGAGGACAGGAGTTCATTATTACTCAAATCAGCCTCCCTGAGAACCCCAAATCCTGAGTTTTTATGGATAATTTGGTGGGCAGGAGACTAGGGAATGGGTGCTGCTGATTAGTTGGGGATGAAATCACAGAGATGTGGAAAATGGTCCTCATGCATTGAATCTGCCTCTAGGTGGGGGCCATGGGACTGATTTTGAGTCATGAGTCACAGGCCTGGGGGATGTCATTCAGTAGCCAGAATGCAAAAGTCTGAAAAAATCTCAAAAGACCAGTCTTAGGTCTTACAATACTGATGTTATGTATAGGAGCAATTGAGGAAGTTACAAATCTTGTGATCTCTGGCCACATGACTCCTGAGCAGTAAAGTATTATAGAAAAACAATCTAGGGGAACAATGGCTGCTTATTGTTGGGAACAGGCCCCCAAATCTGGCCATAAACAAAATCTCTGCAGCACTGTGACATGTTCGTGATGGCCATGACACCCACGCTGAAGGTTGTGGGTTTACCGGAATGAGGGCAAGGAACACCCGGCCCACCCAGGGCGGAAGACCACTTAAAGGTGTTCCTAAGCCACAAACAATAGAACGAGCAATCTGTGCCTTAAGGACATTTTCCTGCTACAGATAAGTAGCCAGAGCCCATCCCTTCGTTTCGACCCATCCCTTTGTTTCCCATAAGGAATACTTTTATTTAATCTATAATCTATAGAAACAATACTTATCCCTGGCTTGCTGTTAATAAATATGTGGGTAAATCTCTGTTCAGGGTTCTCAGCTCTGAAGGCTATGAGTCCCCTGATTCCCACTCTGTGCTATATTTCTGTGTCTTTCTCTTAATTCCTCTAGCACTGCTGGGTTAGGGTCTCCACAACTGAGCTTGTCTCAGGAGCTTATCATTTAGCTATACCTACATTTTAGAAGAATTCAGGCCCCTTTCATAATCCTAATCTTGTGGCCTTTCATTAGTCTTACAGACATGGTTTCAGTCCCTGAACAAGGAGGGGATCAGTTTTAGGAAGGGATTATTATTATTCTGGCTTTATAACTAAACTATAAACTAAATTCCTCTCATAGTTAGCTTGGCTTTTGCCCAGGAGTGAGTGAGGACAGTCAGCCTGTGAAGCTAGAAGCAAGACAGAGTCAGTCATGCTAGACCTCTCTTGCTGTCATAATCTTTGCAAAAATGATTTTAGTAGAAAAAGTATGGGACTATTTGGGTCAGACAGACCTTGATTCAAATCCTTGTAATTAACATTGGTTTGTTTATCCGTAAATATATATATTTTTAATTTGCTTAAAAGATTATGAGGATTTAATATAAAGCACAGTGCTTGACATAAGAGTTGCTCCGTAACTATTATCTCTGTTTTGGTGAAGACCTAATTCCCAGCAGTTGCTGGATAAAATTTATTGAAGACCAATGGTTTGGACTGGTCTCCTGCACTAGGTCCAACAGATCAAACGAAAATGAAGTTACTTCTGCTGAAGTTCCACACCACCAAACGGAAACTGAGTTGTTTATCTGACCTTCCAACAAACGAGAAGAGAGAAAGATAGCCAAATCTTCAAACAGGCCAGTTTTGGCTGACATAAGGAAGTCCCCTCTGCTTTAACCTTTATAAGGAAAGCAATTTTCAAATGACCAATCTGCTTTTTGTTCTCTGTTTTTGCTTTTTTGTGACCTTTTCTGTCTATAAAGCCAATTTCCTCTGTTCAGCTCATGGCAACATTCGTTCTACTTTGTACGATAAGATGTTGCCTGATTCTAGAACTCCAAACAAAAGCCAATTAAGATATTTCAACTAAATTTTTTGTAATTTGTCTTTTGACACACTTGAGCACTTATTAAATATTACAGCTTTGGCCGGGCACGGTGGCTCAAGCCTGTAATCCCAGCACTTTGGGAGGCCGAGGCGGGCGGATCACAAGGTCAGGAGATCGAGACCATCCTGGCTAACACGGTGAAACCCCGTCTCTACTAAAAAAATACAAAAAATTAGCCGGGTGCGGTGGCGGGTGCCTGTAGTCCCAGCTACTCAGGAGGCTGAGGCAGGAGAATGGCGTGAACCCGGGAGGCGGAGCTTGCAGTGAGCCGAGATCGCGCCACTGCACTCCAGCCTGGGGGAGAGAGCAAGACTCCGTCTCAAAAAAAAAAAAAAATTACAGCTTTGCCTCAGCCATGCTGCGGAAGTTGGGGAACGGCCTGTATTGTGCTTCAGAATGAATTGCTAAGAGGAGAGCTGTATCTTCACAAGGCCTGAGTGGTGACATTAGGGGCTGTCACTAATAGAACAGAAGACATCTGTGCCTCTAAAAGCAGCAAGTTAATGTGGGGCATTAATAGCTGAGGTAGTGACAGGGCAGCAGAAACAAGGCCTGTCCCTGAGCACAGTTGGGACAATACCCTTGGGCCCTGGGTGGAGGTGGGAGTGTCACACTGAAGAAAGGAAATTTTTGACAGTTAGTTTGGTGGAATTACAAGATATCTTAATTGAGCATCAGAATAACATGCCCCGTCTTGCAGTCACATCAGTTATTTTTTTCACACCATGAAATTGGCTTCTGTTTCATTGATTTAGATTGGATTTGGGAGTAGTTTGAGAAAATGTTGTAGCCTACACTCCCCTTCCCTTTTTTTTCCCCCTTTCTTTCAGGAACATCAGAGACCTGGGTGGGAGAGAGTAAGAGAAAGAACACAAGAGTAAAAAATAAAATATAACCACAGCTTTTGGAAATAAGGAGGAGAATTTGGGAGCTTGATTATGTTTTTGCTTTTGTTGTTTTCCCATTCTGCTTCACCTTCCACCAAGCCTACTTCCCCAGTGCCATGGCAGAAGATCAATGACAACAACTCTTAATCTTTTCTGACAGGCTTCACTATCCTGAATGGTGTCAAAGAAGTGGTTCTTCCCTGCACTGAAATTGGAGTCTATTATGATGGTCCGTTGTATACTGAATCATTGGCCCCAATTTTTTGTTCTTCCCTGTAGGCACACCCTTTGCCAAGTGACTTTGCAGTTCCTCCCACAAAAACAGAGTGTATTTCTTCTCACCTTGACTTTGGACTTGACCGCATGACTAACTTGGGCATGTTAGCAGATGTGATGCAAAGCAGAGCTTGAAGAGTATTTGTGCAGTGGTGCTTGCCCTCTTGCACTCTGCCACTGCCATAAGAACGCTCCACTCTGGGTAGCAACTCCTTCCATTCTGGGTCCTGGAATGAAAACACCCCAGCACAGATCTAAACTGGCCAGACCCATATTTTGAACAGAGCCGTTCGGTTGAACCCACTCTGGATCAGCTGACCCTTAGCTAACCTGCAGAGGTGAGCAAATAAATGTTGCTGTTCTAAATCATTGAGCTTTGGGGTGGTTTGTTTTACAGTAGTAGCTGACTAATGCCATATTTCTATAGAAGGGAGGTAAAGAGAAATGTATGCTTTTTTCATAGGAATTCATCTGTCACAGAGGAAATCCTGCTACATCAGGGAATGGAAGAGAGGAGGAGAGGTGATAGGCCAGAGTGACAATGAGGTTTTGAGAAAAACAAGATAAATCTGGGGGATATTACGAAATAAAGTCAGCTTGGCATGGTGGCTCACACCTGTAATCCCAGCCTGGGCAACATAGTGAGATCCATCTCTAAAAAGAAAAAATAGGCCAGGCACAGTGTCTCATGCCTGTAATCCCAGCACTTGGCAGGTGGTGGGGGTGGGGGGTGCCAATGTGGGTGGATCACCTGAGGTCGTGAGTTCAAGACCAGCCTGACTAACATGGTGAAATCCCATCTCTACTAAAAATACAAAAAATTTGCTGGGCATAGTGGCAGAAGCCTGTAATCCGAGATACTTGGGAGGCAGAGGCAGGAGAATCACTTGAACCCAGGAGGCAGAGGTTGCAGTGAGCCGAGATCATGCCACTGCACTCCAGCCTGGGCAACAAAGACTCTGTCTCAAAAAAAAAAAAAAAAAAAAGCTGGGTTTGGTGGCACGTACCTGTAGTCCCAGCTACATGGGGTAGTGGCAGGGAGGGTAGGGCTGAGGCAGGAGGATCACTTGAGCCTAGGAGTTCAGGGCTTCAGTGAGCCTTGATCATACCGCTGTACTGCAGCCTGGGTGAGAGATCAAGACCCCTGTCTGTAAATAAATATGTCAGAGGTATACTGCCCTTAAAGTGTGGGCTGAGCATAATGATTCCCTTTTAAAGAGCACAGTATAGAAAGTGGGAAAACAGTAACTTCATAGTGGAAAACCCTGGTAAACATCGCCTCAGTCAGATCATCAAGGTTAACATCAACCGCAATAAGTCATGTTGATAGTATGTACCCTTGGTATGATTTAATGAGAATGGCACTTTAACCTTGGTGGTCTTTCCTCCAGAAAACCTATAACCCCAGTCTTGCCATGAGAAAAACATTAGACAAACCCCAATTGAGGAACGTTCTACAAAATAGTTGACTAGCATTTCTCAAAACTGCCAGGGTCATCAAATACAAGGAAAGCCTGAGAAATCGCCACAGCCTAAGGTGATATAATAATGTGGTGTTAGGTGGTATCCTGGATGGGATCCTGAACAGAAAGAAAACACTGGGTAAAAACAGAGGAAATCTGAATAAAAGCATAGAATTTAGTTAATGATAATGTGTCAGTATTGGTTCATTAGTTATGACAAATGTACCATATGTAAGACATTAACAACTGGGGAAACGGGGTGTGGAGTATATGGGAACCCCGTATAACATTCATAATTTTGCTGTAAACCTAGAACTACTCTAAAATTAAAAGTGTATTTTTTAAAAATCAGAAGAATACTTTAATCCAATTCTCACATCCCTCCAGAAGTCTTTTTTGTTTTGATTTCACTCATTGATACATTCTCCCTCTCTTTCTTCAAGGCCTAGAAATGCCAGTTCACCAATTCTTCTCAAGACAGTATCTTCCATTCTTTTTGTTGTTGTTGTTGTTGTTGTTTTTGTTTGTTTGTTTGAGACAGGGTCTGGCTCTGCCGGCCAGGGTGGAGTGCAGTGGCATGATCATGGCTTACTGCAACCTCTGGCTCCTGGGCTCAGGTGATCCTTCCACCTCAGCCTCCCGAGTAGCGAGGACCATAGCACGTGCTACCATGCCTGGCTGATTTTTGTATTTTTATTTTCAATTTTTATATATTTTTAATTTTTTGTATTTTAGTAGAGACAGGGTTTCACCATGTTGCCCAGGCTGGTCTCGGACTGCTGGACTTAGGCAATCAACTTGCCTTGGCCTCCCAAAGTGCTGGGATTACAAGCATGAGCCACCACGCTCGGTCCCTTTAATTCTTTTCTTTCCCTTCATTTGTTCATATGTCACCTGTAATCATTCTTGTAAGCAAGCTGCCCCAGGCAAAGCAAGACAGGGCAGGACAGGTAGGGCAGTCGTACGAGTCCCACCTACTTACTATCACCTCAGCAATTCAAACAGTTGGATAAAATACCATGTCTTTCCTCAGAGTAAAATTACTTTGGAACTGTGAAAACAAGGGGAATTCTTATTTTAGATATTGAAAAATCATAGAACTTAAGAATGTGGCAAGTACTTGGAAAATCTCTCATTTTAAAGAGGAAGAGGACAAGAGCCAGAAAAGGTAAGGTTGAAAAGGGTAGGCTCAAAACCATGGTTCCTGCTTTAGAGATCATATGTGCAGTTTATCACACATAATTTTTTTTAATTTTATTATTATACTTTAAGTTTTAGGGTATATGTGCACAATGTGCAGGTTTGTTACATATGTATCCATGTGCCATGTTGGTGTGCTGCACCCAGTAACTCATCATTTAACATTAGGTATATCTCCTAATGCTATCCCTCCCACCTCCCCCGACCCCACAACAGGCCCCGGAGTGCGGTGTTCCCCTTCCTGTGTCCATGTATTCTCATTGTTCAGTTCCTACCTATGAGTGAGAACATGCGGTGTTTGGTTTTTTGTCCTTGCAATAGTTTGCTGAGAATGATGGTTTCCAATTTCATCCATGTCCCTACAAAGGACATGAGCTCATCATTTTTTATGGCTGCATAGTATTCCATGGTGTATATGTGCCACATTTTCTTAATCCAGTCTATAATTGTCAGACATTTGGGTTGGTTCCAAGTCTTTGCTATTGTGAATAGTGCCGCAATAAACATACATGTGCATGTGTCTTTATAGCAGCATGGTTTATAATCCTTTGGGTATATGCCCAGTAATGGGATGGCTGGGTCAAATGGTATTTCTAGGTCTAGATCCCTGAGGAATCGCCACACTGACTTCCACAATGGTTGAACTAGTTTACAGTCCCACCAACAGTGTAAAAGTGTTCCTATGTCTCCACATCCTCTCCAGCACCTGTTGTTTCCTGACTTTTTAATGATGGCCATTCTAACTGGTGTGAGATGGTATCTCATTGTGGTTTTGATTTGCATTTCTCTGATGGCCAGTGATGATGAGCATTTTTTCATGTGTCTTTTGGCTGCATAAATGTCTTCTTTTGAGAAATGTCTCTTCATATCTGTCGCCCACTTTTTGATGGGGTTGTTTTTTTCTTGTAAATTTGTTTGAGTTCATTGTAGATTCTGAATATTAGCCCTTTGTCAGATGAGTAGGTTGCAAAAATGTTTTCCCATTTTGTAGGTTGCCTGTTCACTCTGATGGTAGTTTCTTTTGCTGTGCAGAAGCTCTTTAGCTTAATTAGATCCCATTTGTCAATTTTGGCTTTTGTTGCCATTGCTTTTGGTGCTTTAGATATGAAGTCCTTACCCATGCCTATGTCCTGAATGGTATTGCCCAGGTTTTCTTCTAGGGTTTTTATGGTTTTAGGTCTAACACATAAGTCTTTAATCCATCTTGAATTAATTTTTGTATAAGGTGTAAGGAAGGGATCCAGTTTCAGCTTTCTACATATATCACACATAATTTTTAGGGAAATAATTACCCAGATCAACTCCCTTTATTTCAGAAAATATTTAAGCATCTACTTTGGGCAAGGCATTGTGCTAGATGCTGAAGACAATAGAAACATGAGCAAGAATACTACCTGTCCCCAAGGAGCTTCCAATGTAGGGATGGGAGAGAAATAACACCAATATGTGGAATAACTATAATGTAAGTAAGGGTAGTATATGTGCCATAAGAGGTATAAGGTGTTGAGAAAGGCGACATGACATCCAGTCAAAGATATCAAGAAAGGATTCATGGGTGGGGTATCATTTGCAGTGGGTTTTGAAGGATGGGTCAGACTTTGGTGGGTAGAGATGGGGTGGCAAGGCATTCTAGACAGAAGAGCAAAAGTCAAGTCAGAAATGTGGGAATATATAGATTGAAGTTGAGGAAGAGGAAATAATTTGGTTTGGTAAGAAAATTCTGCAAGAAAAGGCCAGGATACTATGGACAAAGAACTTTGGATGGCTGTAGCTTTGGTATTTAATTCCCCAAGAAATGAGGAATGCCTGGTTTGTGCCACTAGCAGAGAAGATGTGGGACTTTACCTGGCTTGGTGTTCTCCAGTTCAGAATGGTGAGAAGGTAGAGCCACCCTCTACCCACAATGTAGAGGCAGCACATAAGCTAGATTGGAGGAAGGCATGTCCCTTGAATGAGGTGGGAACACACTGGGAAATCCAAAGTGGTCTAAGAGAATGTGGGGCTGAAGCAGTACAACATAAGCATAGGCAAAAGAATGGTTAAATGTGAGCCAAGAGGTATGAGACATGCATAGGGGTTAGGCCTTAACTGCAGAACTTTTTTCTTAAAAGAACAAAGAAGGCCAGGAGATGTCCTGAGCAGTGAGTTATGGAGCAAGAGGAAGGTGAGCTAGGAACTTCAGGAAACTCTACAAACAGGAGGCCCATTAGTCTGGAATACGCTCTTATCCTGATCATCAAGATGGTACATATGGAAATTAACCTAGTATGATAAGTATAAAGTTCTAAAGTGAGTGTCAGAATGAGATGCAGATTTTCTTTCTTTTTTGTTTTTAAGAGGCAAATAAAAGTAATCTTTAAATCATTTGAAAAACATGGTGTTTATTTGTCCAATACAGACTCAAACTTAAATGCTATGGTTATAATTTCCAAACTTCTGCAAAATTAACATTTATATATACATATGGGTTTTGTTTATAGAACCGTATTTTGCAATCAACAAGTTTTAGAGAACAATATATCTTTTTTTTTTTTTTTTTTTTGAGACAGCATCTGGCTCTGTCGCCCAGGCTGGAGTGCAGTGTCGCGATCTCCGCTCACCGCAAGCTCCGCCTCCTGGGTTCACGCCATTCTCCTGCCTCAGCCTCTGAAGTAGCTGGGATTACAGGAGCCCGCCACCGCGCCCGGCTAATTTTTTGTATTTTTAGTAGAGACGGGATTTCACTGTGTTAGCCAGGATGGTCTCAATCTCCTGACCTCATGATCCACCCGCCTCAGCCTCCCAAAGTGCTGGGATTACAAGCATGAGCCACCACGCCCGGCCGAGAACAATGTATCTGGTTACAGTTCCACATATCTGTAGTAAAGACAAAGCCACATAATATTCATGATGTTAAATCTGGCTCTGAATAACCTAAGGTACAAAATTTTGACCAAATATCAAAATTATAATAATCCGATCTTAAAAATTCAACCCATATGAAACTACTTTTTAGAGAGTAAATGTGCTGTTCAGTAATTATTTCAATAACCCTTTCTTTTTATGAGTATCTGCAAACTGATCCTTTTCTTTAATCTTCGTGACTCACCAATATTTCAAAATGACTTCTTTGCTTCGGTGTTACCATGTCAGTACCCGGGGATTTCTGAGGCAGCATAAATTTGACTTCATAAAAGGAATGGATACTTTAACAGTGACAGTTTTTAAATCTGTAAACTCAATAATCACATTAGTAATTCAGCAACTATAAAAACATTGAGATTGTGGCACTGCAAGCCAGAATCTCTTTGTGCTTTTAAATTTAAGCTGCTTTTGCATCTTTTTGGTATTTTATCAGCCATCTGTATTTCCCTTATAATAATAAAAGAATATATTTAAAATAAATTTTAAGATTAAATGTCCTGGGGGGCTTATCAATACTTTTTTTTTAAACACAGTATAAATCAATTATCTTTTTTCCTTCAGTATTTGGAAGAGCAAAAATTATTTCTGGTCCCTCCTTAGATCAATCCACACCACTTTTCATGACATATAACACTGAAATTTACAGACATCCCTGAAATGTTTTTAAGTAAACAAGTGAATCACAGTGGAGTCTCTGTCAGTTAACAGTGTAGATCCATTTTTTTTAAAAAAAACTGAATATTAAAAGAAAATCTTCAAGCTAAAAAACAAAACCCTCCTAAGAACTAACGTCGAGTGTGTGTTGTCAATGATTCGATACTTTTATCCCCTGACTGATTTAGACTCCTCCTCCTCATGTTGTAAGACGTGTTTGCTGAAATCTTCTCGCCAAGCTTTTGGGACACCTGGGTGAAGAGGCTATGATACTGTAGCATCTAAGGGAATAGTGGCACCGTTTCTTCCCTAATAGACTTCATATCCAAAGGTGAGCAATGAGTCTCACTCCCCTGCATTTACCAGCATCTTATCAGGAGATAATACTTGCTGTGCAAATTGATGACAGCTGATCCTCCCACCCACCCCACCCCACCCCACCCCCTACTGTCAATATGAGGTTATCATCAGTTTGTCATTAGATGCACTGGCCTTTCACTCTTTCAATCAGAAAAGCTGTGGCTTACTTTAAAAAGGTCGGGGAGGGAGAGGGAGAAATGAAAAACAAAGAGTCTAAAGACATAAAATCGCATAGCCGCTCTAGTTGGAGTCTGTAAACAGAGAATAGGTTGAATTTAGGTAATCCCAATCTATGAGAGTAAAAAGACATCCGCAGCAGGCTTTTATCCTGCCAGCTTCTTTGAGACCCTTCATGGGTTTTGAGGTCTACAAAGTATGCACTAAAATACCCATACTTCAAAAAGCAATAAGGCAAATAGTATAATCATTATTCCAAAAGTTACAATGGTAGTGTAGGCATACATAGTATAATTTAGTTACAATGTGTGGTACTGTTTCTATTATATAAGCATATTAACTGTTTATTTCCTACATAATTATAAATTCAGCTGGGTTTCAGTTGAACAAAAAACATCCTTGTATCACCGTTGATAGTTGGCAATAGCTCTTTGACAGCAGTTTTTATTCTGCTGTAGAAATTATCCTTGAACTGAAAAAAGTCCACCATCCAATGTCCAGTCATTAAACACTATCATATTTGTGAAGAGCTCCTTCCAACTTCTGGGTCACTTTTTGGAAAAATATTATTTGTTATAAGAAATGCTGGAGATGGGCCGGGCGCGGTGGCTCACGCTTGTAATCCCAGCACTTTGGGAGGCCGAGGCGGGCGGATCACGAGGTCAGGAGATCGAGACCACGGTGAAACCCCGTCTCTACTAAAAATACAAAAAATTAGCTGGGCGTGGTGGCGGGCGCCTGTAGTCCCAGCTACTCGGAGAGGCTGAGGCAGGAGAATGGCGTGAACCCGGGAGGCAGAGCTTGCAGTGAGCCGAGATTGCGCTACTGCACTCCAGCCTGGGCGACAGAGCGAGACTCCTTCTCAAAAAAAAAAAAAAAAAAAAAGAAATGCTGGAGATGCAAATTTTCAAAGGAAATGCTCAAGCCTTGGTTTGGATTCACAATTCTAAAAACACCCAACTCATAATAAGGGTGTGATGGTCAGTTTTATGGGTCGACTTTGGCTAGGCTACTCTACAATTCCCAGTTATTCAATCAAACACTAATCTAGGTGTTGCTGAGAAGGAATTTGGTAGACATAAAGTTCATAGCAGTTGCCATTAGGGACATTATCTAGATAATCTGGATGGGCTGGATTCAACCAGTTGAAAAGCTTGAAAAGCAAAGCTGAGACTTCCCTGAAGAAAAAGCAATTCCACATGTGGAGTGCAGCTGCAGCTGTTGCTTGAAGCTCCAGCCTGCTGTTCCTGAGGGCTTGCTTTCCGGATCTGCCTAGCCAGTCCCCACAATTGTGTAAGTCAATCGCTTGAAGTAAATCTTTGACTATGTGTCTCCTGTTAGTTCAGTTTCTCTGGCCGAACCCTGAATGAGTTGAAAGAGGAGTGCTCAAGAGACAAGTTAGGTGAGGAAGTTTTCTTTGGAGAGAGGTATGCTTTGATTTCCTTCCCTCAAATGGGATGGGGCTTCCATGGGACTCCTAAGAATGTGACACGTGCTCTATGAAGTTGGGGGCAGCATGGACTGCTAACAGGTTCTCAGGATGACAGCACGTGGGCTACCTTCTTTAGCAGACGAGGCACCTAAAACCAGGACAGAGACTTCCAAGTAAAAATATGAATTGAATATACATTGACATTTACTCCCTTGTGAAAACTGACTGAAATGATAGTACATGGACTTTGTAAAAAATCGTAAGAATAGGAAGCCTAAGAGAGGAAACAACAGGAGCAAGATTTTCTTGGGAAGGAAATAAAAGAGTGATTGAAAAATCTAGCAGAACCTATCAGTATCGTCTGAGTACATAACCAGCTACTGGAAAAGAAAAAAAATCTCAATATTCCCTATGGGAACAACAGAAAATACAAAAATTCAACTCCAGATTCCCAGAAGAGGCCTTTGGGTAAGCACAGACATTCACTACTTTAGTGCTGGATTACTCTGAATTTTCAAAAGTGGCTATTAGTGTCAGAAGATACAATTAACTTAATATCACCATAAAATAAAGCCAAATCAATATCTAGGGGTATTGGTTATGGGTTTGTTTCCTCTCAGCTTCAAATTCACTCTGTTAATTTCCCTGCGCTGTGAAAACAGTTCTGGGATCTTCAAAGGATTTTCCTTTGCCAGCTGGCACGATGTTAAGCTTTGTCAGTGGAGGGGTTCTAGAAAGACATTGCAAGAGGGAAAAAGGGGTTTTGCTTTCTGATTCCCTGTGCTTCTCTCAGCAGGCTCCTGCAAGAGTTTAGTGTGTGGTGTGTGGGATGAGGCAGTAGCCCCCAGAGGCCAGCAGCACTCCCCTTCCCAACACCAGCCCCCGGTCTTGAGCAGCTTTGTAGCCCAATGCCTCTGGTGAGCCCCAACAATTTTCCCCAGCACCCTGGAGGATAAATTTCCGCAAATTCCAGAGGACATGCCACCACAGTGACTTCTGTGCCTTTCCGTGAGCCACAGCCAAGTTCTCTCCAGCAAAGTCTGGCTCTCAGCCGAGTGCGGGGGCTTTTCCTTGGATGCTCCATCTCACCTAAGAGACCTAGGGATAGTGCCTGCTCTTTATATCTGCTGTTCCTGTATTCTTTAGAATTCTCTCTCGACTACTCAATCTAGGTACACCAATCTCATCATTTAGTGTGTAATTCTTTATATTAAACCTTTCCTGTTTAAATTATTATGTGTTTCCTCTTTCCTGATTGGATTCAGACTGAGACAAGAAGAAAAGAGTAGCAAACTAGATACACATTAAATTTTTAGAATTTTACTTTATTTTGTTGTTTTGTTTTGTTTTTTGTTTTTGAGATGGAGTCTCCCTCTGTCACCTAGGCTGGAGTGCAATGGCACAATCTTAGCTCACTGCAACCTCCGCCTCCTGGATTCAAGTGATTCTCCTGCCTCAGCCTCCCGAGTAGCTGGGACTACAGGTGCACGCCACCATGGCTGGCTAATTTTTCTATTTTTAGTAGAGACAAGGTTTCACCATGTTGGGCAGGCTGCTCTTAAACTCCTGGCCTCAAGTGTTCCACCCGCCCTGAGCCTCCCAAAGTGCTGGGATTACACGGTGAGCCACTGCGCCCAGCCTAGAATTTTACTTTGAAAGTACAAATGGAATAATTTGTACAAATCTGTTTGAGTCTGCCAGTGCTACATTTAAAAACTGTCCTCTTCTCCTGTCAAGTTCTTAAACGATTGCCGAGTCAGACTAAAGTATAGCCTATATTCCTGCTAAGAGTCAAGGTAAAGGACATGATCCAGGTGTGTACAGCATCAGTGGGCTTCCTAACGCTGAACCTCTGAACTGCAGACTCACCCTCTCAGGCACAGGGAAGGGTGCACCAGGACAAGCCTCTTTCAGAAGGGCAGGGCTGGTACTCCAAGCTTACTACATGGTAAGGGCAACACAGCTCATGCAGTCTGGCGGTGGCTCCTAAGATGGAGAGGAATGGGTTGGGGCCACAACTTCCTGGTTTCTTCTTCCAACCCTTAAATTAGGTAAATCAGTCTTTCCTCTTGGAGAAGGAGAGAGTAAGTGGGTATGGAGACACCAGGAGTATTTTACAATGATGCTCTCCATGTGCCACTCCCTTCAACAAGGTCCATGCCATTTTCATATTACTTTTCTGGATTTCACAAGGATGTATAAAAAAAGACACAGGCATAGTTGGATTACAACACATATCAGTTAAAATCCCATGTTCATAATCTCCTAGTGCCTATATGGGTCATGAAATAACATTAGAGGTTGTGTTTTTTTTTTTTTAAGAGTTTGGTTTTCTATTGAACATGTTACAAAAGATATTTCGTCAAAAAAGACCAAAGCCCATGCATCATCAGACTCCTCGGATTCTTCTTTCTTTGATTCCACTTCCCTCTCTTCAGCTTGGGCTGCAGTGGTGGAGGGAGCAAGACCTCCCACTGGTGCAGAACCAGGTGCTGGAGCAGGTCCACCAGCCTCTCCAGCGCATGTGAGGCTCCTGATGTTGACATTATCCAGGGTCTCTGCAAAACAGCCAGGCCAGAAAGGTTCAACATTTCCACCAGCTACTTTAATGGTGGCATTTATCTTATCTTCCATGATGGTCACCTCAACATGCAGAATGGGGCCTGAGTAGATGCAGGTGAGCTCAGAGACAGAGTCCATGGTGCAGGCGAGTACGGGGCTGATGCTGCTGGGAGTGGTGCTCATTGTCAGATCAAGTGAGGGCCTCACTCCAAGTCAGCTTTAGCTTCCTCGGAAGAACTCAGCACCTTGGCAGCAGATGACAAAAGGATTTTTGTTCATTCATTTGTATGGTTTTTTTTTTTAACATAAATTATGTACAGAAATTTCAAAAGGTGCAACCATAGACATAGTTAGACAGCCATTGTATCAGACACCAATTCCAATTGGTTTAAACAGAAAAAGGATTTATTAAAATGATACTGGGCATCTCAGAATTTCTAAGAAGGCTGAAGAATCAGGTCTAGAAAATGGGCAGAAAGGAAGGGTTGCTAGTCATTCAGCACAGCAGCCATAATCATGCCAGTCAGGAAAGACCTATCTCCTCTGCAGGATGCTGGTGCTGTGGCTTGCACCACTGGTCCTGAATACTCTCTTGGCCTTTGCCCCTAGATAACAGACAGGGCAGCCACGGCAGCCATTGTCAGAAAGAACTGTCCACTTGGCTTGCTTCCTTCCAACACTAGCTTCAGATTCAAAGTCCCACTTAGATGCATCTGACTGGCTGAACCCAGGTCATGTGCTTTCTTTCCAACTGTTGGGTGATCTGGGAAAGTGATTATCTGTTGCTCCCATCTTCTTATTGTGGAAGGAAGACAGCAAGAAATGTTCATAGGGAATTCTCTAAATATAGAAAAGAGATCCACATACTAAGAAGTCAAGAAAAAAAGGGCAAATGTGCACTACAACTATTTGTTGCTTTAGTGCAAGTAGCCACATGTTTGCACGGATTAAAACAGGTCATGCTGGCCTGGTGCGGTGGCTCAGCCTGTAATCCCAGCACTTTGAGAGGCTGAGGGGGCAGATCACTTGAGATCAGGAGTTTGAGACCAGCCTGCCCAACATGGGAAAACTCCATCTCTACTAAAAATACAAAAATTAGCCGGGTGTGATGGCGGGCACCTGTAATCCCAGCTACTTGGGAGAATCTCTTGAACGCGAGAAGCAGAGGTTGCTGTGAGCTGAGATTGTGCTACTGCACTCCAGTCTGACTGACAGAGCGAGACTCCATCTGAAAAAAAAAACGAAAAAACAGGTCATGCCTAAACCCACGATTTTGTATCCTGTAGCACCTTCATGTTCAGCAGAGAGATGAAACACAAAGTTCTACTTTTAAAGAATTAAAGTCCACAAAACAAAAAGGTTAATACAGCAATAAATGTTTTTCTTCACTTAAACTAGGAGAACCAAGAAAGAAATATCTAAATCAAGAAATATTAAAGTTTTCATATTTACCATATCATACATTTTACCTTTTTAAAAAAAATTTTTTATTATACTTTAAGTTTTAGGGTACATGTGCACAAGGTGCAGGTTTGTACATATATATACATGTGCCATGTTGGTGTGCTGCACAATTAACTCGTCATTTAACATTAGGTATATCTCCTAATGCTATCCCTCCCCCCTCCCCCCACCCCACAACAGGCCCCAGTGTGTGATGTTCCCCTTCCTGTGTCCATGTGTTCTCATTGTTCAATTCCCACCTATGAGTGAGAACATGCAGTGTTTGGTTTTTTGTCCTTGCAATAGTTTGCTGAGAATGATGGTTTCCAGTTTCATCTACGTCCCTACAAAGGACATGAACTCATCATGTTTTATGGCTGCATAGTATTCCATGGTGTATATGTGCCACATTTTCTTAATCCAGTCTATCATTGTTGGACATTTGGGTTGGTTCCAAGTCTTTGCTATTGTGAATAGTGCCGCAATAAACATACGTGTGCATGTGTCTTTATAGCAGCATGATTTATAATCCTTTGGGTATATACCCAGTAATGGGATGGCTGGGTCAAATGGTATTTCTAGTTCTAGATCCCTGAGGAATTGCCACACTGACTTCCACAATGGTTGAACTAGTTTACAGTCCCACCAACAGTGTAAAAGTGTTCCTATTTCTCCACATCCTCTCCAGCACCTGTTGTTTCCCGACTTTTTAATGATCGCCATTCTAACTGGTGTGAGATGGTATCTCATTGTGGTTTTGATTTGCATTTCTCTGATGGCCAGTGATGATGAGCATTTTTTCATGTGTCTTTTGGCTGCATAAATGTCTTCTTTTGAGAAGTGTCTTTTCATATTGCTCGCCCATGTGTTGATGGGGTTGTTTTTTTCTTGTAAATTTGTTTAAGTTCTTTGTAGATTCTGGATATTAGCCCTTTGTCAGATGAGTAGATTACAAAAATTTTCTCCCATTCTGTAGGTTGCCTGTTCACTCTGATGGTAGTTTTTTTAACACCCCACTGTCAATATTAGACAGATCAACAAGACAGAAGGTTAACAAGGATATCCAAGACTTGAACTCAGCTCTGCACCACGCAGACCTAATAGACATCTACAGAACTCTCCACCCCAAATCAACAGAATACACATTCTTCTCAGCACCACATTGCACTTATTCCAAAATTGGCCACACAGTTGGAAGTAAAGCACTCCTCCGCAAATGTAAAAGAACAGAAATCAAAACAAACTGTCTCTCAGACCACAGTGCAATCAAACTAGAACTCAGGATTAAGAAACTCACTCAGAACTGCTCAACTACATGGAAATTGAACAACCTGCTCCTCAATGACTCCTGGGTACATAACAAAATGAAGGCAGAAGTAAAGATGTTCTTTGAAACCAATGAGATCATAGACACAACATACCAGAATCTCTGGGACACATGTAAAGCAGTGTGTAGAGGGAAATTTATAGCACTAAATGCCCACAAGAGAAAGCAGGAAAGATCTAAAATTGACACCCTAACATCACAATTAAAAGAACTAGAGAAGCAAGAGCAAACACATTCAAAAGCTAGCAGAAGGCAAGAAATAACTAAGATCAGAACAGAACTGAAAGAGATGGAGACACAACAAACCCTTCAAAAAATCAATGAATCCAGGAGCTGGTTTTTTGAAAAGATCAACAAAATTGATGGACCACCAGCAAGACTTACAAAGAAGAAAAGAGAGAAGAATCAAATAGACACAATAAAAAATGATAAACAGGATATCACCACCGATCCCTCAGAAATACAAACTACCATCAGAGGATACTATAAACACCTCTACATAAATAAAGTAGAAAATCTAGAAGAAATGGATAAGTTTCTGCACACATACACCCTCCCAAGACTAAACCAGGAAGAAGCTGAGTCCCTGAATAGACCAATAACAGGCTCTGAAATTGAGGCAATAATTAATACCCTACCAACCAAAAAAAAAGTCCAGGACCAGATGGATTCACAGCCGAATTCTACCAGAGGTACAAAGAGGAGCTGATACCATTCCTTCTGAAACTATTCCAATCAATAGAAAAAGAGGGAATCCTCCCTAACTCATTTTATGAGGCCAGCATTATCCTGATACCAAAGCCTGGCAGAGACACAACAAAAAAAGAGAATTTTAGACCAATATCCCTGATGAACATCCATGCGAAAATCCTAAATAAAATACTGGCAAACTGAATCCAGCAGCACATCAAAATGCTTATACACCACCATCAAGTTGGCTTCATCCCTGGGATGCAAGGCTGGTTCAACATACACAAATCAATAAACATAATCCATGACATAAACAGAACCAAAGGCAAAATCCACATGATTATCTCAATAGATGCAGAAAAGGCCTTCAACAAAATTCAACAGCCTTCACGCTAAAAACTCTCAATAAATTAGGTATTGATGGAACGTATCTCAAAATAGTAAGAGCTATTTATGACAGACCCACAGCCAATATCATACTGAATGTGCAAAAACTGGAAGCATTCCCTTTGAAAACTGGCACAAGACATGGATGCCCTTTCTCACCACTCCTATTCAACATAGTGTTGGAAGTTCTGGCCAGGGCAATCAGGCAAGAGAAAGAAATAAAGGGTATTCAATTAGGAAATGAGGAAGTAAAATTGTCTCTGTTTGCAGATGACATGATTGTATATTTAGAAAACCCCATCGTCTTAGCCCAAAATCTCCTTAAGCTGATAAGCAACTTCAGCAAAGTCTCAGGATACAAAATCAATGTGCAAAAATCACAAGCATTTCTATACACCAATAACAGACAGAGAGCCAAATCATGAGTGAACTCCCATTCACAATTGCTGCAACGTGAATAAAATACCTAGGAATCCAACTTACAAGGGATGTGAAGGACTTCTTCAAGGAGAACTACAAACCACTGCTCAATGAAATAAAAGAGGACAGAAAAAAATGGAAGAACATTCCATGCTCATGGATAGGAAGAATCAATATCGTGAAAATGGCCATACTGCCCAAGGTAATTTATAGATTCAAGGCCATCCCCATCAAGCTATCAATGACTTTCTTCACAAAATTGTAAAAAAACTACTTTAAAGTTCATATGGAACCAAAAAAGAGACCGCATTGCCAAGACAAGTGTAAACAAAAAGAACAAAGCTGGAGGTATCACCCTATCTGCTACAGTAACCAAAGCAGCATGGTACAGGTACCAAAACAGAGAGATAGAGCAATGGAACAGAACAGAGGCCTCAGAAATAACACTACATATCTACAACCATCTGATCTTTGACAAACCTGACAAAAACAAGAAATGGGGTAAGGATTCCCTGTTTAATAAACGGTGCTGGAAAAACTGGCTAGCCATATGTAGAAAGCTGAAACTGGATCCCTTCCTTACACCTTATACAAAATTAATTCAAGATGGATTAAAGACGTAAATGTTAGACCTAAAACCATAAAAACCCTAGAAGAAAATCTAGGCAATACCATTCAGGACATAGGCATGGGCAAGGACTTCATGACTAAAACACCAAAAGCAATGGCAACAAAAGCCAAAATTGACAAATGGGATCTAATTAAACTAAGGAGCTTCTGCATGGCAAAAGAAACTACCATCAGAGTGAACAGGCAACCTACAGAATGGGAGAAAATTTTTGTGATCTACCCATCTGACAAAGGGCTAATATCCAGAATCTACAAAGAACTCAAACAAATTTACAAGAAAAAAAACAAACAACCCCATCAAAAAGTGGACAAAAGATACGAACAGACACTTCTCAAAAGAAGACATTTATGCAGCCAACAGACACAAGAAAAAATGCTCATCATCACTCATCATCAGAGAAATGCAAATCAAAACCACAATGAGATACCATCTCACACCAGTTAGAATGACGATCATTAAAAAGTCAGGAAACAACAGGTGCTGGAGAGGATGTGGAGAAATAGGGACGCTTTTACACTGTTGGTGGGAGTGTAAATTGGTTCAACCATTGTGGAAGATAGTGTGGCAATTCCTCAAGGATCTAGAACTAGAAATACCTTTTGACCCAGCCATCCCATTACTGGGTATATACCCAAAGGGTTATAAATCATGCTGCTATAAAGACACATGCACACATATGTTTATTGCGGCACTATTCACAATAGCAAAGACTTGGAACCAATCCAAATGTCCAACAATGATAGACTGGATTAAGAAAATGTGGCACATATACACCATGGAATACTATGCAGCCATAAACAATGGTGAGTTTATGTCCTTTGTAGGGACATGGATGAAGCTGGAAACCATCATTCTGAGCAAACTGTCGCAAGGACAGAAAACCAAGTACCGCATATTCTCACTCATATGTGGGAATTGAATAATGAGAACACTTGGGCACAGGGTAGGGAACATCACATACTGGGGCCTGACGTAGTGTGGGGGGATGGGGGAGGGACAGCATTAGGAGAAATAACTCATGTAAATGATGAGTTAATAGGTGCAGCAAACCAACATGGCACATGTATACATATGTAACAAACCTGCACGTTGTGCACATGTACCCTAGAAGTTAAAGTATAATAATTACTATATATATTTTTTAAAGAAAAGAAAAATAAATAAATAAAGATCTAACCTAGATTAATGAAAAAAAAAAAAAAAAGACATTTACTCTGCATTTCACTCCATCCTTGGCTACCTTTCCCTTGTTCTTCAGACTCTCCTCCCAGGCCCTCTTCTTGTTTACTTATATCCAGCCCCATAAATAACAGTGAAAGTTTGCTCACAGACACTCGACTCTTTCTCTGACACCATGAGAATCGAATCTCCCCATCTACACAGTTACCTCATCAGTCCCCATTACAACCTCTGACGGCTGCCGCCCTAGCTGGATCCTTAGGAGTCTGGGTACAAGACACCTCTTTTACTACTCCTTCTCATCTTCTCACTTTGCATTTCCAATTTTGCCTTGCAGAAGTCCTCTTCTTCTTCTGTGGCTCCTCCATCTACATGTGTCTACCTGCTAATTGGACAGGTATATGTACACTAGTTTTTCTTATTCCCAAAATTCAATTTGTAAATGGGACCGAACAACTTTCTGTCCCCCTCATGACACCAACCAGACAGAGAAGAGTTATTCCTCTAATCCCTCTACTTGTATGTTTAGGACTTTCTGCTTCTACTATTGCCCTTGGAGCCGGAATAGCAGGCATTTCAGCTTCTGTCACAACCTTCTGTAGCCTTTCTAATTACTTTTCTACTAGCATTACAGATATATCACAAACTTTATCAGCCCTTCAGGCCCAGGCCCAGGTCAACTCCTTAGCCACAGTTGTCCTCCAAAATAGTTGAGGCCTTGACCTACTCACTGCTAAAAAAGGAGGACTGTATATTTTTAAATGAAGAATGTTGTTTTTATCTAAACCAATCCAGCCTGGTATATGACAACATCAAAAAGCTTAAAGATAACTCACCAGCCAGGCAAATAATTACGCTGGACCCACCTGGAGACTTTCTAACTGGGTGTCTTGGCTCCTCCCTATTCTTAGTCCCCTGGTACCTGTTTTTCTCCTTCTCTTATTCGGGCCTTGTGTCTTCCATTTGGTTTCTCAATTCATACAAAACCGCATCCAGACCATCACCAATAATTCTATATGACAAATGCCACTTTTAACAACCCCATGGTACCATTCTCTGCCCCAAGATCTCCGCACAGCCTAAATTTCTATTCCTTGTAACTCACTGTAAAATTTTCTTTAAGGTGTCCATGCAGTCCCTGGTCACGTTGAAGCAGTCCCGAGAAACATCACCCCAACCCCAATAAACCCCAATAAAACTTATATTTTCTTTATCTTTTCTTATAACTTTATATTTTATAAATAAAAAGACAGGAATGTCAGGTATCTGAGCCAAAGCTCAGCCATTGTAACCCCTGTGATCTGCACATATATGTCCAGGTGGCCTGCAGGAGCCAAGAAGTCTGGGGCAACCCAAAACTACAGAAGAAGTGAAACAGCCAGCTCCTGTCTTAACTGATTGACCAACCTTACAATATTCCATTATGACTTGTTCCTGCCCTGCCCCAACAGATCAATCGATCTCGTGACATTCTTCTTCTGGACAATGAGTCTTATGATCTCCCCACCATGCACCTTGTGACCCCTCTTCAGCTGACAATAGATAACCACCTTTAACTGTAACTTTCCACTGTTTTTCCCAATCCTATAAAACTGCCCCACGCCTATTTCCCTTTGCTGACTCTCTTTTTGGACTCAGCCCACTTGCCCCCAAGTGACATAGACAGCCTTGTTGCTCACACAAAGCCTGTTGGTGGACTCCCTTCACACGGACGCACTTGACACTCACCACTGCAGATGAAAAATATATTAATCCTAATGTCTGGTCCAAAGAAGGAAACCAAGGGAAACTCCAAGTCCCTCTGATCCACATCAAGCTAAAAACCCCGGGAGAAGTAGTAAGAAGGAAGCAATATCCTATTCCCCTAGAAGGTAGGATAGGGTTGAAACCTATAATTGAAGGCCTTATTAAGGATGGGCTTCTTGAGCCCAGTACGTCCCCTTACACCCCCACAATACTGCCAGTAAATAAATCAGATGGGTCATATCAGCTAGTACAGGACCTTGGAGCTATCAACCAAATAGTCCAGACTACCCACCCTGTTGTCCCCAATCCTTACACCATTCTTAGCAAGATTCCATATAATCATCAATGGTTTACTGTAATAGATTTGAAGGGTGCTTTTTGGGCATGGCCCCTGACTGAAGATAGCTGAGATATATTTGCTTTTGAGTGAGAGGATCCCCACTCAGGGCAGAAACAACAATATCAATGGACAGTCTTGCCCCAAGGGTTCACAGACTCCCCTAATCCTTTTGGCCAAATTTTAGAAGAAGTACTAGAAAAAGTTGTCATCCCAGAACAAATATGCCTTCTCCAGTAAGTGGATGACATTCTTATATCTGGTTAAGATACAGAGAAGGTGGAATGGCCTGTTTTAGCCTTACCCTCCCTAGAAAAGCCATTCCACCTTTTTGTTAATGTGTACAGTGGGGTAGCTTTAGGAGTGCTGACTCTGGCTGGGCACGGTGGCTCAAGCCTGTAATCCCAGCACTTTGGGAGGCCAAGGCGGGTGGATCACAAGGTCAGGAGATCGAGACCATCCTGGCTAACATGGTGAAACCCCGTCTCTACTAAAAATACAAAAAAAAAAAAAATTAGCCAGGCGTGATGGTGGGCGCCTGTAGTCCCAGCTACGGCGGGAGGCTGAGGCAGGAGAATGGCGTGAACCCGGGAGGCGGAGCTTGCAGTGAGCCGAGATTGTGCCACTGCACTCCAGCCTGGGCGACAGAGCAAGACTCCGTCTCAAAAAAAAAAAAAAAAAAAAAAAAAGGAGTGCTGACTCAAGAATACAGAGGCCACTGGCAGCCCGTAGCCTTCCTATCAAAGGTCTTAGACCCAGTCACTTGTGGATGGCCTCAATGCATCCAGTCCATCGTGGCTATGGCAATACTAGTCAGGGAAAGCAGAAAGTTAACCTTTGGAGGAAAATTGACAGTAAGCACACCTCACCAAGTTAGAACTACCAGAGAGCAGGGAGATGGCTTACTGAACCAAGAATCTTAAAGCATGAGGCCATTCTGTTAGAAAAGGATGATTTAACATTGACTACTGATACTCAACCCAGCAGGTTTCTTAACAAGGAATCCAAATCTAAGGAGGGAACACACATGTTTAGATTTAATTGATCACCACACAAAGGTTCAACCAGACCTAGGAGAAACCCCCTTCCGGACTGGATGGCACTTATTCATAGATGATTCCTCCCGGGTGATTGAGGGAAAAAGACACAGTAGGTATTCAGTGATTGACGGAGAAACTCTCATAGAAATAGACTCAGGAAAATTGCCCAACAGTTGGTCTGCTCAAACATGTGAGCTGTTTGCACTCAGCCAAGCCTTAAAGTACTTACAGAACCAGGAAAGAACCATCTATACAGATTCCAGTATGCCTTTGGGGTGACCCATATGTTTTGGAAAATTTGGACTGAACTACGTCTCATTAATAGTAAAGGTCAAGACCTTGTTCACAAGGAGCTGATCACCCAAGTATTGAATAATTTTCAGTTGCCGGAAGAAATAGCTATTGTCCATGTTCCCGGACACCAGAAAAGTCTTTCTTTTGAAAGTCGAGGAAATAACCTAGCAGATAAGGTAGCCAAGCAGGCTGCTGTGTCTTTTGAATGTGTATTTTTCACTTAACTCCCTACCTCCCTCCTCCTACCATAATCCCCATTTTCTCTTCCACTGAAAAAGATAAACTAATAAAAATAGGTGCTAAAGAGAATTCAGAAGGAAAGTGGATACTGCCAGACCAGAGAGAAATGTTATCTAAACCCCTTATGAGGGAAGTCTTATCCCAACTACATCAGGGGACCCATTGGGGGCCCCAGGCCATGTGTGATGCCATTCTCAGAGTTTATGGTTGTATAGGAATTTATACCCTGGCCAAACAGGTTACAGATAGTTGCTTAGTATGTAAGAAAACTAATAGACATACTACAAAAATATTACCACTCAGGGGAAGGAATCCAGGCTTAAAGCCATTCCAAAGTATCCAAGTTGATTACACAGAAATGCCTCCAACAGGTCATCTAAAATATTTACTAGTGATAGTAGACCACCTCACTCACTGGGTCGAAGCTATCCCCTTTTCAAATGCAACAGCCAATAACGCAGTTAAGGCCCTAATTGAAAATATAGTACCCAGGTTTGGACCAATAGAAAATATTGACTCAGACAATGGAACTCATTTCACCACACACATTATTAAAAAGCTATCCCAAACATTAGATATTAGATGGGAACACCATACTCCCTGACACCCACCCTGATTAGAGAGAGTAGAAAGAATGAATCAGACTCTAAAGAACTACTTAACCAAATTAGTCTTAGAGACTCGATTGCCATGGACCAAGTGTCTTCCTGTTGCCCTGCTGAGAATTCGAACTGCACCACGGAAAGACATTGGTCTTTCTCCTTATGAGATGTTCTATGGATTACCATATTTGCACTCTACTGCTGATATTCCTACCTTTGAAACAAAAGATCAATTCCTTAAAAATTATATGCTTGGTCTATCTTCTACTTTCTCTTCTCTTAAAACTAAAGGTCTATTAGCACAGGTGCCGCCCTTGGAGTTCCCGGTGCATCAACATCAGCCTGGGGATCACGTCCTCATCAAGAGCTGGAAAAAGGAGACACTTCAGCCAGTCTGGGAAGGTCCTTACTTAGTGCTCCTAACTACTGAAACTGCAGCCCGCACAGCAGAGAGAGGATGGACTCACCACGCCTGAGTCAAGAAAGTGCCACCCCCTTCAGAGTAGTGGCCATAGTCCCAGGGGAAAACCCTACCAAACTAAAGCTAAGAAGAATTTAACTCTCTTACATCTATTCTATTAACTTTCTTCTTTCCTCACTCTATCGCTGATCATCTAGTTATTAACATAACCAAGTCAATTTCACCTCAAACTATTGCATTTGATGCTTGCCTTGTTATACCGTGTGGGAATTTGTCAAGTCAAAGACAGCTCTCTACTTCGGAAAAGTACCTCTGTCCCTCCTGGCTCTCCTCATACTGGGCATTAGTGAATTGGGACCATTTAATTCGGGGAGATTTTGATAAAGACCCCATTGACAACCAGGAGTCTTGCCCCCGCCGACGCAGAGCTATTGTGCTGTAGTTGGTCCAACATTCTGCGGACCACCAAAGAGCAAGGATGGACTGCCCTGACCAGTTTTTGTAATTTCCTAAAACCATACATTCATTTTACTAAATGGACAGCCCCCGCTAACTGTCAGCTAAACCAGTGCAATCCTATATAGGTTATTATCTCGAGCCCCCAAAGTTCTTCCCCTTTTCTAAGCCAGTTCCCTTCTTTAAGCCGGTTTTATGGCATGGGGGCTAGGTGTCAGGGACAGACCCTACTGGATCTTTGAAATGCATTTTTTGATCCTCTGCCGCCTGCACCTGCCTTTAAGCCTTTTTCCAAAACCTCTCACAACGGAACCATTGTTCCTCCTCCATCTAACGACAAGGCCAAGATAGCGATGGTAGAAGTTAAAGACTTAAAACAAACTTTGGCAACTGAGACAGGATACCAAGATGTAAATGCCTGGTTGGAATGGATCAAATATTCCATCCACACGTTAAACAAAAGCAATTGTTATGCTTGTGCACACAGCAGGCCAGAGGCCCAGATTGTCCTCTTTCCACTAAGGTGGTCCTCCAGTCAACTGGGCATGGGCTGCATGATAGCTCTTTTCCAGAATTCTACAGCCTGGGGTAACAAGTCGTGCCAAGCTCTCTCTCTACTATATCCCAAAGTCCGACACCCTGTGGGTCAGCCCCCAAGGGCCATTCAGCTTCCATCTCCCAACACTAAGTTCACTTCGTGTGTCTCACAACAGGGAGGAAACAGCATTCCTTGGAGACCTGAAAGGATGCAGTGAGCTTAAGAATTTTCAAGAGCTTACCAATCAGTCAGCCCTTGTTCATCCCTGAGTGGATGTGTGGTGGTATTGTGGTGGATCTTTACTGGACACTCTGCTGAATAACTGGAGTGACACTTGTGCTTTAGTCCAGTTGGCTATCCCTTTCACCCTGGCATTTTATCAACCAGAGGAAGGAAAAATAAGACATCGTAAAGCAAGAGAAGCCCCTTATGGGTCTTTCGACTCTCACGTCTATTTAGACACAATTGGAGTCCCACAAGGAATACCAGATCAAATTAAAGCCCGAAATCAAATAGCTGCAGATTTGAGTCAATATTTTGGTGGGTGACAATTAATAAACATGTAGATTGGATAAATGACATCTATTACAACCAACAGCGATGTGTTAACTACACTAGAGATGCTGTTAAAGGAATAGCTGAGCAATTAAGGGGCTATTAGCCAGATGGCTTGGGAAAATAGGATAGCCTTAGACATGATATTAGCAGAAAGAGGAGGAGTTTACGTCATGATTAAAACTCAATGTTGCACCTTCATCCCAAACAACGCCAACCCTAATGGAAGTATAACAAAGGCATTGCAAGGTCTGACTGCTCTAGCCAATGAGTTAGCCAGCAACTCAGGGGTAAATGACCCCTTTACAGGATGGCTAGAAAAGTGGTTCGGTAAATGGAAAGGAATAATAGCCCCAATTCTTACCTCCCTCATAGTCATAATAGGTGTACTTATTCTTGTCAGGTGCTGTGTCATACCATGCATCTGTGGATTGGTGCAGAGGCTCATAGAAACACTACTTACTAAAACCTCCCTTAACTATCCTCCACCTCATCCAGAAAAGCTTCTTCTTTCGGAAAATCAAGAAGAACAACTAAGTCAAGACATGTTAAATAAGTTTGAAGAGAAAGCTGTAAGAAAAATGCAAGAGGAGGAAGTTGTTAAATATGAATTCTAAATTTCTCTTCAAAGAATTAATATGTCAGTATGTTCCATTCTTTGCCTTCTACTTTTAAATGTAACTTCCTAGTAAAGCAACCTTTTCTGATTACCTGCTCCAACCTGACTCATTCTCCACCTTGACTCATTACAATTCATTCTCCACCCTAACTCATTTCATAACCATTTTTCCCGCCAAACCACTCACCCCATCACTCTCTTTAAATTAGTCAATCAGAATTAGTTTAGCCTGTGCAGTCTAACCCTAGCCAATAGGGGAATGACACAGCAGTAGGGACCATGTGCATCAGGAATAAGAACCCCTTTCCCTCCCTTGTCCAAGTGCGCACTCACCATTGCTCCATCTGTAAGGGTGCACCCTTCTATAGAAGTACCTTGCCTTGCTGAGAATTAAAAAGAAAATTTTATATTTGAGTGCTATTTCTTTTGCGGCATGGAAATGTTATTTATAACAAGATCTTCTGTATCTAATCACTAACCCTTTTTGTTCTCCTTTGCTTGGCTTCCCAGTAATCAATAATCATGCTCACTTTGCTTAATTGAAGATTAACGTGATCAAAAGACGGTCTGTTCCTTGTAAAAATTTCCAGTTGTGTAAGATGGTCATTCTCATGACTGTCTGGCTAATCATTTCCCATTGTGTACTCCTGGAGTTGGAATTATTTGCAATTCCTTTCTAAGGACAAAACTGTATCATCTTTCCTGTGTTTGTCCTTACTGCCTTTCAGCATATTCCAATATGCCAAGAATTTTAATCTCCTACCCCACCCCAAATTGCTGTTGATCACAATCCCCAACCCCAAATTGCTGTTGATCACAATCAGGCAATGTCTCTCTCTCTCTGTTTACTATCTAGTTACTTTATGTACATATGAAATGAGTCATGGGCAATACTGTGGAATGGAAATCATTATTGAATGGTCCTCTTCCCCCAAGTCATTTATGCCACCACTTCACAGTGGTTCCATTTCCAATTGTTTTGCCACTTTGCTGCTGACAATGTGTCTTACTAGGTTAGCATCTATAGTGATTAAAAAAATCTCCCATAACAATAGTTGTGTGAATCACAGAATTACCAATGACCCCTTATCAATAGCATTCTTGTTAATTAAACTGAGATGGGGAGAGATACAAACAACTCCGAACCTCACTCATGGTCCCCCACCAAAGCTAAGTATTATGGCTTCTCTCTCTGACCAGATAGAGGCAGAGTTTATTGCAAAGCCACAAGTGTCCTCCTTTGGATTCCCCCCAAATAGTGTTTCAGTGAATTCCTCTAGCTTGAATTGCTCCTCTCTATTTGCTGGGGGAGTTAGGCAGTCCGTATCCGATGGATTTACTATGCCGACAATTACGTGGCCTTTCCAGTTACCACATATGAAGCTTAGAAGATACAGTGGGGAACGGGCCAAATGGAGTCCCTTTCCTCAGAGTGCACGGCCTGGCAAAAATCCTTGAATTCAGTATCAACTTCCCTTCACAGCAAGGCTCTGCACCCTCCCCACGGATGCCTAGTCCTGAAACCATTTTGTTTTAGGTTTAGTTAGAAAGCTTTGTCTCAAGAGCACTTTTGTTTGTTTTGTTTTTTTAAGTCAAGGTAGTTTTGAATAAAGGAGACAATATTTGAGTATTTACAAATCGGGTATTTAGAATATTTACACATATACAAGTTCTGGGTGAAGTATTCTGCTCCAATTTGTAATCTAGGCCCACTTTGCTAGAAAACGTTAAGACTGAATTCAAATCAAGTACAGCATTTCAGAAATCTTTCAGGTGAAGCCTAGCTCTGGTTGCTAGGCAACCTGACAGCCTCCCAAGCTGGGACCAACTCGCCTCCCACACTTGACCATCTCTCCAGCGGTGGGACGCGGAGTACCCATTGGCCCGCATCTCCTCTCACTTAGTCCCAATTGGTCCGAGAACCTCTCACTCCGCTCCCGTTGGCTCTCGCCGTATCTCGCAGCTCCGTCATTGGCAAGTGGGCTCTCGTGCCACCCCACGTCAGTCTCTCACACCACTTCCTCGGCCCTGAGACTTTGTCCCCGCCCCTTCTCCCCGCCCTTGCAGCCACGAGGGAAAATCCTAGCGAGCCGCCGCCTCTACTTTCCTTTTGATTGGTAGAAGCCGGGCTGGGGGGGCGGGCGCTGCCGGGCAACTCTACCGGTCGCGATTGGCTGCTGGAGCCACCGTCCCGCCTCCCAGCGACTCTCGGCGGTGCCGGAGTCGGGTGGGTTGGCGGCTATAAAGCTGGTGGCGAAGGGGAGGCGCCGCGGACTGTCCTTTCGTGGCTCACTCCCTTTCCTCTGCTGCCGCTCGGTCACGCTTGGTGAGTGTCCCGCGCGGAGGAGTAGAGCCGGGCTGCGGCGGTGCAGCGGGCGGGGTGTGGGCCAGAGAGAGGCGGTGTCCTTGACTAGGCCCGAAGGAGCTGGGCTCTGGGTCAGGACGTAGGCGTGGATCTTGCCCGGGAGGATGGGGCACCGTGAGCGGGGCCGGGCGGGGGCTCCCTCGTGAGGGACCTGAGGCCGACTGTAGCGGATCTGAGAAGAGCCGAGAACACAGGCGAGTCGCGGAGAGGAGAACGCGAGAGGGCGTTGAGGTCTAGGTGTTCTAACGACATAGGAGTTGGAGGTGCCAGAGAGGCAGCTGTGACCGCCTAGAGAGGAGTGGGGGGTGTCAGGAGCGGGAGAGGAGAGTTGGGCTACCAAGGCTTTTCCAGAGCCTTGGTTAAGGGTGGACGCCAAAGGATGGGTAAGATCCTCTTTAGACGGAGGCTGGTAGGTTTGCAGGGGGTGTGTCCTGCTGCCACATACAGAGTTGATGGAAAGAAGGGAAGTGGGTAGCATTACTTTTCTTCCTCAGCTCAGGTGCAAGAAAGCGTTCACAACCGTGATTTAGACCTGGCCAAGTACTGGGGCTCAGTCTGTACTTGCTTCAAATCGCATAGATCACTGCCTCCCGCCTTCCTGCCTCCATATTTTTTTTTGTCTACGTTTTAAAAAATAGGCTTCCTTGGTGTTCTGAAATCCCACATCTCTCTCCGGCTAATACCTTCGGGACCAGCTTTAGGTGATACAGTGTAATGGGCAGGCACTCACAGAGTCCTCACACAAATAGGTTTTGGATTAAGCTAAGGATATTTCAAAGCAAGTATATGGAGTCTTTGAAAACGCGCGTCTGGCCTTGACCAGTGATAGAGAAACGATTATTCTGATCCACTCTGGAGGAGGGGATTTGGGGAACAAATAATGTGAGGTTGTGCCTGTTTGTCATGCTTGTCCCTATGGCCTTAGCCTAAAGGCATCACTAGCTGCTTTCACTGCTCACCTCTGCTGCAGCTCCCCACCTTCCCGAGGATGCTCTTGCCACCTGCTGCAGTAGGATGATGTGTTCTGGCTGCTGCTAACTAACATTTGCTCTGTTTCAGGCATGAATCATGAAAAACAATGACAAGATAAACAACAAAATTAAGACTAATGGAAGTGCTCCTAGAATTAACAGAGTTTTCCTTCTGAGATGGGTTTTGGACTTTATTGCACAGATACTATTAGATGAGAGGCAGTTGAAAGTCCTTAACATTATCCGTGTCAGTAGTTCTTTGCACTTGAGATACCTAAGCAGCTTGTGTTCTTTAAAGTGTATTTTAAAATTGCAGTTATTTTTGTGTGAAGAAGGGGGCAGGGATAGCATACCTTATGGGAAGAGAGAAAGGCTTTCTTTGTGTCTACCTTTGTAGATATTTCTCACCTAAGTTTGTAAGTTTGCCCTCTATTCAGTTCTAGTTTAGTTCAGCTCAATTCTAGTGTAATCATCAGTAACCCCAGCACTCAGAAGGTCTGACTTATGCTGTGGGGAGGGAGTGTAAAAGGATATTTTATGTTTGGAGCCGTAGGCCACATCATTTGGGCCTTGTTTTAGTTTTGTTTTTCATCTTAAATATCCTTCCAGATTGCTTTTACGTCTTGTTTCTTTTAATTGTGGATTGATTTTGAGATTTTGACTTAGATTTTAGATAGCTTTTCTCAGAAGAAATAAATGCAAAAACCCCAGATATTGTTGTAACATCAGTTTCCTGTGTCCTCTAGAATCATTTAAAACCTGGTTGGATCTTCCATAATCCAGTGGAACTGGATATGAGAAGTTTGTTTTGCTACATATCAGACTCTCCAATTAGTTTCATTTAGAAAGGAATATAGCCTTATAATTTTATGCTGGGTTACTGTGGAACCAAATATCATAGAAGGATGTGTGATATTTTTATGTTTTTCAAGAAGGTAGTATAGATTTAAAAGCTGAGATACATATTACCTGTTCTAATGATAGGACTAGATTTTTTTTTTTTTTTTTTTTTTTTTTGAGACAGAATCTCTCTCTGTTGCCCAAGCTGGAGTGCAGCAGCGTGATCTCGGCTCACTGCAACTTCCGCTTCCTGGGTTCAAGTTATTCTCCTGCCTCAGCCTCCCGAGTAGCTGGGACTACCAGCATGTGCCACCACACCCAGCTAATTTTTTTGTATTTTTAGGAGAGATGGGGTGTCACCATGTTGATCAGACTGGTCTTGAACTCCTGACCTCAAATGATCCGTCCACATTGGCCTCCCAAAGTGCTGAGATTACAGGCATGAGCCACCATGCCTGGCTAGAACTAGATTCTTAATCTCTTCATCCTAATGCATGGCGTGTGTTGATGTTCACTTAATGTCTGTCAACTGAGTGTAGTTACACCAGTAGCGGAGAGGCTAATCTTTGAAAGCTTGAAGTGTTGTCTTCATCTTTGCAGGGTTTGTAGTTGTGTGTGGATGCATATGGGAATGGTTGTAAGACCAACAAATGTTTTCTGATTCCATATGGACTTCTTACATTTTTCACCTTGGAATCTGGGAACAATTGAAACCTACCATTTGCCTTGAACAGTAGCAGTAGAGAGCCAAGTTCTTTAAACTAGACATTATGGTGCTGCAGCTCATCTCAAAAGTGATAGCAGGCTACTCTGGACACACTACCTATAGAGTAGCCCTGCTCTGCAAGGAGCAGTAACAAATTTAAAAAAAAATTAAAAAGTGATAGCAGAAAGCACTTACTACTGAGGGCTGCTATAAGTATTAAATCTAAAAGATTTGTCCTCTAATAGTTATAACTCCAAATTCAGCCACTGAAAAATGTGACAATTGAGTATGCTTTACTTCAAGGTCTCAAAGGGATTTCAAAAAATCAAAATATATAGCCCCTCTCCCAGTAGAAGTGTAGGAATCCTGTATGGATAAGGAGACTGCCCATAACTAGTTTTCCATAGAGAGTAGGCTATGTAGACTTGGGTATGAATGACCTACCTCTGTAGAAGTGCAGGTCCCTGATTAGAAAACTTATTTGCTGTGTGATTTATCGAGGAAACCTTCCAGGAAGAGGTGACTTAGAACACGGCCTTGAAGATAGGTAGAATCTCTGATAGGCAGACCAGTAACTCTGGGAGGAGGCAGGGATGTCCCTGCTTTTTACTTGGAGAACTATACCGGAGGCTACAGGTTTGAGCAAGTCTTTCTTAACATTAGTTTTCACTTGCTCGCTCCTGAGGAGGAAAGGTTGCCAACTTGTTCTTAATTTCCTAGATTTATCTCCTGTAACAATGAGGAAGATCAACAGGTAACTGTTTATATTTTATAGTTTACATACCAAAATGTGTAGGCGATGAACTTCTCCAACCACTTGTTTGAATTAAGGCTAAGGAGGGAGCCAGAAGGAAGTATTCAGAACACTGAGTAAACTCCAGAAGAAACTACCATTGCATAAATCTGATTGGCCCTAGGGAGTCTTATCATTCTTGTGTTTTAGTCTTTGCCAGACTCAAAGTGCCTATATTTCATCCCATGAGTCTGCAAACCTGCTTTGTGGTAACCTGCCTGGCTACTTGCCATTCATTAACTGCTTCTTGACCCATGTTGATTCCCTCTGTCACTTACTCTGAAAAGACTTGTTAGAAATAAGCTTGTGATCTGCTTGAGACTTTGGCAATACTGGTTTAGCCAAAGTAGAGAAATCCTTAAGTAGCACAGCAGTCGTTTTTTTTTTTTTTTTTTTTTTTTTTTTTTTTTTTGAGACGGAGTCTTGCCCTGTCACCCAGGCTGGAGTGCAGTGGTGCAATCTCGGTTCACTGCAAGCTCCGCCTCCCGGGTTCACGCCATTCTCCTGCCTCAGCCTCTCCGAGTAGCTGGGACTACAGGCGCCCGCCACCACGCCCGGCTAATTTTTTTGTATTTTTAGTAGAGACGGGGTTTCACCGTGGTCTCGATCTCCTGACCTCGTGATCCGCCCGCCTCGGCCTCCCAAAGTGCTGGGATTACAAGCGTGAGCCACCGCGCCCGGCCAAGCAGTCGTTTGTGAATCTTCTATTTGTTTCTTCTTTGTTCCCTGTGTGTCTCCCACCTAACCTCCCTTTCCAATTTAAGTAATCAAAATAGAAAGAGGGGCCTAGGCAAGGTGGCTCACGCCTATAATCCCAGCACTTTGGGAGGCCAAAGTGGGTGGATTGGTTTAGCCCAGGAGTTGGAGAACAGCCTGGGAAACATGGCAAAACCCCATCTCTACAAAAAATACAAAAATCAGCTGTGTATTGTGGCATGCGTCTGTAGTCCCAGCTACTTGGGGGGCTGAGACAGGAGGATCACTTGAGCCTGGGAGGTCGAGGTTACAGTGAGCAGTGACTGGAATGCCACTGCATTCCAGTCTGGATGACAGAGGGAGACCCTGTCTCAAAAAAAAAAAAATTGAGGGAATATAGGCAGTGCAAGGAAAGGCAGAATATAGGCAGTTCAAGGAAAATTTCCTTGATACAAGTAGTGTCAAATGCATATACATACATGAACATCAAGAAGAAATATTATTATTTAAGTAGTCTTAACATGGAGAAGGAATCATGTTTTTCAAGAACTGGTCTCTGTGGTCTGCTTAATTTGCAGAAGACAAAGGCATAATTTGAGATAATAAAGAACAAAAGATAGGTTATTTTCTCAAAGTATGTATAATACTGTAATTAGAGACATTTTTGGAATATTGTAGTATTCTTTGCCTACAAAACTCAAGATCTATTTCTTTTCATGGGGTGGGGGGCGTAGGTGGATAGTAAACTTAGTTAATGAAGTAAAAGGCGCTACGGCTGTGAAGGGCTCTTAAATTATGTAATTATGTTAAAAAAGTAAAGCTTTATTAAATACTAATAACATCCAAATGTAGTCACCAGTGAATCCATTAAGGGCAGATGCTAAATTTGCCAGTGATTAAATAGAGAGCAGAGGAAATGGTGTATGCTGTGTTAAACATAGAAGCTGTCATCTCAAGTAACAATCAGTCTTTCAAAACAGATGGACTGAAGAATATGTTCCAGTCAACTTCTCAAATTATTTCTACTTAATTTACATAATAATGTTTAATGCTCCTTTGTCTAAATGCTTAATTTTTTAACATAAGCAGTAAGAGGGAAAATCACTTTATAAAAGGTTGGGAGGGTGAAGGTGGCAGTGTTGAAAATGATTAGGTCTTGCTAGAAAAAATACCTTTATTTTCTTTGAAAAACACTTATAAGAACTATAAGAACTAAGGTAATAGTCAATGTATTGGTGCTTTGTCTTACAAAGTGTCTTCACATATTTTATCATCTCAGCAATCCTTCACAATGATCTGGGGAGGGCAACTGTATTAGCTTCATTTTATAGATGAGGAAACTGAGGTCCAAAATTGCTGCCAAAGCCACAATCTGTTACATGCAGTGCAGGCTCTTGACTGCATAGATCTCTTTACTCTAGAAATTTGCTAACTCATTACTGCTGGTTTATATTCCTTTCCCCCAATTCTTGAAAACCTTGGTTTAAAGCCTCAATTGGTGACATGGGCTTCTTATTTCCTTGAGGTTTTTTTGTTTTTTCCTTCCCGCAGTAGTAGGCTTCTTATATCTGTTTATTACCAGGACTGAACCTATCACTATAAGGGCTATGAAAATAAGGGGGAAAATGTTCTATAAGCTTTAAGTATGATTTTTTCCAAGCAAATGTCAAATTCTATTCTGCATAATGTAATTGGATAAGGAATTGCTTATTTTAACTCACTTTGAATTGGATTCATTAGTATTTGAATTTGGGTAGTGATTTGTAACTTTAAAAGCAGTTCTTATTTGAAATTCCTAGTGCCCGAAGGAGGAAACAGTGACAGACCTGGAGACTGCAGTTCTCTATCCTTCACACAGGTATGGCATCCTGTCATGCTGCTTAAGGAAAGTATTCCTCTCTAATGGAAGGAGGAAATTTGGTATCCTAGAGCAAATAACGATTTGTTTGTGCCATATGTTCTTAAAACCCCTTTTAGGGATCTACCTCATCTTTAAAATTTTGTTAATGCTGTAATGCTTCAGGAAACTAATTTTATGTTTATTAGACTAATGTTTAAAATCTAGAAACAAATTTTAAAAATTAGTGGTCACTCATAAGAGAAAAAGTACATATAATAAAATGTAACTACATGAACTACTTAATCAGAAACAATCAGAAGTAAGCATGTCTGCCATTAGTGCTTTTTAAATTACAGCCCCAAAAGATATGTATCTGGGCTGTGGATGAATGTTTAAAATTATGTAAGAATGGGCCAGACACAGTGGCTCATGTCTGTAATCCCACCACTTTGGGAGGCTGTAGCAGGCAGATCACTTGAGGTCAGGAATTCGAGACCATCCTGGCCAACATGGTAAAACCCAGTCTCTACTAAAAATACAAAAAAATTAGCCAGGCTTGGTGGCAGGTGCCTGTAATTCAAGCAGCTTAGGAGGCTGAGACAAGAGAATCACTTGAACCCAGGAGTCGGAGGTTGTAGTGAGCCGAGATTGCGCCACTGCACTCCAGCCTGGGTGACAGAGTGGGACTCTGTCTCAAAAAAAAAAAAAAAAAAAAAAATTATGTGAGAATGGACAGTAATTGCAAATGTGTTTCAACTGGCAATCTAATTATTTGCAGCCATTGCTTTCTCATATTGTCAGGGAGTGCTTCTCTTACGATTCTGCTTTTTTTGTATTTCAAGATTATGATTTCCTATGGGTGTTAATGACTTTAGATTAGAAGTCTAGTACCATTTCATTTATTCAACACTAGCGTCTACCATATGCCGAACAGTGGGCTGGGTACCAGGGACACAAAAATGAACAAAGCACAGTTCCTGCTCTCCAAAAGCTCCTTGTTTAATGCAGAGAGGCTAAGCCTAAATAATGGAGGAGAAACTTGGCAGAGTTTGAAATATCAATTGAATTTTCCTTATCTGAAATGCTTGGGACCAGCAGTGTTAAAGATTTTGGATTTTTCTGGATCTTGGAATATTTGAGAAAACATACCACCCCTAATCTGGAAATCCAAAATCCGAAATGTTCCAATGAGCATTTCCTTTGAGCATCATGTTGGTGCTCAGAGAGTTTCAGATTTTGGAGCATTTCAGATTTTGCATTTTTGTGTTAGGAATGCTCAACCTGCAACATCTTGACAATGGTTAGACATGCAGTTTGGAAAGAACTGTTGGCCTGTGACAGAGAAGAGAGCAGAGGCAGAGCTCAATTAGGAGGGACTGATGCTGAAGTCCCTCCCCAACACAGCCATTGAGGAGCTAGGTTAGGACTTCCCTTGCACCAGTATCCTCAGCTAGCTTCCCTCCCCCTTTTTTCCCCTTTCCAGTTCTCTTTCATTTCCAGATTTATTCTCAGTATAACTATATAGGTCTTTTATGTATTCTAGGCAGGAAACATTCAGAAAACATTAACAAGGCTGCCTTACCTTGTTTTACTGACTCTGGAAATAGGATATGGAGTTTCTTTTGTCCACCAGAGGGAGTGAGCCCTCACTTTAATGAGACTTATTTAAGACTTTAGTCCTCTGTTGGTACTACTTTGTTGGAAGACTTGAAAGGTTTACCAAGTTCTCTGAAAGTTGCCTTTTCTTTCATTTTTTAAGGATGGAATTTAAAAAGAAAATATATATATTTTATTATAAATACAGAGTCTTCATTATTCTCTTTAGACTTATTTTATGGTGAATATAGTACTCTGAAAATAATAAAATGCATTATCTGTAAAAAATTAAAAACACATGTAATTTTTTTAACCACCAGATTTTTAAAATTATATTCTACTTAGAAACTTTTTGTGATTTATCTCTTTTTTTAAATTAAAAAAAATTTTTTTTTTGAGGTGGAGTCTCACTCTGTGACCCAGGCTGGAGTGCAGTGGCACGATCTTGGCTCACTGCAACCTCCGTCTCCCAGGTTCAAGCGATTCTCCTGCCTCAGCCTTCCAAGTAGCTGGGATTACTGTTGCCCGCCACCACAACCAGCTAATTTTTGTATTTTTAGTAGAGAGGGGGTTTCACCATTTTGGCCAGGCTTGTCTTGAACTCCTGACCTTAAGTGATCCGCCCACCTCGGCCTCCCAAAGTGCTGGGATTACAGGTGTGAGCCATCACACCTGGCCTCTTTATTCTTAAATAGTGAATTAACCAGAATATTCTATTCTCTGGTAGGGTAAAGAGTGAATACCATAATGTGAGCACCTCAGACCTGTAGCTAGTCTTTTTTTCCCTAATTTATATCTAGCTATATCTAGCCTATTTCAGAGAGCATTTGAAAGGACAATGTAAGAGCACATGCTCAATAGGATAGTTAAAAGTAACATTTGCTGGGCACGGTGGCTCAAGCCTGTAATCCCAGCAATTCGGGAGGCCAAGGCGGGTGGATCACTTGAGGTCAGGAGTTTGAGACCAGCCTGACCAACATGGTGAAACCCCATCTCTACTAAAAATACAAAATCAGCTGGGTGTGGTGGCACCCGCCTGTAATCCCAGCTACTTGGGAGGCTGAGGCAGTAGAATTGCTTGAACCTGGGAGGCAGAGGTTGCAGTGAGCCGAGATCACGCCATTGCACTCCAGCCTGGGCAACGAGTGAAACTCCATCTCAAAAAAAAAAAGTAACGTTTGAGACCAGAAACTATTAACTTTCTGTTCTTCTAAATGTCATGGAAGCAATTATTTCTCTGTATTAATTTTCCTGTCAACTTAATCACTCTCTTTCTCAATTTGAACCAAAGGCTAAATATTTCAGATTAGATGACTTTTTACCAAGAACATAATGGGAAACACATTGGCTGTCAGAAACCCTCAGAGAATGAGTAATATTGACTGAGTTGGACAATGTAAAAAGGTTTTTTTCCATCAAGGTCAGAATCGTGTTTCACTTTCCATTTGATGTATGTGGGTTATTTTAGTTAACCTACGTTTTTTGTTTGTTTGTTTTCAAATGAAACATGTCATGTATTTAATGTAGGACATTTAGGAGTCATAGAGCTGTACCTTATTTTAGGAGTACTATAATACAAAGAATTGATCAGAGCTGGTCAGACTGTGACAAATACAGATTAATTCTGAAATGGAAGCCTCGCATTATAGCTTTTTATAGAGAATTGTACAAGCATTATAAGCATAATTAAATATATTGCCAGTGTTGCTACATGATGCTCTTAAAAGACTAAACTGAATTTATTAGTGAGTACAAGTATATTGCAAACTGGTTTATACCTTCAAAAAGATACATTACCTGTTCACTTTATTTCCAATAGTGTTAAAAACCACTGAGCCAGGCAAGGAAGACCATACTGTCTTCAGCATGTTTAAAGCAGTTTGAAGAGTTGAAAAGAATCTAAAGGGTAGCCTTGTGGGAAAGGCTGGGAAGGTGGTTACTCCTACTTTGGTGACTTAAGAGATCATATGTAGGAGCTTATAAGCCTATGGACTAGTCTTTTTCTGGTAACAGTAGTTGTAGGGCTCTTTCTTGTGGACTCTCCAGTATCTTATTTTGCTATAAACTTAGAATCCATGCCTAGTGGCATATTAGACAGCCCTTTTTTATTTTCATTTCAACTTCAGCAAAGTGGGCACCAACTTTATCAAAAAATTGATGGGGAGAGTTTGTTGAAGCTCAGAGTGAGGATGGATGTAGAACATTTCAAGTGCTTCATATCCAGAAAATCAGTAGTCTTCCATCTGAGTTGTAGACACAGGAAAGGAGTTGAAGATTAATGGAGTAGGAATGTAAAAGCCTTATCTTTATCCTCCCTAGCTTTAGGTCTTAACAAGAATGAGCCTCCCTTAGTCTTTCTTTATGCCCCTGTCCCTGAATGTTGGTGATGACATTGTTTTTCCTGTATTGAATACAGAAATATGGCCAGTAATTTAGGAATTAAGAGGATATAATTCGGAAGTAGATTGTTGTGTTTAGGGATTTTTCTTTCCATTGTGGAATTGAGTAGCAGTGGTATATATACTATTTCTCATAAAACGGGCCATACAGTAGTCTAAGACATGAGGAGACCTTAAGGAACTTGGACTTAGTTGAGGTGACCAGACTATTTAATCTGCTTAGGTGCCACAGCAAAATACCATAGATTAGGTGGTTTAAACAGCAGACATTTATGATCTCATAGGTCTGCAGTCTGGAAGTCAGGGTGCCAGCATGGTTGGTTCCCTATGAGGGCTCTCCTCCTGGATTGCCCGTGTCCTCACATGGCACAGAGAGAGTATGACAGCATGAGCAAGCTCTCATGGTATCTTCTTATAAGGGCACTGATCCCATCATGAGGGCCCCATCCTCATGACCTCATCTAATCCTGATTATTTTCCAAAGGCCCCATCTCCAAATGCCATCACATTGAGAGTTAAGGCTTCAACATATGCATTTGGTAGGGAAACCCAGACATTCAATCCATAATACAGGCAGATGTTTGGGAAGTAACACAGTTGAAGCACTGAATGCTGTATTTCATACTATCTGAAGAATCTAGGATGTAATTAAGATGCTCCATTGCCAATTAAATTAAGATACAATGCTTTTTTGATTACTTAGAATTTTTTAAAGAGCTCTTTTAGAGTTAGACATAGATTTTTGTCATATGTCACTTTCACATTCGATAAGATGGAAAACACAAGTGAAAAAACACATAAGGAATTGCTAAATTTCACATATTTAGAGTCTGCCTCCTGAATTGTTTTTGGAGTCAGAGTTGTTAATACCTGTAATTTTCCATTAAACATCCTCTGTGCCGCCAAGAGAATTGGTGATGTAGCATTCCTTTCAAGAGCCCAAAAAAGAATGTGAAGGTTTTGGTGCTGGCCTTCAGCTTTGCAATTATGCAAAGCCAGCCTACTTTGACTCCTGCTTAGGGATTCACCACCTTTTACTTCCTTCCCAGTCCATTTGGTTCCTAGAGGGTGAAATGAGTGCTCCAGTATCATTTCTGGGAATTTCTTTCAGGCTGTTGACTGTCATCTGCAAATGTCATGCTGGCAGTTTTGTTATTTTCCCATGTGTAAGCAATGACAACATCGTAATTGGCTTCTGTCTGATAGCAATTGTAAGAGGAATCCCAATTTCTGAAATGTTACCCAAAAAAGTGACTTTTAATTGATGAAGTATGATGGTGTAGAAGGATAGGCAAGAAATGCAAAAGGTAATTTAGAAAGGTTTCATGGGTAAAATGTGACCTATGTGATCTAGGGCCATAAAGGATTTCAATAAGCAGAAGCACGAGGTGGGTTGTTGAAGAAAGCACTAAATGTTTTTGGATAAAGAATATAATAATTTGAGAGTAAAGAGTAGAGGGAGGGTTATGTAGGTAAGTAGTTGTAAGATGGGGAAAGATTGGGTAGTATTTAGCATTTATCCTTGATGTTGACTTTAGTGTAGTTCTCTTTGTGTGTTTTCGAGTATAAATTGCATACATGAAAGTTAAGAATCTTGTGTTAAGTCCCATATAGGAAGGAAGTAGATAGGAAGACCAAACTGGAAAAATGTATGGAGATGTTGGTGAAATGACAGGAACGAAAGCAGCTTGTCTGAGCCTGATCTCTTCACTTCCTCAGTGGTGGTTCTGAGCACTGGTTTGGCTGAACTCCACTTACCAGGGAAAAGGGCATAAAGGAAACAGGGTTTGTGTGGAAGAAGTGGGGTAGAACAAAGTGGAGAGGATCTCTGTTCATTTAGTGTATCTGACACTGTGCTTATCAAGTCATAAAACACTTGAGGATGGAAATCTGGAAGTCATTCTATACATTTTCTTCTTTCCCTAACATCTAGTCAGTTACAGTTTCTGCTAGTTCTTTTGCTTTTTCCGTGTTTTTGGAGGCTGTTCCTCTTCATTTCACATGTAGTAAATGCTCTAGTTCATGACCCAGGTCTTATCTGGACTGCCATGTCAGCTTCCTAACTCATCCATTCACAGCACCAGTGACTGTAAAACAGCATTAGTGATGATAAAACAGTGGCTGTCAAACTTTTTTGACTGTGGCCCCCAGTAAAAATGCACTTTGTATTGCAACTTATGTATACTTTATATATGTATGAATAATTAAAACAAAAGGTTGATTCAAGAAAAATCTTTACATTTACCCTGTGCCATGCAATCTTATATCTTGTATTCTTTTCTGTTTGATTTTTTTAAATGTGTGCTTGCCATCCACTAAATTGATTCCGGAGTTGGAAAAACACTGACCTGACAACTGATATCACCATGTTATTCCTTTTTTTAAACTCTCTGATGGCTTCTTACTATCTTCATGATAAATTTGAAGCCCTCAACATCAGCATACCAGAACCTTCATGACCTAACCCTTACCTAGTTATCCTAATCTATTATTTACCTGATCCACTCAGCTCATGTTTCATTCCAATAGACAAGTAAAGTTTTTTGTAATTCCTTGTAGCTTGCCTTTCTTCATGGTGTCCACGCTGTTGAAAATCTACTACCCTCCGTTTCTTCAGTGCTTTACTGCTTACTCCTACCTATTCCTGGGGCTCACGTCAGGCCCCTATAACCAGGATGCTTTTCCTAACACTCCTTGCCCTACCACCAGGCTGGGTTAGGTAGTTCTCCATTATATAATGTGGCTCTCAATGTTGTTACCTGTTTATTATTATGTGTTTTTCTCTTATTATCCCATAAAATAGTGAATATTTGAGAGGATAAGGAAGTCTCCCATTAAACATCCCTAATGTTTAGCATGTAACATGTTGGCATTGTTTGGATGAATGAGAAAAAAAAAAGATTCTTCTGTTTGGAAGGAAGATCGAACTGGTATCCCTTAAGTCTTTTTTTTTTTTTTTTTTCTTTTTTCTCTCTACAGACAAGGTCTCACTGTCACCCAGGCTGGAGTGCAGTGGTGCAATCACAGCTCACTACACCCTTGTACTCCTGGGCTCAAGTGATCCTCCTGCCTCAGCCTCCCTAGTAGCTGGGACTGCAGGCATGCACCACCATGCTCAGCTCATTTTTTAAAAAATTTTTGTTGAGGCAAAGTCTTGCTGTGTTGCCTAGGCTGGTCTTAAACTCCTGGGCTCAAGTGATCCTCCTGCCTCAGCTTCCCAAAGTGCTAGGATGATAGGCGTGATCCACTGCACCTGGCCCCTTAAGACCATTAATTGCAGAGCATCAGAGGACAAATGACATAAATACAGGATTTGACTTTCATTTTAAAGTATCAAATTAGTGGTGGGTTGACAAACAAGTGATACAGAATGTTCATGAATCAGTTCGGCCCAGGTAACTCATAAACCAAGACCTTTGGGTCAATGAAATTCTGCCACCTAAGTAGCACCATCCAATGATGTCATACCTAAAAAGGAAATTGAGTTGTAGAATTTTAGGTTTTAGGATTCTTTCTGTAAAACTGAGGAGCTGTGCCACTCTTCAAAGCCTCACAACTACATTTCATTGGTTCTTATGCCATCTGGGTTCTGGTTAGAGGGCTGATGGAAGTACTCAAGAAATATTAGAAGGTGGGAAGAAGGTACCTCTCTTGTTCTTGTCAGTGGCGGCAGCAACAGTGGGACTTTGGGTCTCTGGGTTCCAGCTCAGCAGCAGAGGTACTAGTACTGTAGCTGGTAGTGCAGGCACATGGGATCGGAAAACCACCTTTCCCGCTTTGTTCTTCCAGCCCAGCCAACAAGTTTGTAGCTATTTCCCTGCATTAAAACTCCCCTCTGTTTGAAATATCTAGAGTAATTTTTCTTTTCCTGACTAATACAACCTGTTAAAGAAGCTGAAGCTCTGATAAGTTAAATGCCCAACAATGGTCTTGAATAGCTAGCAATTTTTGTTACTATTGGTAAGTGAATCTAGACACCACTTTTTAGTCCCTTTTTTAAAAGAGGACTGGTTTATCTATGATGAATAAATGATTGATTGATTGATTTTTACTTTTTCTTTTTTTTTTTTGAGATGGAATCTTGCTCTGTCACCCAGGCTGGAGTACAGTGGCGTGATCTCTGTTCACTGCAAGCTCCGCCTTCCGGGTTCACGCCATTCTCCTGCCTCAGCCTCCTGAGTAGCTGGGACTACAGGCACCCGCCACCACGCCTGGCTAATTTTTTTGTATTTTTAGTAGAGATGGGGTTTCACCTTGTTAGCCAGGATGGTCTCGATCTCCTGACCTCATAATCTACCCGCCTCAGCCTCCCAAAGTGCTGGGATTACAGGCATGAGCCACCGTGCCCGGCCTAATTTATTAAAACTTTCGGGTGGTCAGGTAATTCTGATTTGTCAGCCATATTTCTAAATTATCATTGTATTTTATCTTACAGTTCTTTACAATGTAGAAAATCTTATTTGCATGTTGTTTACCTCTAATAATCATGTTTTAAATCTAGAGATGCCCAATTTTGAATAAAGTGGAAGCCTTTCTAAAAGACTATAATTTTAAATGATAATATTCCATTCATATAATAATTGCTACTTCACATGTGCACAATTGAGTGCCCTAAATACTAAACCTAAAGAAACTAAACTAATACTTCAGATGATTGCTAAACTCTTAATATCTATTTCTCAATTTCGAAGTTGAAAACCAGCAACTTATAACCTAAAACAATGTTTTTTTCTGTTTCTCCTTTCTAAAGCTCTTTCACCATGCCTGGATCACTTCCTTTGAATGCAGAAGCTTGCTGGCCAAAAGATGTGGGAATTGTTGCCCTTGAGATCTATTTTCCTTCTCAATATGTTGATCAAGCAGAGTTGGAAAAATATGATGGTGTAGATGCTGGGAAGTATACCATTGGCTTGGGCCAGGCCAAGATGGGCTTCTGCACAGATAGAGAAGATATTAACTCTCTTTGCATGACTGTGGTTCAGAATCTTATGGAGAGAAATAACCTTTCCTATGATTGCATTGGGCGGCTGGAAGTTGGAACAGAGACAATCATCGACAAATCAAAGTCTGTGAAGACTAATTTGATGCAGCTGTTTGAAGAGTCCGGGAATACAGATATAGAAGGAATCGACACAACTAATGCATGCTATGGAGGCACAGCTGCTGTCTTCAATGCTGTTAACTGGATTGAGTCCAGCTCTTGGGATGGTATGTTACATGCCTATTCCCCGCCGTCCCCCAAAATTTTTTTCTAAGGTTCAATAGACCCAAATGACACTTTAATTAATGCAATATGCAAACTTTTGTAATTTATCCTTGTTTGGATATATTAAGAAAGATATTATACCTGTCTGTCGTTATCCGAATTGTGAATTGGTTATCTTATCTTGTAGGACAAATGGTCTATTCAAAATTTAGTCAGATGGATGACAGAGCCTTGGCAGATGAATTAAAAAAAAAATTAGAGCATTTTCTTTCTTTATCAAAGAAGGGAAAAGCATATTCTGGGGAAAATATAACAGACTTCAGTTTCCATGTATGGTTATAGTGTTGAATTCCTTCTTGTGAAATAACAAAAAATATTTTTCAGGACGGTATGCCCTGGTAGTTGCAGGAGATATTGCTGTATATGCCACAGGAAATGCTAGACCTACAGGTGGAGTTGGAGCAGTAGCTCTGCTAATTGGGCCAAATGCTCCTTTGATTTTTGAACGAGGTAAGTGCTTAGGAAAGCATTTTTGTTTTTTTTTTTTTTAGCACAATATGCTGAGAAATTTGAAAATAGAAATAGGAGCTGTTGCTTACTTAATAGTCATTAAATGCAGGTACTACTTGCTAAGAGCTTTATGTGTGTTATCATATTTATGGTTTTTTTTCTTTTTTTTTTTTTTTGAGACCGAGTTTCGCTCTTGTTGCCCAAGCTGGAGTGCAATGGCACGATCTCAGCTCACTGCAACCTGTGCCCCCAGGTTCAAGTGATTATCCTGCCTCAGCCTCCTGAGTAGCTGGGATTACAGGCACGCACCACCATGCCTGGCTAATTTTTTGTATTTTTAGTAACAGGGTTTCACCATGTTAGCCAGGCTGGCGTCAAATTCCTGACCTCAGGTGATCCGCCCCCCTCAACCTCCCAAAGTGCTGGGATTACAGGCGTAAGCCACCGTGCCTGGCCTGTATTTAATCTTTATAGCAGTTTTATGAGGTAGGTGGTGTCACCCACTTTACAGAGAAGTGGGTTAATGTAGGGTTTAAATGATAAATAGTAACTTGCTCATAGTCACTGGCAAGTTTAATTTGTTTTCAGTATAGTAGAGTAACTGTGATCTCTGTTAGAGTTATGAAACTGGTATGGAAAGTTGTATACCAAAGGAGTCTTAAGACTGTCCATGGATACTGTTATGTATCATTTCACTTATATTGGCTTCACCTTGTGATTTCTCTAAGTGGTGAGAATTGATCAGATAGTTAAGGAGGGTCCTTAGATAATGCAGCATACTTACTAACATACAGACATCAAGAAGCAGAAATACATAGACATCTTCCTTTTGGATTCTAATAGGGCTTCGTGGGACACATATGCAACATGCCTATGATTTTTACAAGCCTGATATGCTATCTGAATATCCTATAGTAGATGGAAAACTCTCTATACAGTGCTACCTCAGTGCATTAGACCGCTGCTATTCTGTCTACTGCAAAAAGATCCGTGCCCAGTGGCAGAAAGGTAAGTTTTACCCATTTTCCTTGGTTTTGGTATCAGTTGAGAGCAGTGTAATGTACTAGGTATCTTTGGTAAGCAACTCCTTTGTGGGCATTCTTCATTTAATGTCCTTTTACCATTAATTCCTCATTCACCAAACAACGTTTTCCCATAGTTTCTGGGAAAGTGTAATTTACTAGAAGAGGTAAACTTTGGAACTGAGGTGTATCTCTGCAAAAATATTTAGGTCGGTTTACCTCTTGTAAGAAAACCAAACTGGAGAAAAGAAGGTAAGTTGAATTTTGTTCATCTTTTGAGAGAGGTATTTTAACAAAGTTTTGGACTACAGCTGTGATTCAGGGAAAACTAATGAAAATGAACTACTAAAGTGATCTTCCCCCAAAAATAATCTCTTTGCACTTGACCTGTGAATTTGTATTTGTTTTTTTTACTGTCATCATTAATCTGGAAATTTGTTGAGGCACTGAAAGGACAGTATTTGAGTTAGTGCTATCATAACACATTATTACATAAAGTATACTTTTTCTATAGTCCAACTTTGCTTTTTAGAGGTTATGAGAAAGGGTTAAAAATCATATTCAATGACAAATATCAGTGAATCTAGTGGCTCTGGATAAGAAGCATTCTTGCAGTATATATTAACAGAACAGTGGTTTTCTAACTTTTTTATTAGGACCTACAGTAAGAAGTACATGTTACATTGTATGTGTATGCCAGACTGAAACAAAAATGTCATGACATTACTTACCCTTGCTGCAAGTTATGCAGTTTGCTATTTTTCTACTGCATTTTGTTTTTTAAAATACTCTTTTATTTAAAAAAAAAGTACTAATCCTGACCCACTAAATTGATTATGTAACCTGCTAATGTGTATGACTCTTAAATTTGAAAATTAGTGACATAGTACATATTGTTTCATCTTTCAGTGTCTTTTTAAATGTATATTTTAAGGTATAGAGAGGTTTCATTATACAGTGTATTTGTGGTTGCTGTTTAAACATATACAAATATCCTAGCTTTATTCTAAAGTCAAACTTTAAAATTTCATGGCTTATATGAATTTCATAGTTTCCTTGGACTTCTCTTTCAGAGGGAAATGATAAAGATTTTACCTTGAATGATTTTGGCTTCATGATCTTTCACTCACCATATTGTAAACTGGTTCAGAAATCTCTAGCTCGGATGTTGCTGAATGACTTCCTTAATGACCAGAATAGAGATAAAAATAGTATCTATAGTGGCCTGGAAGCCTTTGGGTAAGAGGAGCTACTATGAGTTTTTTCCTTCTATATTAGAACATTTTTAATATCTGTTAAGCTGTTATTTGTACAGACCTAAGAAATTGAGAGTCAGAAGAATCTTAGAAGTCATCCGGTCTAATCTATGTGTCTCAATCAGTGAAGAATCTAAGTCCAGAGAGGTGGTAGTTACATGCACAAATTCTTTAGACATTTCTATTCAGATTTTCTGATTTCTTTCTTTTAGCTCCATTCATGTTGTCTTGATAAAATAACTGCACAAGGGCCTATATTCACTACAGCAGCCTCTTAACTCCTTACCTCTCTCAGCACCCCTGCCCCCATGCCCTTTTCCATCCTGCACACTGCCACAGCTGAAGTCACCATTTGTACTCCACCTGCCTTTTTCTCACTTTAGGCTCCCTAGCATGCTATGCGTGTTCAACTCATTTTGTTTCTCCCTGTGTCTCTTGTGTGTCCTTTCTCTATCTGACAAAATTATACTTGACTTTTAAAACTTGGCTCCTGTAATACCATGACTTTTCTAACTAAATAAACATTATTATGGACTTGAAATAGTATTCTATTCAGTGACAATAAAGCTACAGTGGGTCTATTAACCTATTCAAATCAAGCAGTCTTAACTTGATTATGAAAACTTTTGAGAAAAAGAACCATATATATACAACTATTATGATTTCTCTAGCAATTAGATTGCTGCTACTTGGCTTTTAATAAATGAGAAAACAATTATATACACTTAAATATTTGAATCCTAATTAGGCCTGCTGTTTAGTGTAATAAAAACATAGGCTTTGAACACTGTAAAACTGTAAAATAAATCTTTCAGGGATGTTAAATTAGAAGACACCTACTTTGATAGAGATGTGGAGAAGGCATTTATGAAGGCTAGCTCTGAACTGTTCAGTCAGAAAACAAAGGCATCTTTACTTGTATCAAATCAAAATGGAAATATGTACACATCTTCAGTATATGGTTCCCTTGCATCTGTTCTAGCACAGTAAGTATAAATTTCACCTACTACTTAACTCCCCTTATTTGGGAGATGTTAGATTTCTAAGACCAAATCTGGTGTCAAGCATGTTGGTGGTAGATCACAGAAAATTTTATCTTGAGGCTTTCTAATCTGCTGTTGTCCATTGACTTGAAAGATGTATGGGTTGAGGCTACAGTTCTTCCAGAACTATTTGTTAATTTCATACTGGCTTTCCCGGCTTCTGTTTTCATGGTTTTTTAATTCTTGACCTGCAGTTGAACCATAAATACCTGGTTGATGAAGTAACTTGTTTTGTGGCATGACTTCCACAAGCTCTGTCATTCCCCACAAGATGAAAACTCATGTGCTGCAATATTAAAACTAAGTTAGATTCCCTACTGTAATATTAACACTTTGAGTTAGATCCTTAAAACTTTAAGTTAGATTCTACTTTAACTTACAGCCTAAATTTTTATTGCTACTTGTATAGCTTCCCACACACTGTAGCTTTGGATCAGTTAAACTTCTTAACTATTGTTACACCCTACATAGGTACTCACCTCAGCAATTAGCAGGGAAGAGAATTGGAGTGTTTTCTTATGGTTCTGGTTTGGCTGCCACTCTGTACTCTCTTAAAGTCACACAAGATGCTACACCGGGTAAGTGCTGAATCTTTCAACAAGAATGTATTGAGAACTGAGGCTGGGCACAGTGGCTCACACCCATAATCCCAGCACTTTGGGAGGTCGAGGCAGGCAGATCACCTGAGGTCAGGAGTTTGAGACCAGTCTGGCTAACATGGTGAAACCCCATCTCTACTAAAAATACAAAAATTAGCTGGGTGAGTTGGTGCATGCCTGTAGTCCTAGCTACTCGGGAGGCTGAAGTAGGAGAATCGCGTGAATCCAGGAGAGGGAGGTTGTAGTGAGCCAAGATCACACCACTGTGCTCCAGCCTGGATGACAGAGCGAGACTCTTTCAAAAAAAAAAAAGAATGTATTGAGAACTACTCTGGGGAAGTTGATTTAGCAGTCTTCTCAAGTGAGCACCTGAATCTGTCCCACAGATTGTTACAATATTTTAGTCTTCATTATTTCTTTCAGTAGGTTTTTACTCTCTGCCCTAAAAATCTATCCAAAAAAAAAAAAATTCTACCTTATCTGGATAAAGGATAGGACTAAGTTATCTAATTTTTATAGGCTTATGGTCTTGGCTATATTTAAGGTCACTTTTGTGCTTTCCCTGAGCAGGAAAGAGCAAAAATGTAGAGATAAACTGATGAAAACTTGACATTACTTTTTAAAATTATACCATGGGCCAGGTGCAATGGCTCACACCTATAATCCCAACACTTCAGGAGGCTGAGGTGGGAGGATTGCTTGAGGCCAGATGTTCAAGGCCAGCCTGAGTAACATAGTGAGACCCCATCTCTATAAAAAATAATAATAATAAAATAATTATACCATGGATTAATTGTAGACAAGTTATTTTTAGTTTCAAATTCTACCTATTTCCTAACTTGTCTAGTGGCAGATACTCAATAATAGATTTCTAGTCTGATATCATAGGAGATTTGTCAAATAGGTATCATCTTATCTTTTAACTAATCAATAGCCAGTAGTTTTAACAAAAATGAAAAGTTGTTTTGTCTCATTTGGCAACATTTACTTAGGCTTCTTTTGGACATGATTTTTCAAAAAAATCTTTTCATGTTGAATTATTCCCTGTTTTAGGATCTGCTCTTGATAAAATAACAGCCAGTTTATGTGATCTTAAATCAAGGCTTGATTCAAGAACTTGTGTGGCACCAGATGTCTTTGCTGAAAACATGAAGCTCAGAGAGGACACCCATCATTTGGGTAAAAATATTAAATGTTCTTTAAGTTAACCCAAAAGCTTATTTGGAGGGCTGATATCATTAAGGATGCTACATATAAGATAAGGATATCAAGACTTTACTCAGTACTAATCTGATGTCAGTGAAAATTATTGGGATATATGAAACTTATCTTTAGTTTTATTACCAGATGAATTGTATATCATAACTAATTGTAGATATTCTCTCCCTTTCCTTTAGTCAACTATATTCCCCAGGGTTCAATAGATTCACTCTTTGAAGGAACGTGGTACTTAGTTAGGGTGGATGAGAAGCACAGAAGAACTTACGCTCGGCGTCCCACTCCAAATGATGACACTTTGGATGAAGGAGTAGGACTTATGCATTCAAACACAGCAACTGAGGTAAGTAAAAGAGTTCCCATCTCCATATCTTAGGGTTTAGGAGACCTAACTGGGATTTAGCAACTTAAATAAATGTTAGTAAAGAAGAGTAATTCATAGTAAGGGCTCTGGGAGTAGATTCTAGCTGTACTATTTCCAATTGTATAAAGTGTTTTGCATTTGAATTATTAATGTTTAAAGAATATACAGTAAAGGCCGAGTGCGGTGGCTCATGCCTGTAATCCCAGCACTTTGGGAGGCTGAGGCAGGCAGATCATGAGGTCAGTCTCTACTAAAAATACAAAAATTAGCTGGGCTTGGTGGCACGTGCCTGTAGTCCCAGCTACTCAGGAGGCTGAGTCAGGAGAATCACTTGAACCAGGGAGTCAGAGGTTGCAGTGAGCTGAGATCACACCACTGCACTCCAGCCTGGCAACAGCAAGATTCCATCTCAAAAAAAAAAAAAAAAAAAAAAAATACAGTAAATACTAGGTTTTATTAATGATACCAGGATTTAAAGGAAGACTGATATAGAGAGAAGGTTCATTTGTGATGTGTGTCTTTGTGAGAGATGGAGTAGAGGGACAAGGATCCTTTCACATCCCAGATCATGGTCAAAATCTGTCCTCAAATTGTCAAGAAGTAACAATCATAGCTATGATTTGAATTCCTCTTACCTGCTAGGCACTTTACTTACATTTTCTTATTTAATCCTTACAACAACCTCCTTGAAGTTTGTAAATGATACTGTCCTCCCTTTAGAGACGAGCCTCCAAGAAGTTACATTACTTGCCCAGGATTATAGCTAGTAAGTGGTGAAGCCGGGTTATAAACTAAGGACTTTATAACCTTGAAACTACTTATTTATCTGCTTATTACAAGTTTGGTAAATGGATAGTCTTGCTTTTTGCTACTATACAAATTAGGCAGCAAGTCAAACCGCCACTGTTTGAGTTGCAAATACAAGATGTAACAAGTAAAATACTGTATGTGGTGGGTCTCTGTGGCAGGCTTCCTCTCCCCACCATATGGATAATTGTATACTAAATTCACCATAAGGTGAAAAATGGGTGTTGAGTTCCTTTCATGAAAAGTTATATAGAATATATATTTAGCATAAACTTCTCCAGAGTTGTCCTTTATTAAGTTTCTTTACAGAAACTTTAATTGGTGCCATGATTCTTGTGGAGGAAAGAATCATAAGAGCCATCAACTTTTTTCCTTTCATTTTAGCATATTCCAAGCCCTGCCAAGAAAGTACCAAGACTCCCCGCCACAGCAGCAGAACCTGAAGCAGCTGTCATTAGTAATGGGGAACATTAAGATACTCTGTGAGGTGCAAGACTTCAGGGTGGGGGTGGGCATGGGGGTGGGAGTATGGGAACGGTTGGAGGCATGGGATATCTGGGGATAATTTTAAAGAATTACATGTTACGTAAATTTTTATGTGACTGACATGGAGCCTGGATGACTATCGTGTACTTGGGAAAGTCTCTTTGCTTAATTTGCTGACATGCTTCCTGTTGTGGTCTGGCCAATGCCAAATGTACTCGAATGATGTTAAGGGCTCTGTAAAACTTCATACCTCTTTGGCCATTCGTATGCATGATGTTTGGTTTTTAAACATGGTATAATGAATTGTGTACTTCTGTCAGAAGAAAGCAGAGGTACTAATCTCCAATTAAAAAATTTTTTAACATGTAAGAATTTTGTACTTTGAACAACAAGATTACAGAAAGTACTTGTGGTTTTTGGAAAACATTTCTAGCTTGGGGAATGTGACAACATTCCCAGTGTGGTAAAATTGGAGTAAAATGTGGTAAAATGTGATATGCACAAACCCTTTGAAAATAGCAAAACAAACATGCCCTTTTTCTAAAATTGATAAATCCTAAAGAGGAAGAAAAGAGTTGGGACAATAAAACACTGGCTCTGGAATCTGGAATGTTAAGTCCAGGCCAGCAGTGACAAAAGTTATTGTAATGACCTCTGAACAGAGAAACACTACCATTAAACAGGCTTCTGGTATAGAAAACATGGTACATTCAGGAGCTGTGAATATAGCTCTAGGTATGCTCCTGAATCAGTTCATGGTAGATTATGCTGAACAACAGTGAGATGTTATTGGAGGTGTGGATGAGGGAGTTTGTTGTTGCAATCCTTCTTTGCACCTTATTTTAAAGAATAAATGAAACATTTTTCTGGTTAGTTTTTTAAAAATTTAAAATGGAAGGGAAGAATAGGGGCAGGGCATTATTAGGCTATTTCTGATGCTTCAGTGTTATAAATTCAACATATAGGCTGACAACCTAAATTCATGGTGTAACACGTGAATTTTTTTCCTTTTTTTTTTTTTTTTTTTTTTTTTTGGTATCTGTTCAGTGAAAATAAGGTACGACCCAAGTTTTTACCTAGTCTGACTAGAAGTATTCCACTTCAAGGTCTGAAGTAGGACTTTTACCTTAAAAAAGAAACAAAACAAACAAAAACTATCACACAGGATAGATAAGAAGATTGGTTAAACAGTTTTGTGTAGATCTTTTTGGTGCTGAACTATGACATGAGCCTTATAGATTGTAAAATAGAGATAGTTGGAACTAATGTACAGAACTAAATTTTTTAAACTTTATTTGCTGTTAAATTCTGTGAAGTTTCAGTTATCTAAAATAAACATACACAAATATGAAATGTAATGTTTCAGATTGCAAGGTAATATGTAATAGTAGTGTTTGTATGATACTCTTGTCTAATATTAACTAGTAGTATTTTGATTTGTACAGTCATAATTTGTTAAAATGACTTCATTTAACATTCACTGATAACAGATTAATAATGTAAGTTCTGATTTAAAGAATGGTGGGAAAATGGTGCATGTAATACTTTTGCAAGTGTTGGGGAGATCGGTATGTTTTGAAAAGAGTAATTTAACTTTTGGGTGCCAGGAAATGGGTTTTCTCAAAGTCCATTGCCGGCAATGGGCAGGCCTACAAATACTGGCACAGAGCATTAATCATACACCTTATTAACGGTGAGGTGAATAACTTTGAAATAAAGTTTTAGAGAAATATTTCAGATACTTGAGTATTCTTTTTCACTCTAGAACTAACAACTTAGGCAAGAAATCAGCTAATATTCTATTTTTAAATATGGGCATTAATTTCATTTCAGTTCATTCACTCATTCCATTCATTTATCATTTCACAAACATTTGAAATCCTAATATAAGCAAGGTGCTCTGCTTAAGGCAGAAATTTGAAAATGTACAAGTTGTATGGTCTTGTCTTTAAGGAGCTGTTCATCTAGAATGGAGGAATTTACACTGATAATTATTGCTACCCTTGAAACAAATTAACTCTCAAATTGGGTGGCAAGCATATATAGACTTTGCTATAAATATTTATGAAATGAGTTACTGTTTTCCTTAAAAAAGCTAAGACTAAGGGCTGGCAATCAAGAGCAAATTTAGTGGTGAACATAGAACTGCCCATTACCAGCTAGAGCCTCCAACCTAAAAGTCCCATGTTGCTAGTGATCCCCAGGGGTTTTATGGAAGGAATCCCTGCATTGGCAGTAATTTTGGATTAGATGATCCCTAAGAGCACTGTCAACTCTTAGGATTCTATGAATTAGGAAATAAACCGAATTATATATTTTCTAATACTGATCAGCTCATATTTTATCATCATGTCATGTCTGGCTTTCATACTTAGTAATAATTTACTTTCTGGGTCATTTAGAGGCTAGCCTTCTCTAAGGTCACTTCTGCTTGCACATTCTAGGGTATTATTTAGTATGGCTTTAAGAATTCAATCTTTCCCCCTCTCCTTTATGGAATGTGTGTTTCCTCTATTTGTACACTTAACTTGTTGTCCTAAGTTTTTATTTTTATGGATACTAATGAGTAAGTTTGAGGTTGACACTAGACCCAAACAGATGCAAGCAGCCACTTTCTGTCCTCTTGTGACACAGTTGAAACACTTTATCTCTTGTCTGCTCTTGGAGTGTCCTGAAACACTGAAGTGGAAGTCAACAGAGCAAGGGTAACAGGATCTTTAAATAATTTAAAGTTGTCTAATCTTGACATAAAAGTGGTGAACCCTTTCTTTAAAATTTCTAGCAACTGCCCTTAAGTCCTAGGTTCCTCATTTTTTCTTTACTGGTGGTGGGAGAAAATAGTTGATCTGTGATTTTTGTTTTCATCTCCCCAAATTATGTTACAAAGGCAGTACTTTGATGCTGAAGATTATGATTAGAAATCCTCAGATGGTTTATATATTGGGGCTTTATCTTTTAATATTAAAAAGAATGTCTTTCCTGGACTACTTTATTCAGTAGTGAGCACTATTCATTCTATGTATATTCCTTATTCAGCCTTGCAGAGCCCTGTGGGATCTGATCTCTGCCTGCTTCAACTCAGTACCATACTCACCAAGGCTTAGTATGTCTTCACCCACTCTCCCTTCTCTTGCATTCCTCAAACATGCTGAGTTTATTCCAGCCTTAAGCCTTTGATCTACGCATCAGAAATGTTGGGCCCCACTTCAGATCTTGTCTGCCCTGCCTTCTACTCCAGTCACTGCTGTGGCAACTAATTCCATGAAGTCTTTTACCAGGTTCTCAGAGAATATGACAGTACCTCTCTTTGAATTCTAGCTGTATACCTTTCATTTCAGCCTCCCTGACGTGGAATGTCTGCAGAACTTGCTTGGTACTCCCAATTTCACAGCCCAAAGGTGCAGGAGAGTTAGGTGCCCATGGGGCCATCCTTGACCTAGGTGGAAAGTTGCTAGTGGGTAACTGATTACTCCTTTCATCCCCTGGGCAGACAGTTCTGAAATGCATTTCATAAGTCTCCTCAAAAGAGGAGGAGACTTCTGTGGCGGGTTTGGCAATAACCATCCTTATATTGGCTTTCCTCTTTTGTTTCACTCCTGTGCATCTCTTCTTGCATCCTGGGATCGTTTCTCAAATAAATGACTTTCATTCAAGCTTTTCTCTCAGGCTCTGTTTTTTGGGGAATCCAAACTAAGACCATTGGTACCCAGAATGGCCCTAGAAAGCAGGCATTCAGGATGGGAGATTGGAGCTGGTTTACTCACCAAATGACAAAAACCTCATTGCAGAATGATGCCCTCCCAACCCCTACCAAAGTTGTCCGTTCCCAGAATCTGAATATGCTACCTTAAATGTCTGAGGCAGGTGTGAGTAAGGTTAAGAACCTTGAGGTGGGGAGATTATCCTGGATTGTCTGTGTAAGCCCAACCTTACCATGTGGGTCTTTAAAAGCAGAGAACCTTTCTTGGCTGGTGGTCAAGGGAGAGCGACTACAGAAGGTTGGCCAAAGAAATGCAATGTTGCTGGCTTTGAAGATGAAGGAAGATGACCATGAGCTAAGGAATGCAGGCAGCCTCTAGAAAGTTAACAAGGAAATGGATTCTTCCCCTGGAGCCTCCAGAAAGGAGCACAGCCCTGGAAACACCTTGATTTTAGTCCATTGAGACTCATGTCAGACTTCTATCTCCCAGAGCTATAAGATGATACATTTGTGTTGTTTTAAGCCACTAAGTTTGTGAATTTGTGATGACATCAGGAGAACATTGGTGCAGTGTTGGTAAGCAAAGTGGTGATAGCCTGTGGCATGCAGGAGCAGCACAGTCACCACTGACACTGTCATCTGTAGGTGTAGGTAAAAGATGAAGCATTGGATCCTGTAGTACCTATGGCACTTGAACAGTAGAGGGGCAGTGATAAAGACTGTGGACTTGGCCAGCTTTTATTAATTGCTTTGGAAGCCTGGAAAACAAAATAACAGGCTCAAGTCAGCCAACTGTCAGTTTAAGGCAAGGTTGAAGGAGAGCCTTATCTCCTGCAGTGGAGAGAAAACTACCTGAAATAGGCCCAGTATCTAATTGTAAGATTGGAAAATACTAAGTCTTGACATTTTCCTTTATGAAAGTTTAGGTTTGACAAAAAGAGAATGGGACACTGAGACCTAAGTTAGTAATACAGTGGATGACCCTGAAAATATTGCAAACCTGGATTTTCCTAATGTGGGGCTGGCAGCAGCAGCTCATGCTCTCTTGCCTGAAGAGCTTGCCAAGACTTCCAGTGAGGCAGCTCTTGACCTCCACATTCTCTTCCAAAACCCTTATTATTCTCCAAACCAAGAACCAGGGTGACTTCTCAGTAGAGCCTGAGTGGAGAAATACAACCCCCTGTCTGGGGGAAAATAGTGTGGATACTGAAGGAACTGCAGAACCTGATATGTACTGTCAGGAACCAGGGGGAAATGTGTGTGAATGATTTTGAGGGGTTAAGCCAAAGGTGGAAGTTGAGGGAAGAATATAAGGCGGGATAAGAAAGATTACTATAGGAGCCAGGCACAGTGGCTCATGTCTGTAATTCCAGCACTTTGGAAGGCTGAGGCAGGCAGATCACCCAAGGTCGGGAGTTCGAGACCAGCCTGACCAACATGGAGAAATCCCGTCTCAACTAAAAATACAAAATTAGCCGGGCGTGTGGCGCATGCTTGTAATCCCAGCTACTCGGGAGGCTGAGGCAGGAGAATCGCTTGAACCCGGGAGGTTGCGATGGGCCAAGATCACGCCATTGCACTCCAGCCTGGGCAACAAGAGTGAAACTCTGACTCAAAAAAAAAAAAAAAAAAAAAAAAAGATTACTGTAGGAATGTTACCCATGACTTAGAAGTGAACAACACCTGAATTTGG